>NC_133897.1:136994448-137334772 GCF_964199755.1 Larus michahellis | reverse complement strand
TGCGGGAAGAATCAAAGATTCACCAAGAACTTCAGAAAAAGGTAAGACTGGAATGAAGGCGTTCAAACAGCCACCTCTGAGACAAGGAAGAGCTGATATGTATGCCACTTTGAAGGCACTTTCCATATTTAATAACTCTGCTTGACACAAAATGTGAATTGAAACTCTCACCAAGAATCGTACAAGGAAGTGACTATATACTGAATGGAAAAAGGGCTCAGGAAACAGGATGAGAAAGACACACAAAGCAAGAAGGCAATCAGGGGTGAGCTGTGCTGCACGGTGGTGGTAAGTACTTCTCTGTAGCAGGTTTGTTCTGAGGAGTCAAGTTTCCCCATAGCCCGTCTGTTTACGTCCTGTGACGCCAAAATCGTTACTGTGATCCTATGCAGCGTTTTCTATCATGTTACAGCTGTCTCATCAGTCCACAACAAAAAATAGAGAGGACTCCAGTGTTATCAGTTCAGGCCCAGCAGTGGAGCTCTTCCATAGGGTTTAAGTTACCTCATTCTCTTCTCCATTGCCTCTGACATGTAAGTTGGGTTTTTTTGGCAAAAATATATGCTACTTAAAAGAGCAGAGCAGGAATCCAGTGTAAAAAGTGTCAGAGATATCTCTATTTTCCAGAAGCTGAGTGTGGCACTTGGTCTCAGTGTGTTATTCTCGTACCAGCAGAGCATAGCAAGGAAGGGAGATCCTGCAGATGATACAGGGAGAATACTGTCACCTTCGGCAAAAGCAGCCTCTGATTGTTCGGTTGGCTTTATTAAAGTTTTTATTTATGTTATATCTGAGGATGAGGGAACAGGTTCCATTAAAATAGGTAATAACTCATGGAAAGATGTCTCAGGATCACAGGTAACAGTAAATCTCCACTGGATCTGGCAGTCATCTAGGTATTGTGGGAGAATATCTGGCTTGTCCTGGCTATGCAGGATATAAAATTATATTGGAGAACGGCCTTCATCTAACCATGATTCTCATACAATCTCTCACTGTAGTTTATAAAAATTATATATATAGGCAAACAACTATGCTACTGGCAGGTATCAACTTAAAAAAAAAAGGAGAGCAATTTTCTAGTAAAGTTCACAATAAATTGGCATTTTACTCTCCATTGTATTTGATTTTCTTGACCGGAGTATTGAAAACTCCACCACAGAGAAGGCATTTGTACTACTGGAACTGTTAAGAACCATCTCATACATATCCACGTTGTTCCCTTATTCTGGAAAAGTAAGATCTCATTGCTCCTCTCACTCCCCTGCTGAAGTAAAAAAAAAACAAATTTGAGTGCAGTTAGAGTGCTATGACAGCTATTACAGCTGTTTCCCTCCATAACAGGACAAAGGGCTGTCAAAGACTCAAAGGCATACAAAACCTTCTCCAGTAGAACAGCTTGCCCATGTACCTTAATACATACCTAAGTTTATTTCCCTCTGTGCAATGAAGAGCAAAGGAATTGAGGAAATGGATACTTCAGAGTTTCTCTGAAATAAACAGATCTTATAGGAAGCAGGTATTTAAATGTTTTGCTCAGTTCAGGTTAGAGCTGACCAATCCTAGAGAAACAGAAGACTGTGGGTTTTATTACCGTCTCTTTAATGTAAGCTAAATCACTTGGGTTTGATGTTTTTAATCAGTGGTTTTACATGAAATCAATAGAAAAAATAGATTTGTGACCTAAACAAGGAAACACTAACACAACTATCACCTATGACCTCCTTTTTTATTGTCTCAGAAGATGAGCAAGAGCCATGCTATATAAAGCTATCTTTCTTTTTTACTACATGCTGTAGTGGCACAGCAACAGAAAGGTTACTAAGAAAGCGGTCCAAGTTTCTTAAGCCAAAAATATAACTGTATTTCAGCCTATCCTATGAATAGTGTTCTTTTAACTAAGGCAGTTTTTGAGGACTGTCAAATATTTGTATATGTAATTTTAAGAGTTTAAACCAATGTGATTTACAGCAGTAAATCATGAAAAATATCTTTCAACTCCCTGTCCTTTCACATCATTTGAGATTAAGTTTCCAGCATCTCTGTCACAGTATTTTAATGGTCTGTTAGCACTGACCTTCCATTTTCAGAGCCAACAAGAGAAGTAAAAGTTAAGAACTGTAACATAAATAAATGCTAAAATGAGATTACCCAAGTCTTAAAAGCTGATGCAGTATGCTAAATTTTAAATGTCTCTCTCACATCCACAGTGCAATGTAAGTCCTACCTGCTTTTTATTGTATTGAATTCTTTGATCCTGAGAAAGTCTAGTTAGTGTTTTATATTCTTCAGTTAAGTGTGATGGAATACAAGGAAGAATGCTTTCTTGAATGACAAAAATTAGAGTTACATAGTATCCAACTTTCTAAAAAAATGTGCAGCCATCATACTCTAGTAATCTTTCTGGTTTTGTCACTTGTGTATATGGCAGATGGTAAGCATGGAGCCAGTCACTTGGCTCAGCAATTGAGTCAATTATACAAATTTTGACTTACAAGAGGTAGAATTCTCTTATGGGATTTCAGTCTTAAATGGCATCAGAGCATGGATGTTAGTCTTCACATCATTTATTTTCTAGACATTGAAAACTGAAATCTGTTACTGATTCAGGGAAGTGAGAGGAAGGAGTGGAGAACTGCATTTCAGGGTAATTTTTCTAAAATTGGTCCAAGACCTGGAAACTTTTGCAGTTCTGCAATCCGTCAGAAGACTTGATTTTCAAGACTAGGCATGTCCAGTATGAGCACAACAATTCATTTTGTCTGTGTGCCAGCAAATGAATTGCTAGCAGCATCATTAGGCTTTTAGTTACACAAACACCAATATGAACATATAAATGGAAATTTGGGTTTGAAACCCTCTGCGTCCCCTAAAATACCTCCAGCTACCACTAAGTATACCTATTTCTACCCAACAGGAATATCCAGGTAAATTGCTTAATTTTTATCTATATTCCTTCACAAAAGAAATAGTATTCTACTTTTTGAATCAGCTGTATTTTTCAGGTAGTCCTAGAAAGGGGAAGCACATGATTTTACAACTTCAGTAAAAATAGAAATATACATTTTGATTCATAAATTCATAGTGAAATTCACAGCTTTCCACTTATTCTGTAGTAGCCATGTGCTGGCTTACATTTCTTTCCTTTCAACAGCTGTAATGTGCTCCACCCAATAACTCTCCTTCTTTGACCATGTGTGCAGGGGAGAAGAAACAGGAGCCCTTTGGATGTGTATAACTGAAGCCAAACAATTCATATTCCCCCATCAACTAGAAATCAAGAGGTTTTCATCTACACAGCCATGAGGAGATCATCCAGAGACACCCCTTCACAGAGCTGCCAGCCCCAAGAGCTGTAGGGCCTCTGCTTTGGGGAAGGAAGCCACAGAAAGTTCCCCCAGGGCATACCATAGCTTCAACAAAAATCTGCTCATTACAAGATATTTTCTCTGAATTATTCTCTGCTGAATGAATAAGCTTTCTCGAATGAATCATTTTTATCACAACTTGCACAACAACTGTAAGTGGAGTGCCCAGATCATTGTACTATGAAGAACCACACAATTAAGACCAGAAGGTTGAGGTATTCTAAACTTTTAATCCCAGGCTTTTGAAGCTGCATTTGAATTTATTTCTCTTGTGCTATCCCTACAGGGCAGAAGTTATCTAACAACGCACTTATACACTTCTAAATGTTTCATGCTGACAATTTACTCTGACTTGTAGAAGGGTACCAGCATTCTTAATACCACTTTAACCTTGAGCTGTCTAGGAATTTCTTTCTGTTTCTATTAAAATTTTGTAAAAATAATAAAATGATTAAGAAATCTAAGGACAATGTAGCCACATTATTTTTATTTTATTTTTGAATTGCACAATTCGTCATAAATTAGGAGTAGTTAAATGCAACCAATTCAGGCTAGCAAGCAATACTAAGGTTCAACAAGCAGCTAGGTCATGCATCACTTTTATGTTCTGTAACAAGCATTGCCCTGAATACATTCCCTTTCCTTACCTTCCTGTTACACACTTACTATTGCCCACACGTATATTTGTTTAAACATGCGTGTAAATTATACCTGCACAACTGGAAAATAAATATCTAAGTGGAATAATCACTTTTGCTGCTGTTCTCAAAGCAACTACCTCACAGCAAAAGCTCACACCTCTTGAGGTGACGACCTGCCTAGTGAGAAGGTGCTGGATGGCAGCAGCGACCACCTTTGACAAAGGAAGCTTCTGGCTTCATTTGCATCAAGTGCAATGGGAGGTAGAAGCTGTTCTTATACAGGGACAGAGTCCTCTCAGAATTTTGTTGGACTTTGGCCAGGGATGGTGCTTGTTCTCCTGAAGAATATTCATTAGTGTCTTTCAGTTCTTTAAAATCCTTCCAAAGCAGCCTGCCCACAATGTGGAATCATAGAATCATGGAATTATTTTGGTTGGAAAAGACCTTTAAGATCGCCAACTCCAACCATTAACCTTACACTTCCAAGTTACCACTAAACCATGTCCATAAGCACCACATCTACACATCTTTCAAATACCTCCTGGGATGGTGGCTCAATCACTTCCCTGGGCAGCCTGTTCCAATGCTTGATAACCCTCCCAGTGAAAAGATTTTTCCTAATATCCAATCTAAACCTTCCCTGGGACAAATGGAGGCCATTTCCTCTTGTCCTATCACCTCTTACTTGGGAGAAGAGACCAACACCCACCTCGCTACAACTTCCTCTCATGTAGTTTTAGACAGGTCTTCCCCCAGCCTCTTTTTCTCCAGACTAAACAACCCCAGTTCCTTCAGCTGCTCCTTATAAGACTTGTTCTCCAGACCCCTCACCAGTTTTGTTGCACTTTTCTGCCCACGGTCCAGCACCTCAATGTCTTTCTTGTAGTGAGGGGCCCAGAACTGAACACAGTATTTGTGTCCAGCCTCACCAGTGCCAAGTACAGAGGTACAATCACTCTCCTAGTCCTGCTGGCCACACTGTTTCTGATACAAGCCAAGATGCTGCTGGCCTTCTTGGCCACCTGGGCACACGGCTGGTTCATATTAAGTCAGATTTTGACCAACACACCCAGGTTCTTTTCTGCCAGGCACGTCTGCAGCCACTCTTCCCCAAGCCTGTAGCGTTGCATGGAATTATTGTGGTCCAAGTGCAGGACCCATCACTTGGACTTGTTGAATCTCATAGCATTGGCCTCAGCCCATTGATCCAGCCTGTCCAGATCCCTCTGTAGAACCTTCCTACCCTCATATTGACACTCCTGCCCAATGTGGTGTTGTCTGCAAACTTACTGAGGGTGCACTCGATCCCCTTGTCCAGATCATTGATAAAGATATTAAAGAGAATTGTCCCCAATATTGAGACCTAGGAAACACCACTTGTGAATGGCCACCAACTGGATTCACCACAACTCTTTGGGCACAGCCATCCAGCCAGCTTTTTTACTCATCAAAATGTACGTCCATCCAAGCCATGAGCAGACAGTTTCTCCAGGAGAATGCTGTGGGAAATGGTGTCAAAAGCTTTTCTAAAGTTCAGGTAGGCAACATCCACAGCCTTTCCCTAATCCACTAAGCAGGACGAGATAAGGCAGCTGCCCAGGTGCAAATCATGGTTTAATTGTACTGCCTGTAAACAAGCAGTTGCATTGACTTCAGATGAGTCAGCTTGTATCAGAAAGAAGTGTAACCATCTTCGCAGGTCAGTACTCTCAGCTATTGAAGCTAACGTTGGCTTCCTTTTTTTGTTGGGTTTTTTTGTTTTTATTTTTTTTTCTTTTTTCTATGACAGCCTCATTGAGGGACTATATATCTTAGTTTAAATAGAGTCTGTGTTTATTCGTGCAATTCTTTTCACATGTTATTTCAACTAATTGACACTTGACTATATATGTGTTTCTGGAATATCTAAACACATTCTGTCACCTAGAGTTACATTTCTTGTGTGTTCAATTGTTAATTAAAGCTAGAAGCCAAGATTGCTGCTTTTTCCTTTTCTTTAAGCTTTAGGAATAAGAAGCAGAAACCAAGCGGGTTTTTTTAGGAAATGTTTCCTGGATAGGGACAGACTAGATAAACCAAAACTGTATTTGCTATAAATAATAGTTCACACTAACCAACACTAACCACAGATTACCTATTCTTTTTTTCTTATATATTTCAGTGATAAATATTTATAGAACCATAGAATCATAGAATCTCCATGGTTAGAAAGGACCTTGGAGATCATTGAGTCCAACCATACATGCACCAAAAAAAACCCCTACAATCTCTGCCACTAGAGCATGCCCTGAAGTGCCAAATCTACACGTTTCTTAAACATCTCTAGGGATGGTGAGTCAACCACCTCCCTGGGCAGGCTGTTCCAGGGTCTGACCACTCTTTCAGTAAAGTAATTCTTTTTAATATCTAACCTAAACCTCTCCTGCCGCAACTTCAGACCATTTCCTCTGGTCCTGTCATTATTCACCTGGGAGAAGAGGCCAACACCCACCTCTCTACAACCTCCTTTCAGGTAGTTGTAGAGGGCAATGAGATCTCCCCTCAGCCTCCTCTTCTCCAAGCTAAACATGCCCAGCTCCCTCAGCCTCTCCTCATATCACTTGGTCTCCAGACCCCTCACCAGCCTGGCAGCTCTCCTCTGGACACGCTCCAGAGCTGCAATGTCCCTCTTGTACAGAGGGGCCCAGAACCGAACACAGTACTCGAGGTGAGGCCTCACCAGTGCCCAGTACAGAGGCACGATCACTTCCCTACTCCTGCTGGCCACGCTATTCCTGATACAAGCCAGAATGCTGTTGGCCTTCTTGGCCACCTGGGCACACTGCTGGCTCATGTTAAGCTGGCCGTCCACCAGCACCCCCAGGTCCTTTTCCGCTGGGCAGCTTTCCAGCCACTCTTCCCCAAGCCTGTAGCGTTGTTTGGGGTTGTTGTGACCGAAATGCAGGACCTGGCACTTAGCCTTGTTAAACATCATACAGTTGGCCTTGGCCCATCGATCCAGCCTGTCCAGGTCCCTCTGTAGAGCCTTCCTACCCTCAAGCAGATCAACACTCCCACCTAGCTTGGTGTCATCTGCAAACTTACTGAGGGTGCACTCAATCCCCTCATCCACATCATTGATAAAGGTATTAAACAAAACTGGCCCCAAAACTGAGCCCTGAGGGACACCACTGGTGACCGGCCGCCAAGAGGATTTCACCCCATTAATCACAACTCTCTGGGCACAGCCATCCAGCCAGTTTTTAACCCAGCAAAGAGTACACTTGCCTATGCCATGATTTGCCAGCTTCTCCAGGAGAATACTGTGGGGGACAGTGTCAAAGGCCTTACCAAAGTCCAGATAGACAACGTCCACAGCCTTCCCCACATCCAGAAGGCGGGTCACATGGTCATAGAAAGAGATCAGGTTGGTTAAGCAGGACCTTCCTTTCCTAAACCCATGCTGGCTGGCCCTGATCCCTTGGCTGCCCTGCACTTGCCATGAGAGCTCACTCAAGATGATCCTCTCCATGATCTTTCCTGGTACCGAGGTCAGGCTGACAGGCCTGTAGTTCCCTGGATCCTCCTTCTGACCCTTCTTGTAGATGGGTGTCACATTAGCCACCCTCCAGTCATCTGGTGCCTCCCCTGTTGACCAAGATTGTTGATAAATGATGGAGAGAGGCTTGGTGAGCTCTCCCGCCAACTCCTTGAGTACTCCTGGGTGATAGTCATGCCCCATTTTTATTCATATTAATGTTGAAGACAGCTTATAAATATCTTGATTTCTCACAATTTTAACTGTACCAGCTAGACAAGCACTGTAAGTTTTGTTGGTAGTAACCACAAAAGGATTTTGGTGTTTTTACTCCTGTGGATTATGCTCTGATATATCTAGAAAGCAATCAGCCAGTCATATTCTAAATTAACTCTAAAATTTGGGATAGAATAGCAACAGCAAAGTAAATCATGCTGGTATAGCGACAGATTCCTGCCTTAAGATTTCCTCTTGATTCCTTTCTCATGCTTTTTATGAGTGCATTCAATTCACTTTATCTCTAGCTGTGGTCTAAATTCTGTTAGAGAGGATTTTTTTTTAAAATGTAGATAATTTGGTCTCAGAATGTGCCATGTCTCAAAAGATTGAGAACAGGATATTATCACAAATGTGAAATCACCTGGCAGTACATTTCTCCCCTTTCACTTTAAATGGATAACTCTCAGGCTAATTTTCAAAGGACCTGAATGATGCAGCTCCTGAGAAAGTCAAGCCTATGTAAAAGCAGCTCCCAAGTTTTTTGTGAGATACATTTTATTCTTTGCTAAACAAATATAACTTTTAGTAAGTTTTAGTAATACTACTTTTATTGCTCATTCTACATTGGGAATGTTTATTGACAAATCCAATGTTTTCTCTGTGTTTCCCTGACATAACAACATCTGCTATGCTATTAGGTCACCTAGTCCTGCACCGACTTATTTAAAACAACATGCTTTTGGTTTATACAGTTGTCCTTTGTTGTAACTCTGTATTTAATAATAGTGCATATACTGAGTCTCTTCTGGCTACATCTTAGCTCTCAAAGCCATTCTAGTCATATTAACAATTTGCTTTGCTTGATAGTTCTGGTTGTTGTTTGAAATCGAGCCTAGCTGTGAATATATGCCCAATCTTTGGATGCTTTCAGAGTCAGAGTGTTTTCCATGGAAATATAAATCAAAGGTGTGTAGTTTTTCCAAATAACCATTCCCAGCTCCTGTGTTTCAAAAAAATGACATCTGATGTGTCTTTCTCAGACTGAAATTCTCTTAATCTTTACAAATAACAAATGTTATCGTTATTCTTTCTCTCACTAGCACCCCAGTTCCCCTGCCATGCGTGCAGACTCTTGGATGAAAAATTCTGATACTTTTTTGTGTTGCACTTAGTCCACTGCCAGCAGAAGTTTTAGGGTGAGGGGAAGATGTCAAGCTCTTTCAGGGAATCTGTACATTTCTGGTACTGCTTTTGTAGAAGCTTATGAATAAAAATTAGGAAAAGCACTTGACAATTCCATGCCATTTGTATTTCAGCCTGGACCCACAACAGACATTTTTCCATCCAAATCTGTATGGCAGAACTCCAGTTATAGTCTATCCTACAGAGCAAGTAGACGGAACTTCCTCCAGACAAGCTAGATGTAGAGATAATATTCAGCATTTTCAATTTCTCATATTAAAAAACTATATAAATATTCAAAAATGTTGTGATGAACATTAGTAATGGAGTAATACAAAGGGCAGAAACATTAGCTACCTGACTGTCTCTATTACGAGGAATAATGAGTGACTGCAAACAACAGAGGGCAAAGATTATAATCATAAATGAAGAATAGTTTTCTCAATATCACACTGTGATTGAAGGAAAGATTCTCCTGAGGACCTTGTTAGCTGCTGCTGCATCTTACTATTTTTTCAGGTTTTTTTCATTTATTTCTTTTTTAGAAAAGAAAACCCCAGGGAAGAAAAGAACACCAAATAGCAAGGCTGGCAAGAATGAATTTTTTAATACAGATTTGACTGAATAACCCTCAGCTGCGATTCTGCTCTTGCTTTGGTTCTACTTTCAGGTTTTGATTTGCCTACATAAAATTTGAAAAAGTAAATAAATCTTGAAGAATGCATTCCCTTTATATGCTCACTTACGCCTGTTTCTCAGAGTCAAGCCAGAATTTTATAGCCTGATCCAACTTTTTCTTTACTTCCACCCTTCCTGAATGGCAGCGGTATTTCTCTCTGGAGATTTTTGAATGTCCCATTGAAAAAAAGTGTATCAGAACAGTGTTCTTTGAACATATGTCTATCAGGTTACACAAATATCTGCTCTAAGCATAAGCAGTTGGACTGATGCTGACTGCTTATTAGGAGGGTTCCCTCAGCCCTTTTTGACAGTGGGAGTGGAAATTGCCAGGACACTGCCCATCCTACATCTTCCAGAGTGCCAAGTTTCTGAACACAGGGTTGCCTTTTGTCCCCACGGACGGTAAATGCTTTTCACGACAGTCTGCTGCCCAGTTACTATGAAGCGTGGTTACAGTTTAGGCAGGAAAGGCTGTAGAATCATGTGTTCCTGCTATGCACAAATGGATTCATTCTGGATCCCACGCCAGAAGTCTGCCACAAATTTCACTTGGCAGAGCCTTCTGGCAAGCCATCCTAGTCTTTGGTATATTTGCAAAGAAGCCATCAAGATCAGACATGACAACAATAGTATGGAAGGTTGGTTTTGTAATGCTTTTCTGTCTTCATTTTGGAAATCAAGAAAAAACCCTGAAGGTTTTTCAGTTGGAAACTTTGTTTTTCACCTCACTGTTTAACCAGTTTAGTGTTTAACCAATTGCCACAATGATATATTACTCTACTGTAACCACGCTCCCACATTTTTAATAACAAGGGCAAACAACTGTTTGTCTTGCTGCCTTCTCTTTTTTTTTGCCAGTAATATGACTGGAGAGGAAATATAAAGAAAACAAATATAAAACAGAATAAATAAAGGATAAAGATGTCATTACAGAAGGAAATGTTGATTTATGAATTACTCTGACAGTAACTATAAACATACAGCCTGGGTAGAACTTTGTCCTGTTTTGGAAGGCTCAATTCAAGTCCTTACTAGTACAAAATATTGTTAGGCTTACTAATGCATATATAATACATGTGGGAGCATTATACCTCTCACAAAGGACTAATGCCTTGTTTACATATTGTAGGTTATTTTCCCATGAAAAGACAACACAAATACATATTCTGATAGTTTTAAAGAAGAGCACAAACAGTAGGAGAGAAGATCAAATGGTTTGGATTAGGGATTGCAAAATGGAATCTGTAAAAAAGCCCTTTTGTGTCCCTAATCCTCAGAGTTTATCCATGCAGCATCATTTGACATGTACAGGAAATACTGCAGATTGACAGTCAGAGCATCAGACGTTTAATGCAGCACCATTTCTTTACTGATAATTAAAAGACAAAACCGAAATAGTCATTTATCATATGGAAGTGTCACCCTACATACTTTTTACTACAGTCAGGTTCTAGTATAATTATGTCATACATGTCAGCATTTAGAACTTGAAAAGTAAAATGATGAAATAACTGAAAATTTAGTTTAGTCTATAAAACACATAACCCGTAAAGAAAATAAAACTAAAACCAAAATAAAACAACTTCATTTGCTTGCTCCGATTAGTAAGAATTGAAAAGACTGGGGCACCAAATAGGGATTGCTAAATCCCAGTGTTTAAATGTCAAGTTCCAAAATAAGTTAGAAAATATAACTGTTTAAAACATGAGTCATAAGATGTGCAACAGCATGCTTCCTTTTGCTCTAGTTAGATTCATTAAAGCTACATGGATCCTTCATCAAAAAGATACTACATAAGAGATGTAACTTCATTTAGGTTATTCATAGTTCTATACAGATTAAATAGGAAATGTTTTTATTTGGGTTGAATAACATATTTTTTTTCTCCTATGTAAATTAGCATAATGCTATAGTACAAGACCTTAGACGGTAACCTATGTACTCAGAAAAGAAGTCACATGAGAGCCCTACTTACATGATCTATGTCACCTGAAGCTAATGGAATGCAGTAGAGATTTTGGGTTGCATGGAACTAAATGCAGAAGCAAGCTCTTCATATTGAATATTTTTGTACCACAACAGAAGATATTCCAGGCTTGTTTACATATTCACTACAAAACGTGCTAAGCTAGACCATGTCACTGCTGCAAAAGTGAGTACAGCGGTAGAAATTCCCTGTCCCAGGATGGTTATTGGTACTGATGATTCTTGTTCTTCTTCCAGGAATCAACACAGATGTATGCTCAGCTTCACAACGCCAGCCCTGCCTTCATTCATGGCTTTCTCTGTGACAGAGGAAGATTAAGGTGCCCACGAGTCCTGTTCTTCATGGTAATTTTATTAGAGGCAAAACCCATTTGAGCGTTTCCCATTCTTTTAACCATTTACTCTTCCATACATAGAGCAACATACGCATAACTGAAGAAAACTGAAATATGAATGAGTAAAGTGGAGAAGAATGACCAGATGGAAGTAAGCAAAGATGAAATATCTTTTTAAATGGCATTACCACTTGTAAAATGTTAGCATTACACTGGAGCCTGAGCATGGTATCCACAAAGGTTAGCACACTGCATATGGATGCTCCTTGTAGGAGATGGGGGATTTGAAGAACCTTGCTTTTCTCCAGGATTTGAATGCAAAGCTCTGTAAAGGAAGGAGACACCTTCTCCTGATGAGGATTTGAAGGCATGGACCTCCTCACTGAGGTAATCACTTCCTCCTTTTTGCCCAAAGCTCAAAAGATAAAAAGATGACAGTCTTTATACCAACAGTTCAACAACTCAAATGTTCGCTCACAAGCAGAGAAATTCAACTTTTCTCCTGCATTTCCTGAGAGAGCAGCAAACTAAGCCAAAATCTCCTATTTGTCAGAACAGGGCATTAAGCTCTGGGGTAAGGGGGTGTCCTATTCCAGATCACCCTCAGTTGCTCTTGTTAAAGCTCATCTATTTACTTCATATTTCCACTGGGACAAGGAATGGATCATGAGTCATATATACAACTGGCTAGCTACCAGGCTGCAAAAATTCTTGGCCCTCCATATTTTTGGCTCAATAGTTTTGACACATGATACTGCTGTAAAACATAAAAACTGAAGGACACGGCTTCCCACAGCTCCATAATACAGGATCCTATTACTTTCTACATTGCTTACCATTATTATTACAATTTTAGAGAAAAAAAAGAAGAACCAACAAAAGTACTATTTTTCCCTACAGTTTCCACCTGACGTAAGAAAAGCGATGCATCAGTCTTACAGAGCAGAGGCCTAAGAGGATTAAAAGGAATTTTATTTGTATCTGTAATTCAGAGTTTGACTCACAGTGCACCATTTTAAAGCCTTGTATGCTAGAGATCAGACTTTTCCTAGAAGATCCAGAGAAATGTCCAGTGGCTTCTCACATGCCTTCTGTTCTCAGGGTCCACTACGCAGGTGCTTGTGACAGTGAGTAACTGAACACAAAAATTCAGATGGCACCCTTGTGTTATACTCCTGAAGGCTTCACATTTTTTAAAAAGCATTTTATTGGAATATTTTCACAGGCTGTCGGAAAGTGAGAATCACTTTCGCTCAGAAAGGCAGAAAAAAAATATCTGGCAGCATTGATGGATTTTATGCTGCTTGATCAAAAATTTATCTTGCTGTTTGCAGTTCTGGCTCTGCAAAGAGTTTGTATTAATTGCCTGAATTTCAGTGTCATTTACATTGTAAACAACAAATGAGATGCAGTTGCAAGATTATCCCTCAGAATATAATAATGCTCCCAAACGAGGAAAACAAAAAGGCACAGGCTTTATCATAGTATTTTCACTGAGGGTACCCTGTTGGGTTTAATGATCTTCATAACCTCTCAGCATTAAATAAAACATTGCCATAAGATCCATGGGTGGGTGAAAAATTAATCTCCAGTTATGACAACTATTGTGGTTAGACAACTTTTAGGGCTGTTTTCGTGACAATCAGCAATCTGCCAGGTTTTGATCGACTTCAGCTTCTGAATAGATTTAAGCTCCTCAGTCTTTTATAATCTATACATCTTTCAGATCTTGCGGCAATTAAAATTCAAGGTGAGAGAGACATGAATAGCAGAAGCAATCTGAACAAATGGCTGCAGCCTTCTGATCAGTCAATGTTGAAATGTTACTTCCTGATGACTGTCCCTACCTGACTACCAAGTAAGTGGTGAACCAAAGCCACTTTTACCTGATTTCACCTAACAGAATGTAATTACAACTATAAGTTCCACAGGTTTAGACACAAAAAGGGATAAAAAACAAAGACACTGCATCCGCAGATAACCAGTTTCTAAAGTTCTAAGTACTGAGAACTCTTTATTGGCTGCCCTGAAATTAAAATATCATGCATCACAGGTGAGAGCCCATATGACTTATTTTTTAATTTTGTTCTAACTCTTCCTCTCAAAACTTCCTCTCAAACTTTTGCTGTGAAGTTCTGAAGGAAAGATCCTCATCCTAAAATTTACTTTTCATCCACTTGAGAAGGTTTTTTCAACTTTTCTATCCATTTTATCAAGAGGCGCACTGTAGGATAATTTTAATCACGAATACTTCCTTCTCATCACTAGGAGGAGAAAAACTTCACAGGGAAAAAGATGTGGAATAAAGACTGCCAGGGTTAGAAGCAAACCCTAAGAGCCCTACAAAGTTCGTCTTGCATTTTGTGGAGGTTTTTTTATTTTTTTCTTTCCTAAATCTGTCTATCAAGAAGGGAAAAGGAAACCGCAAAGCTGCCAAAGGAAACAAGAATCTCAACAAAGTAATGTTTGGTTTTTTTTATTATAACTCAGATTTTCACAGAAAGCAGAAAGTATTTAGGCAGATCAAGAAAAGTGCCACTTTCACAGTGGCTTAGTCTCAAAATTCTAGGGTCTTACATCACGTTTTCTAGTCCTATCTATTCATTGCCTTATACTTTAGTCTTTAATTATTATTGAGCACTGATGGAAGATTTTTATGTAAGTTTTGAGCTAATTATTACTTTTAGAAAAGGACTAGGTTTCACTTGGCTCAAAGGAGACAAAAGTTTATGCTAGATCTCATCTCACAGTGCTGGCATTTGCCTACCTGGAAAGGTAGTTAAAAGGAATGCATAAAGCAGATGCAGCACCAGAACTAAATGGAATACATACTGGGACCTTTTTTTTTTAATATTAACAACAACGCAAATGTGCAGCCTTTGGCATCAATAGCTTTTTAATTGCTGTCAAGGACCAAGGAAATATCAAGGAAGCTGGAGAATTACTCAAAGGAAATAATGTACACTATTGCATATATATATATATATTTATCATTCTGACTTTTGTGAAGGCAAAACAGGTGAATGTGTGTACAGGTAAAAGGAGCACACTCTTTAGAAATGTTCGGAATAACAGGCAAATATCAATTTCTGAAAAGCAAAGCAATGTATTGCCAGAGTTATTTTTGCATTTATTGGAAATCAGGAGACAAAAGAGAGAACAAACCAAACATGTTTGAAGAAACACTCTGCCACGGAAAAAGATGGGTCTACTAAGGTGATAAGTAAGGTAGGAGAAGAGAGATACAGATATTATCTGGGAAACAGATTCCACAGGGAGAACAAAAAGCTGGATTAGGGGGTAGTGCTTCAGGGTTCGGGAAATCGTTACCTTGTTATCGGGTACATAAGTGATACTTAAGAATCTATACTTTAGAAAAGTAAAATGCGCTGATGGTAACACACTGTAGCCAAGTATGAAGTAACATATTTATGAATCAAACGTGATAAAATCTTACATTTAAAAAAATGGCCATATACCAGCTCATAAAAGGTTGAACTAGTCTGAATTGTATTTCCCTGTAAAATTAGTTAGGAAGCTTTTTGACTTATTGAAGGATATTGCCTCTGAAAAAGTTGAAAATCAATGACCTGGACGAGGGGATAGAGTGCACCCTCAGCAAGTTTGTCAATGACACAAAGCTGGGGGGGTTGGTTGACACACTGGAAGGCTATGCTGCCATACAGAGAGCCCTGGACAGGCTGGAGAGTTGGGCAGAGATAAACCTTATGAAATTCAATAAGGGCAAGTGTAGGGTGCTGCACCAGGGGAGGAATAACCCCATGCACCAGTACAGGTTGGGGGCTGACCTGCTGGAGAGCAGCTTGGTGGAAAGAGACCTGGGAGTCCTGGTGGACAACAGGATGACCATGAGCCAGCGATGTGCCCTTGTGGCCAAGAAAGACAATGGCATCCTGGGGTGCGTCAAGAAGAGTGTGGCCAGCAGGTTGAGGGAGGTCATCCTCCTCCTCTACTCTGCCTTGGCGAGGCCGCACCTGGAGTACTGTGTCCAGTTCTGGGCTCCCCAGTTCAAGAAGGACGGGGAACTGCTGGAGAGGGTGCAGCAAAGGGCTACCAAGATGATTAGGGGACTGGAACACCTCTCTTATGAAGAAAGACTGAGGGATTTGGGTCTCTTCAGTGTGGAAAAAAGATGGTTGGGGAGGGCCCTTATCAACACTTCTAAATACTTAAAGGGTGGGTGTCAGGAGGATGGGGCCAGGCTCTTTTCAGTGGTGCCCAGCAACAGGACAAGAGGTAATGGGTACAAACTTGAGTATAGGAAGTTCCCCCTGAACATGAGGAGGAACTTCTTTACTTTGCGGGTGGCAGAGCACTGGAACAGGCTGCCCAGAGAGCTGGTGGAGTCTCCAACTCTGGAGACATTCCAAACCCGCCTGGAGGCATTCCTGTGCCACCTGCTCTAGGTGACCCTGCTCTGGCAGGGGGGTTGGACTAGATGATCTCCAGAGGTCCCTTCCAACCCTATGATTCTATGATTTTATGATTCTAAGTTAGAAAGCTTTCACCAAAAGAAAAATGCATGAACTAAACACCTACGGGTACATGGTTGTCACATATTGAAATAGACCAACATTATGCCAACACAGCAGAAATACTAACTGAATCGATAGCAATGGAAGTAATGGAATAAAATTAATGTATTATAATTTCCACTGCCACTAACATTCAGATGTCAAGTTTGAACAGTATCATAAATCATCTTCAGGTTAGAGAGCAAGATCGGACAGAAAAGGAATTTTTGACAGAGAGAACTCCAGATAAAACAATGACCAGGAGTTGAAGGCAGTGTAGGAAAATTTCTGAAAGTTTTATTCTTCATCTTTTCTACTTCTTTTTAGGCAATGGTTTGTAATTACAGAGCAGAGATTCGTGCCTTAAGAATTTTTTTTCTTGTATTTGTAATAAAGCTATCCTTACAATCACTTAAGCTTTTGTAGGCAAAACTGAAAGCTTTAAAACTACAGGGCACTGTAACCTCTTGTTCTTAAGGGCTAGTTTCAGTTTATCAGAAAATTAACAATGATAAACTGAGGTGGAGTAGATATGTGGAAAGGTCATGACATTTCGTCAGGAGGAAGATGTTGTTCTAAGGCAATGGGGCCTGTAAATACATGCCATTGTGGGAATTTCTGCTACTCCAGCTGCTGCCAGTTTGGGAAATGTTCTTAAATGCTGTTTATCCCTATTCTAGTAAACCTGTTTCTATTAAAAAAAAAAAGATTCTAACCAAAATATAATTTCAAAGAAATTGATCAATTCAGATTAGCAACACTAGTCCAGAAATCTTGTGTTACTGTCAAAACTTTATTTATTTTGTTTATTCGGTTCCATGTTATTTCTGGAATGTCAGTTTACATTATTACAATTCATATGTATTTCAGCCCAGATAGGGCCTATAACAAATAGATAAACAACTTATGAGCCTGAGAAGCCACATACCTTGTAATCTAAGGAATATAATTTAGCAACAGCATATTTTAAGCTATTTTATTCTGATCCTTACAAGTTTTAATTTCTTCCTTTCATACTCTTCAGAAATATAGGAATGTGTAGAGAGGTAAGAAGGGAAAATTTAATAGCAATTAAGTGGGCTGCAGGCGGGCTAATCAATGGCATGAAATTTTGCAAGGCAATGAAGGCCACTTGTCATGAACACTGACACATGTTCGTGACGCGTCAAACCACGACAAGGTGTGTTGCACTGTGGGATACTCATGTTTCTTCCCATACAGGGGGAAAAAAAAAAAGAAAAAAACCACGAAATCTCTGACTAAAAAACAATTCTTCATTCCTGCTGATGAATAGGATTCCATAAAGCTGCCCCTCTGTTTTTAATTTCTGTGCTTCCATGGATCAGTAAATGTAGCTATTTGGAGAAATCTATTCTTAGCTCTTCAAAGCGGAAGTCATGTTTCAGGGCTCAGGGAGAAATGCAGTCACCTTTAACAGAGGAAAAAAATGAACACATATACAAAAGGTACATTTGCTCCATTAATCATGCTCTTAGGGTGTCAGGAGTTCTCTGTTGTATCTAGTATTGGCAATGGGGAAGGAGAAGGAAAACGATATAGTACTGGCAGTGTGCAGTTCTAAACTCAGCTGGGCCTTGGGAGCCACTGCCTCACACCATGACAGGCTATCTTTGGTGGTCTTCTCTGGGCAGAGAAGTGGCTCTGGGCTCTGGTTTGAAGGTTACCATGGAGTACACATGGAGTGATGCCCTTGCCTGAGGTTCCAGCTCACACCAGTCTCCTCTGCGATGCCCACGGAAAGGAACTCAGCAGAGGTTGGAGTCCCTTTTCCCCTGGAGAGGCCATCTCTGACTCCATGAGCAGCAGCCATTCCCACTGACTTCCTACAGGCATGCAGAAAACAAACTATTGCCCCCCCAATCAAATGGCATTGTGGTAGTCTCCAAAATGAATCATAAGCTACCTCTAGAGTTATGAATCAGCATATGATATGATGGAGTTATGGGGGTAACAGGATATTTAGCAATCTATCTGTCACAAAAATTCACCCATAGATTAAGCAGGCAGGAGAAAACAGTGATTATAAGTGATATTTTTTTTAGAGGAAAATATATCATGCCACATCCAACAGCTCAAGATAGGAGAGGTTACTGCAGCTCCATGTCCCCGGGTCCAACCAGTAGCGAGGCTGAAGATGTATTTCCAGCTGGTGCATGCACACAGAGCACACTTATACGTCACATATATACATGGTTGGCCCCACAGATCACAGACAGACACTCAGAACACCCACACAAACACAGACAGCACCGACAGTGTCACCCTGCACCCCTCTCTGGCTCACCAGGGTGGAGGTCTACCAGTCAGAATATACATATACGCATATGTAAAAGGTGGATCCCTGCAGCAATTGGCCTCACTCAGTCTGCCCAGTAGCTGGGGGAAGCTACTCACACACACGCTCTCACTCCCTTACAGACCCACTCATCCCCTGATCTCCCAAGGCCACTTCACCCACTCACCAGTTCCATTTTCGCTGGTCACCACTCGCTCACATCTACGCCCGCAAGCACCGCAGTCGCTGCCCCTCCAACTCACTGTCTGTTCCTGATGCTGCAGTCAGACCCTCATACACACACATGCACACAGAATAGAAACTCCCAGGAGAGTTAGAAAGGAATTTACTAAGACAGAACAGACTGCACTGATCTGGCACCGGGCAAAGGCAGACAAGCAACAATACTAACTGTGTAAGTGTAATAGCAAGAATTCAACCTACACACTTTGCAATTATTAGCAGTTCCAGTGATGGGCACAGTAACTCATAAATTTAATGTATCTTTCCTTAAATAATTGGCCTTCCATGACTGATTTATTGAGTGAGGCCAATACTATGGATTAACATAGCTGCCTACAGGCCAAGAATGGTATTCTCTGCCATATAAAACATCGCTTCCAAAAAAATGCCTACTGTTATCAGCTGAACTGGAGCACAGCTCTAATAGTGCAGAGTAGCTTTCCTAAAGGGAGAAAAACTAGTTCAGTAGCGGCAGGTGGAAATTTCAGAGAAAATAATCAGGTTCTGCCAGCTTCCTATCAACGGCACTGTGCTCTGTAATTACTTTCATTGATCTATGGGACTATTCATGCAGTAATGTTCTTTGTGTAATGGAACAAAACTGGTTCCATGTAAATTCAAACTCAACATGGTTAAGGTGTACAATCTGGCTCGTTTGTTTTGTAGCTACAACCCACTGGCTTTCCAAATTATTGTGGAAGTATCAACAGCTGTTCTCTCCACCCAGCAATTCAACACTGAGCTGGAATGCACGCTAATCCATCAGTAATGAGAATCAACCCCTTCACAGAATATCATTAAGCAAAGAAAATCTTACTGAAAAACTGGATATGTAAAAAGACACTTATAGATAAAAATAAACTAACTGTGTTTTGGAGAAAATAATATATAGATGATTCACATGAACAAACACCCTTGTGAAATGGGGGAAAAAAAGAATGTTCTTTTCCTGCGCTCGGCGTTTGAAAATCTTTGTCAAATTTGTGAAGACAGATTCATCCATTCCCCTGGGATAGAAAGGTATTAGCATTCACACACACAAAAAGACAGCTACTAATATCTGAAACTCATTATTTCCTTCTGATCCTTAGTTGTCAAGGGACTTACAGATAGTCCAAGACAGAAGGACATAACAAATGCAAGGAAAAATCCTGCACTGCAAAACATTTCACAGCAAAGACAGAATTCTCACAAAAATATTTTTACAGTATTTAAGGTGTGAAACACCACTGAAATACCTCAAAGGAATTTAGAGGTTTAGAGGAGTTCCTCTAAGAAGGTGACAAGAGCAACAGCCCAGCTGAAGTGCCTTCACACCAATACGCGCAGCATGGGGAACAAACAGGGGGAGCTGGAAACGACCATGCTGCTAGAAAGTTATGACCTAGTCGCCATTACTGAAACTCGAAGAGACGAATTCCATCACTGGATTAGAGTTATTGATGGCTATAGGCTCTTCAGAAGGAACAGGCAAGGAAGGAGGGGCGGAAACACTGCCCTCTACATCAAGAAACGGATAGATTGTGAAGCACTGTCTCTGAAGAAATAGCCACGAGCGGATTGAAAGCTTATGGGTGAGAATTTAGAAACTGAGGCAACAAAGGGAACCTTGTGGTTGGTGTCTACTACACGATGCCTGATCAAGGGGAGCCTACTGATGAAGCCTTCTTACTCCAGCTACAGGAGGCATTGCACTCGCAGGCTCTCGTCCTGCTGAGGGACTTCAGCCACCCTGAATTCTGCTGGGAAAGCAGCACAGCGAGCTGTAGGCAATCCAAGAGGCTCGTGGAGTGCATTGAGGATAACTTCTTAAGCCATGTAATAGACAGCCCTACCACAGGGGATGAGATACTGAACCTGTTGGTCACCAACACAAGTGAGCTAATTGGTGACGTCAAGATTGGAGGCAGCCCGGACTCCAGTGATGACACACTGGTGGAGTCTGCAGTCCTGAGGGACATGGGTCAGGCAAAGAGTAAAGTCAGGACCCTGAATTTTAGGAAAGCTAAATTCCAGCTCTTCAAGCAGTTAGTCCATAGGAGACCCTGGGAAACTGCCCTCGGGGACAAGGGAGAAGACCAGAGCTGGCAGATCTTTAAGGACACTTTCCACAGAGTGCAAGAGCTCTTGATCCCCAGGTGTAAGAAATCAGGAAAGGAAGGCAAGAGACCAGCATGGCTGGGTCAAGACCTGCTGGTCAAACTAGAGGACAAAAAGGAAATGTACAGGCAGTGGAAGCAGGGACAGGCCTCCGGGGAAGAGTGTAGCGATGCTGCCCGGTTGTGTAGGGATGGGGTCAGGAAAGCCAAGGCGCAACTGGAGCTGAACTTGGCAAGGGACTCAAAGAATAATAAGAAGGGCTTCTACAGTTATGTCAGCCAGAAAAGGAAGGTCAAAGAAAGTGTACCCCCCTTGATGAGCAAGACCGGCAAACTAGTAACGACAGCCGAGGAGAAGGCTGAGGTACTCAACAATTTTTTTTGCCTTTGTCTTCACTGGCAACCTCTCCCCACACCTCTCAAGTGGACGGCAGGGCAGGCAAGGCAGGGAGTGGAGAAGCAAAGTCCCTCCCACTGTAAGAGAAAAGTGTCCAGGTTAACTCATATGTCTGATTGGTTTTGACTTTCTATGGAAAATATTGAATCATAGAATCATAGACTCATTTACGTTGGAAAACATCTTTAAGATCATCAAGTCCAACTGTTAAAACTTAGCACGGCCTCTCTCGAGTCTTTGGTCGTGTTCAGTGAGAAAGCGAAATGACTAGTGCAGTTTATTTAAACAACAGATATACAGGTTCTTTAGGATTGCCAGTGATAAATACACTGTCTGCAAAGCACGTGCAAATAAAGATATTGTTAAGCATACAAAACGCACGACAAAATTATAAACGATACAGCCTGGCTATAAATGTAGGGTAGAGATTCTCTAGAGAAATTTCTAAGTCCCTGAGAAAGCGCTCGGTGTAATTGAAGTCTTACCCAAAGGCGTCCCTATGCGGGGTAAGAAAGGCTCAGCCCGTCGACTGATCCCGGAAATCAGCAATGGAATTCTTCGCGATGGTGTCTTCCCTGGCATCCCGTCTCTCTTGGGCTATTTTTATACTATTTTTTTATCTTCAAAGTGGAGTTTGAGTGACTTTAGTCATACGTACTTCTATTATGATTAATCTACTCAAGGAGGAGTGTTCGCACCTCGGGGGGCAGATAGTCTCTGGGATGGAGGTGTGTTTTGGTACATTGTAGTGAGCAAAGTTCGCACAAAGGACAGCATTTCATCAACATTTGACAAAATGTTGGCTTGGGTAGCATGCAGGCCGCTTATCTGTTCCGTGGTACCATCTCGTCCCCATATCTGCTATTCGTCACAAGGGAAGGCCACGGAACAAGCACGTTCCGTTCCATCCCTCGTGTAGTTTCACAAACAACCTTGTACAGGGAATCGCAGATGTTGCATTCTTCGCATGCCAGCTGCGGCTGTATTCTACCTCAGAAGCCTCTTGATTTTATGACTTTCCTTAATGTGTGAACAATGCTGTATTTTTGTATTCTTGGCCAATTTAGTAATTATTCCACGATGACTCAACCATTTCCCTGGGCAGCCTGTTCCAATGCTTGATAACCCTCCCAGTGAAAAAAATTTTCCTAATATCCAATCTAAACCTCCCCTGGTGCAACATGAGGCCGTTTCATCTTGTCCTATCGCCTGTTACTTGGGAGAAGAGACCAGCACCCACCTCACTACAACTTCTTTCCAGGTAGTTGTAGAGAGCGATAATGTCTCCCCTCAGCCCCTTTTCTCCAGGCTGGACAACCCCAGTTCCATCAGCTGTTCCTCATAAGACTTGTTCTCCAGACCCCTCACCAGCTTCATTGCCCTTCTCCGGACCTGCTCCAGCACCTCAATGTCTTTCTTGTAGTGATGGGCCCAAAACTGAACTCAG
Organism: Larus michahellis; assembly: GCF_964199755.1. Classification (NCBI taxonomy): domain Eukaryota; kingdom Metazoa; phylum Chordata; class Aves; order Charadriiformes; family Laridae; genus Larus; species Larus michahellis. Next base: position 137,311,826 of record NC_133897.1, on the reverse strand, counting down.
TATTTGAGATGCGGCCTCACCAGTGCTGAGTAGAGAGGTACAATCACTTTCCTAGTCCTGCTGGCCACACTGTTTCTGATACAAGCCAGGATCCTACTGGTCGCCTTGGCTGGCTCATATTCAGCTGCTGTCAAACAGCACTCCCAGGTCTTTTTCTGCCGGGCAGAAATTTTTATATTGAAAAGGATCATTTATAAAAAACACAATCAAATCTAAAATTTAGTCATTGAGTTCCAAAATGTTGCATTAGTCTATGCCCAGAGTGATTTGCTGGCAGTAAAACAGGAGAGTCACAAGATACACAAGAGGATACCTGAGTGGACCTCCGGGGAAAAGGGTGGTAGCAACAGTCATTTTAAGAACAAGCTACAGCCAAGTTCGAACCAATTCCTCCTGAGACAACCCCAGAACTAGTGGTAGTGCAGAGGCACCCACGCTCAACACATGGAAATGCCCACAGACAAGTGTTGTGAATGGCAGGACTAGTCAGCTCATGGGTACTGCAACGTCTGCGCAGCTACACTGGCTTGGATCTGAGCTGTTCACTCCACACAGTGCTACATTATCTGGACTCCAATGTTTGGGTGAGCTCCATATCCAAGCTTTTCACAGTAAGACAGCTTTGACTGAGATGTAGCTATTGTGATTTCTTAGAATTTTCGGAGAGTTATAGTTTTGCATTTACAAATAAATTATATTTAAAGAGAACCAGTTGTCAGAGAAAGATTGTTTAGATTTTGAATTAGTACACTGTTATGAGTTAACATAGACTTAGTGTAACAGCTATATTTTTCAGTGTTATATTTAATGAAAAAACTCATATTCTTAGTTGCTTTATATTTGTTATATTCTTGAAAAAAAATTCCTTTCCAATGAAAATGGGTCAAATTGTAACCAATTTTTGGCTAAAAATGCATTATTGCAATAAAACCTTCTATTTCAATTTGCTGTGGCTTCCAAAATGTTGCTGTTCATTATTCACAATTGATGTTTGTGCATTCTAATGAAAAAATATGCATACTAGCTACTCATTAACTCATCAGTAATCTCCTATAATACATATTGAGGCAAGGAACAGAAAAAGCATCACATGATTTATGGTTGTATTACTTACAAAAAGTTTAAGGTGTATATAAAATGCATCTGATAATTGTACTTAACACTTTTCTATACACTATCAGATGTTAACAGCCTTACGCTAACTTAACATTATCCTGCAGTAAACACCAGGAACACAGTTAATGCCCTTTTGCATTCTTTAAGCTTTAAGTTGCATTTCCAATCTGTTTGCAGGCCGTAGAATAACAACTGAAGAGAACAGACTGCATATTGCCTGCCCGAATTAGGAGGATATCCTTGTACTGGATCAGGCATGACTACTTGATACTGGCAAGAGGCAAAGGTAGGAGGTAAACTAAAGATCTCTAGCAAGTACATCTAGGCTGTGATTTAAGCAATTGTCAACCTGTTCAAACATGTCTCTTGTTCTCCATCTTTACCTGATAATGGGAGATAACGAAGGAGAAAATGTGGATCCTTGCTACTCAATGCATACAGTTCAGGGGAATGAGAATGGCGTTACGCATCTCATCTGCCCTCGTTATGTTGTTGAGGATGGAGAGCCATTTGGTCATGTAAGCTTTTCCAGAATTGCCCAATTCTGCAAGCTGACAGAGTAATGGGATTTATGGCCAGTGCATGCTAAAGCTCTCTTTGAATAATATAGGGTCATAAGTGCTCAGCTACAGGCACCACAAAACTGTCAGTGCAAGTCCAAAGAGCTACATTAGCAAATAAACGGGCACTGTTTATCCAGTATAAAAAGATGGACATGCAGATGGGGTCCAAATGATAACTGCTTACTCTCCATCATTGCTACCAAAAGGAGGAGTGTCCCATATTCAGTAGTTAGAAGGGTAAAGAGCAGTGGATTACTAACTGTTCTTTGCTGCATCCAGCTGACACAGGGCAAGATGAAATTAATCCCTCAAGCTAAGCAAATTCATAAGAAAACTATTTCTGACTGCAAGCCATCTGTGGCTGTAACTGTTCTGTGAATAGCAGTTTTTACAAAACCTGTTTGAAATTACTGTGTAGGTTAGCAAGGCTATTTGGCCTAAGGTTTCAACAGAGGATTTTTAGCTGAACCGCTGAACTGGTCTGACAGTTCACTGACTCCATCCAGCATTTCAGTCCTCAATGCATTCATAGGTGATGAACACCAAATGCTCAGAGTGAGATCAGCAAAAACAACAGTAGGATGAAAACTGCAAAACACCAATCCCAATTAGAGAAGTAGTGACTATGTTCTATTCCTGGGAAAGGTAAGAGCTTCAAAAGTCCTAAGACACCCATCCTCATCACCTGAGCATTCCTGACGCTCTCAAAACTGTCTTTCTGTGGTCATCAGTGTGAAACTGAGGGAGATGCTCTGCTCATGCTGCCTCGTAGCTCCCTGCCTGCTCTGAATCTCATCCTGGAGTAGGATGAGTTAAAACGTCCCTTTTCCACACAAGGAAAAGTCCCACATTGCAAAACATGGTCTTGTGACGATGTGAAATGAAAAAAATTATCTTCAGCTTTCACTCATCCAAAAAATATTGGGGAAAAAGAGACTTTTTATAGAGCTCTAAACATTCATTTTGACTTTTCATATTATTTTTCCATTATTTGACAGCATGCCTCTCTTGTGCATATTAAGCACCTAATGCTATTGTAGCCTTTTTATTTAAGATAGTTAAAATGGTTATAACATTCTATGCTTTTGTTGTTTAAAAAAAATTAGAATCCTTAAGACAGCTTCTACCTAACAGTGATTGAAACATCTTCTTTTCTAGATCAAAGTGTCTTTGTGTCAATATTGAAATAATTTTCACAAGCAGGAAACACTTTAGTGGTAAAAAAACAATTACTAAAACCATTTTTAAGGGATAGATATTGCAACAACAACCAAAATGATGCACAAATTCTTTGAAGATCTGAGCCCAAATTCTTAGGTAATGAATAGCTCAACCAAAAGTAGTTTTTCTTAGCAGTCCAAGTGTTTCGTTTCATCTTCTGTTTACAAAAGAAAAACAAAGAAAAATATTTGGCTGTCAAAACTTCTCCTTCTATATGGCTAGATGCCAAATTAGCAGTTACATGATATATAGCTGTCCTGAGATAGATTAGGAATGTGAATTAAAGTGAAGTCTGTTGTTCGTCCCTTCATTCACTCTGATGTGTTGAATTGACTTGACTTACATTATAAAGTTCCACTTTATACGCTCAAAGTAATGACGGGCATTAGGAGAGATTCTGAAAGATATCCCACATTTCTGTACTTCATGGAAAGAGGGGCTGCTGTAATACCACGCAATTAGATACACTAAGACTGTTAGAAACCAAATGTCAGAGAAAAGGAGAAAACACATCAAAAATTAGTACATATTCATAAAATATTTGGTCCTTAATCCACTCACAACCTGTTTATTTAGTTCTTTGCACAGTAGAAGATGTTGCAGGATTTACATCTGTCTCTCTCTCTGCATGCACACAAGCACCCAACCACAGCCACACCCATGCATGGTTTATAAAACTCCTCTTATTGATCTTCAAATTAGTGCCCTTTAATTTAATATATTACTTTCACTAAAATATGGTACAGTAAAAAGAAAAAAAAATATTTCTGAGCCCTTCATCATTTGCAGTGTCTCAGTCAAGTGCTCTCTAATTCTTCTGTGCTCCAGGCAGAATAATACTGGTGATCTATTTGCGGTTTCTCATTGTAATATGATGATATTTTCCCCTACAGAGACCTATAATTCTTCTATTGTTCATCTAGGCTATTATCCACAGGAGACTTCTTTTAAACCTGAGAAAGAGAAACTATTTTTGAGATAACTGATACTCAGCATTTGTGATTAGATGTAAACAAGATCAATGCAAAGACCATTAATGGTTACAAAGACACATTTTGAATCATAACAAAAGTTCACTAGAAATACATGGGAAAATTAATTAATTCCATATTTGTTTGCCTAACTTTGATAATAAGAAAAAAGTCACAGGAGCGCAGAGACTTGCGGATGAAATAAAGTCCAGATCTTTCCTCACTGCCTGTTTCGGTGATTTTTATGAAGGGATAATAGCATGATCTTGCATACAAATCCTCCAGACTTTCTGATCTAGATCCAATAGTACTTATGGCAGTCCTGTGAGTTTGGTTATTCATTATTTGTAAAGCTTTTTGTAGACAATTGCAATACCTAACCATGCTTGCTGTGTTTGGCTAACAGAAATGTCATGAGCAACACTGGGCAGCCAAATGAAGCACGACACCTCCACAAAGTGCGAATGCCTTTTTCCACCACACGCTGTGAGAAGAAGATGATAGATGCAAGCTTGTCTAATTTTCAAGCCTTATTGAGCTGAGAAGAAATCCTCCAGAAAATGTCGTCAAAACTGATATATCCAAGCCAACAAGAACAGGGGCTGGAGACGAGTAACTCCATTTTTAAAGGTTTTTTCTGTCCTGAGAACTAGGGAAATGAACAATTTCTGTGTCAAAAGAACAAACCCTTCGTAGGGAGAGGTTGTGGAATAGATTAAAACACAGCTCATGAACGATATGTGTGGCTCATGGCTGTGATAAAATATTCTTTGATGTGAGTCATAACTGGCAACTCTGATGAATAACAAAGCAACAGCTAGAAAAGGTCATGAGAAAGGGAAAGAAATACATGCCCGGCTCTTGCAAAGTACTAATTCTGTCTCTCACTGCAACAGCCTCTACCTGCCTGTTCCTGGGGTTTTTCACCCCAGTGCAAACCTCTTTAAGGCAAGTAGACACTTACATCCTGAGTATTATTTTATTCTAATAGCTCTGGTATATACTGAGAAGGTGGGGGGAACTGCTCATGACGCCCTGTCATGGTTTCAGCTGGGATAGAGTTGACTTTTTTACTAGCAGCTGGTATAGTGCTGTTTTGGATTTGGGATGAAAATAGTGTTGGTAACACACTGATGTTTTCAGTTGTTGCTAAGTTCTCAAGGTCTTTTCTGCTCCTCACACCGTCCCACCAGCGAGTAGTCTGGGAGTGCACAAAAAGTTGGGAGGAGACATGGCTGGGACAGCTGACCCCAACTGACCAAAGGGATATTCCATGCCATATGACATCATGCTCAGTATATAAAGCTGGGGGAAGAAGAAGGAAGGGGGGACGTTCAGAGTGATGGCATTTGTCTTCCCTAGTAACCATCACACATGATGGAGCCCTGCTTTCCTCGAGATGGCTGAACACCTGCCTACTGATGGGAAGCAGTGAATGAATTCCTTGTTTTGCTTTGCTTGCATGTGCAGCTTCTGCTCTACCTATTCGACTGTCTTGAGCAACCCATGAAGTTTTTTTCCTTTCCCCTCCTTTTCTCTCTCTTCTCCCCACCCTTTGGGGGAAGGAGGGTGCGAGCGAGAGGCTGCGTAGTCCTAGCTCTTGGCTGGGGTTAGACCACGACACAACCAAATGTCTACTTCTTCTTGCAGTAAAGTCAAGCACTGTTATGGATGCTTTCCCTGGATATAAGCACTGATGAAGGGTAACTTGCAGCATGAGTTACAGAAATAACATCATGGACAAGACCCAGACTTGTCTGCTTGTTCTCTCCAGTGAACTTGTATAACAAAGGGGCATGAAGAGGAAAAGAAATATGAGAGGGAAAAAATGTTCTCATCTTATATAAATAAAAAAAGAAGTATGAGACTGTTCCTCAGTAAATCAAACAGAGGAAGCAAAGTGGTTGCTGCCAAAACACATGAAAGACAATCCTTGCAGAGCGTCAGGGCAATGATACCTTCATTCATCGTGTGTCTGGGGAGATCACAGCCAACAGCATATTCCAGATTGACGGATTGTCCAGATATAAGATAAGTGCTTCTGTTAACACAGGGCAACAGAAAAACTCGTGTATTATGTGTTCATCAAATTGTCACAGTTTTTTTTGTAAAAGAAAACCACAGAGGCTGAATGGTATATCACAGTTTACTTTTTAAAAAGCGCTATATAAAATATTAAAGTTTTTTTTTTAAAGATTATTTTCTTGCTCAGTTTCATAGTAATCTATCACATCTTTAAACCAAGGCCAAAACAGAGACTAATATATTCATGGATCAATAAAAATCACATGCCTTTATAAATCATTCCTCTTGCTGGAGAAAAATCACTGTCATAGGATTTTGAACATCTTTTCAGGCAATATTGTTTCTTTTCAAAAGCAGAATACAAATGCAGACACAGTTTTACATCTTACCAACTTCCCGAGGTCTACTTTCTTCTACCTACAGCTTATTTATAGAGAGGTCCAAGGGTGCAGATAGGGAATTTGTATGAAAACTGCAACAGCTTAGTCCCAGATTATGATGCAGCTCAGAGATGATGGCCCTGAATCAATTTGTTCACAATATCCATTTTGCTTCTTTGAGCAAAATCCTTCGAGAAAATCACCAGTGGTGACTTACCGTCCCATCTTCTGGTTCAGCAACTCTCGCCAGTAACTTCTTAGGGATATTTATGAGGGATGAATATCTCCTCCATCAACTCCAGAAAAGGAATGGAGGAATGGTGGGGTGGGGGAGATTGTTTTGCAAACCTGGACAAGCTTATGGAAGCTCACAGGGACTTTTGAAGCCATTCGTATTCCCATTGAAGCTGGCTGAAAGTCTAGCCCAATGATTTCCAAGCACAGACACCAGCAGCCATGAAGATTTTCAGATGTTTTACAGAACCACTGAACAGGTTCTATTAAAATTTCTAGAGACAATTCACTGCAGTTTCTAGATTATGAACTTGAGTTTCTTGCCTGTAAGCAAGCAGAGCCTCTTAGCTTTGCCTATATCACTCATTCCTGCCCTCCTTGAACATTTTGGTGAAGCATTGTTCTGCCGTTACTTGCTTGTCAGTTCTCCTTATTGCCCTGTCATCTCCTTCTGTGGCTCAGTTAACCTTCCTAGTATTTCATCAAATGAAGCACAGTGTCTCAATAGAGCTGGCAGACTTAGGGCCACCTGCTACAATGACAGTTAATACTTTGTAGAACCTTTCATGCTTCACAAACCCAAATTAACATTTGAATTGTATATACGTGTATATATATATAAAAAAATGGGGATGTGTGTATTATCGCATAAATTACATATGACAACAATGCATGATATTTTGGGGCAGAACATGGGGAGTGCGGTAGCTAATTGAGGCGTTACACAGAAATAAGGCAAGTTCAGGTTACTGCCTGATTTAGTGTTTGTCAATCACTAGTGCTCAGTATACCTGTCCAAATAAAACCTACTCTACAGCTACATCAGGCCCTAAAACATACTCTGCGCCTATGATAGTTTCCGCAAACTTGCTGGTCCTCAGACAACAAAAACAAGTAAGGCAGTACTTTGCTTTCCTTACAGGTCTGGGTAAGAAAATGCATCTGCAGAAAGCACAATACCACAGTTTCAGAAGCTGTAGGGCTCTCTGTTTTATAACACTGGCAATGAGCAGAAGTGGCTCTGCTTTACCTCTCCTTTAGTAAAGAATCTCTAGCAGCCACATTTCCCTTAGCATTGTGTTGAACTACAGGTCTACTCTAACATTAGTTCTGATACTGAAATGACTTACATCAGTCAATGGGATTGCTTGTCAGCTGCTTACAATCACAAGTATCTGTGAGTCAGAGTAACAAGAATATGCAGGGATGACTACCGCTTTCCACTGCAGGAACTACTTAAGTAAGCTTTGAAGATGTTCTGTTCAGGACGCTGGTCCACTCCAAGCTCACTTCGTTTGGAAGATTTGACAAAAGTTGTTTCAAATCTCTATTGCTTCTATTTCTTTCAGGAGTTCTAATCCTATCAGAGCAAGACCATGCCCAACGTGACAAATCATGAGCCAGCACAGCAGATGTTCAGATGCTAAAGCCACTTTTGATCAAGCAGCATGGGTATTGTCAGAGAGAGAGTAAGCCTTCCAAGAGGTCAAAGTTCATGTGTAACATCAGAGCTTCAGCCAAAAGAGCAATTTTGTTCTTGCCTCTACTTCTCAGCAAACTGATTTCCCTTAATAGTTATCACTGTTGTGCTGAACCTTAATTACAGGTCAAGTAGATTGCAACATCACTAAAAGAATACATATGGCTGATTAATTTCTCCATATAAAAGTTAATAGCTTACTCATTGCACAAGCTATTTTAGGATAGCTGAATGCATAGATTCAAACATTTTCAGGAACGAGGGCTTGGCTGCTACCCGTGGGATGATTTTTACTTGCAGTCATTGTGACAACAGCTCTTTGCAGGACAGTTTGTGAATCCTCAGCAGCTTCAGACAGCCTGTATAAATGCTCTTAAGTCTTAACTACAAACAAGTCTCTGTTACTGAGTTCTGTCCAAACCCCAAGAACCGCTGGTAGCAGAGTGTCATCAGCCTCGCCCTCCTTTGCTCCCAGCCGAGGAGCCAGGGCTGCTGCCTTGCCTCTTGCCAGCACTGCTGCGGCCCAGGGAGCGGAACGAGACCCAGGTTGCAATGCCAAATGGCAGAGTGAGAAAGGGACTGAGATACTCGTATGCACGTGTATCTATCGGTGGACACGCACATTGGATTTATTTGCCTCTAAAACAATCTTTAATGGTTTAGTACTTCCAAGTTACATACGCTTATCCTGGACTTGCGTCACTGAAAACAACTCCTGGAAGAGGGACAGAATTAGACCAGCATGAAAGCATATTCCTAGCACCGTTACGCTCATTGACACATGCAGTGTGTTCTCCACTTTCTACTATTGTTCCCACGACTTGTCAGGACCTGGTTTGCATTGAATGCAAGTTGCTCTGGGCAAAGTGTGTGTGTACGTGCCCATATCTGCAGCTCCCTGATCCTGGCTTGGGGCTTAATTATTTCTATTGTGAGTAATCCGTGATAAAATTACTCACATAACCCAAGAGAACAAATACCACTAGGCTGTTTCTAAACAACCTGCAGATGGGAATTATTCATACAAACGATTCTGCAAGCATTCAGGATGAAACATTTGACGAAAGTAAAAAGGCCTTATGTGTTGCTAACTATAGGCAAAACTGTCCATGGCAAACTTAAACAAAACTCTGGTTTGTGTGAAAAGGTTTTATTTCCAATTGCTTAGAATTTTTCTAAATGTTAACAATTTTAAATGAAAGTTTTCTATTATACCTGTTAATCAAATTGTATCTTTTTTCCCCCCTAACATTTCTGTCTGAATATTTCAACCATTTCTGAGAATGAGGGTGGGAGACAAAAAAAACAACCTGCTGTTTAGTCTCGTATGAGAATATTTTAAAACTATTCAGCATTTTTAAATTTGAAAGGGAACATCATGCTCTTTATCATGATCAAAAACACAAATCAAAAGCAGTTCTGTTAAGAAATATTTAGAAATATTTTTATGAAAACCATGTGCATTGTGAATACTTTTTTAATGTCTTTGTTCAATATATATTATTACTGTTAGAGAATATAACCAGTGAAAATAAGTTGTGTATCTTCTGGTTATTGACAAAAGGAGTACATATACCTTGCTAATTATCAAAAGTCAGGAGGATCCAAAGCATGTTGTTAGAGCTGGTATGTTAATGATTTGTATCTTAGTGACTACAGCGTATGTCAACAAGATCAAGCTAACCCACAGTCTTGTAATATAAAACAAATGATCTTTCTTTTTGCCTTTTCCACAGAAGCAATTCCATATTCACAAACTTATTGGAAATGAGGGCAAATCAATATGTCTAAAGAAAAAGGTAGTCAAGCTTTATACCGGTAGAGCTAGCATAGTCGCTTACCTAAAAGTATAGTACAATTATGAAAAAAAGATCAATATATTTGTCCTCTGGTCTCGTGTTCAAAATTGAAGGCATTTCCATTCCCCAGGAGGGCTCTGCTATGTATTTTCTTAATGCAACTAGCAGCAATTAATGGATTTTACAAGTTGCTATTTATGAACCTTGGTATCTCGTTTCTTGTATCTCCTTCCCAATCAAGTCTATGATTAAAAGCAATCATATCTGTCAACTCTTCATCATATCTGACTCCTCTTCTGTAGTACACAATACTCAGAGGGCTTAATGTGAAGTCTGGGGCTACACCTACACCAGTAAATACAATGAAGTGCAAGCAACACCGTGGTGTACATCCAAATGGCTGAACTCTTTTTTCCTTCCCATATCCTGTGTTATTCCTTTCAGTGCCTGAGCAGAGACCTTTTTGGCATGGATATGGGCTAACACTGTTCCTTGGAGCTTGTTAACAATTTAAGACAATAAACAATTCTGGGTAGGGCATAAGCCCAAGTGTGGGCCATGCTATGTGTCCTGATAGAGAGGTAGCCCTAGAGTCTAAATTCAGTTCCCTTTCCTGTCCAGACCGTGAGTGTACTCCAAACCACAGATCACCCTTGGGGAACAGTTTTTGACCTACACCACATTTCTCTGCAGGGATGCATGTAACATTTCCTCCACACAACATTTTCTTGTGGTGCACTCAAGATTGTTGTTTATTTACAAGTCACAACCTTGCAAAGATGATTACTTGTATTAGAGTAAGCTGTGTCTTCACTCCTAACGTTTGTAACAATTATGATAAAGTTGTCACAGAAACTGGCAATTCCTGGTGGCAGCTGAACCTGAAAGGAAGAAGACTTCATGATTTAGACAGGACTGGCAAAAGAAAGGCACTAGGGCAGTATATATACACTAGGGCATTATATATACACCAGGGCATTATATATATTTATATATCTTTTATTTTTATGTCTTTGTGTTATTTGCAACAAGATTTTACTTGCTTCTGGAAAAAAAAAAAGCTCCTGATTCTGATCTTACTGAACATGCAGGTTCATGCATTCCAATGACATAAAATATTAAGATCATAATTTCTAAAGTTTATGTAAGATAATTTCTGAAAAGCTAAAGTAAATGGCAAGAGAATTGTAGAACTAAAATTAGCATCTCAAGAAGAACTATAGAATATACACAAGGAAATCTGAATTCTGTATTACATTCTTAATGTTAATGATGAATGACAAAGATCAGCAGTGTTCCAGATAATAAGTTTCTAGACACAATTTACTTCATGTGAAGTATCACGAACAATCCAATTTATATCCTCTGTCATTTTGGAGAGGAGAGACAGTAGAGGTGGTTTGGTTTTATCTATGTCTGTTTGCTGTACAAATTACAGTTGAAAGTTTGAGAAAGACACAGTGAGTCTATGTTCAAGGCATGACAGAGCTGGATCAAGATCTAACAGTATCTTAAAGTCAAACTGTATTGTAGAAGGTCATCAAGGGTTGCATAGCCCTAAAAGGGACTTTAGGTGAAATCTCAGTGCCTCACCTCCTCTGTAAATCTAGCCCCAGGAACAATTTTATCAACCTTCTATAATCTGCATTTCTTTATGGGCATGAGACATTACTTCTCGGCATTTGGAGGACTCAGTAGAGGTATTATAATTGGATTAAATGTTAGTAAAACAGATGCAAAACACAAATGACACAGAACTGACAGAAAAGTAGTTCTTCAGAGGAGACAGGCCACAGTAAAAGTAGAATATACTTTTTATTTCTTAACCTAGTCATTCCTGATCAACAGGTTGTATCACAGAAGACAACTACAAAGGCAGTGAGGCTTTACAGATTTTATTACATTTCCTTTAGTAAAGACAGATTCCTTCCTTTTCTAGTTGCCAAATCACTGTAGACTTTGAAATTCAAGTATTATCTGCCAAACATTCAGAATACACAGGGTCAGATACATATCTCAATAAAACTCACTTTCTATTTTATACTCTGATATTGATAGGGAAAAAAATCATAACATTTTCAAAAACTTCTGTTTCTGCTATAGGGACCAACCACAGAAAAGCTGAGAAACTCAACAACTATTCCCTTGGACATTGTCTGTTCTTTGCAAAGGTGAGCACTCAAAAAGATAGCTCATGAATGAGCCCAAATTTGTTATGTCTTCACAAGACTTTTTTTTTTGCTTTTTTGGCTGGATTTTCTTGTACTTCTAAGTTGTTTTGAAGATAAGAAAATATAATAATAATAACTCTGTGTGCCACTGATCGGTGTCTGGGTTTAAAAAAATACCAGGGAATTTAAAATGTTTTATGCTATTAATATTCACAGCATATTATATTAAATTATAATATTATTAACTTCCCACGCAATATTCAGTGCTGCAATAGAAAAGATACCGTGTCATTGGAGAGGTCTGTCATTACCATAAAAAAAGCACATGCAATGATATGCAGCAGTTCTGAACACCACAATTTATTGGCCTTGATTCAGGATAAGACTGAAGCATATACTTACTAGGACAAAGCTTGAATGCTTTGCTATTGGCACTTCATTAAATTTGAGGAAAAGTTTAGCCTGCTTTTTTTTTTTTTTAATTCAAGAACTGTGCTATGGAAATTATTATCTTTTCCTTTAGCTGAATGGAGGAAAAACCAGGTAGAAGCTAGGATTTTCCTGGTTCATATGAACCATACATGAAAAAGTAAGATTAATTTACACTACATAATCTATTCTAAAAAATACAAAGAAGAACACCTGTGAGTATTTTATTCCCCCTTGCTTTCCCCTCCTTTTTGCTTCCAAATACGTTTCAGTTAGGAGTTCTTTAAAAACTACCAGAAGAAATCCTTTGGGATTGGTGATGATTTGGCAATGCCCTTAGTTCCCCATCTGGTTCAGCCTTTTTTTTCCTATCTCAGAGCAGAATCACTGAAGTAACTTTCAATGCTAGACTAATAATGCTCCCTGAGAGCACTCTGACAGTGCATATGTGAATAAATGACATATCTTACACTTTGCAAATTTCAAACTGTGAGAACTAAAGCAATTTAATACCATTTATTGCCTATTTAGAATCCTCCTCTTCTGTTTGTTCCCTCTCTCTAACCTTCCTTTCAATCCATAAACCTATGCAGAATTGACGGATTGCACGATTTTGCTCAGGAGTATATCCATTGTTTTAGGAAAGGAAAAGTTATTTTTCAAAGCAGTCATCCAGAAACTTGGCTGCAAGGGGCCTGATCATAATGGTACTCTAGATCCCTTAGGATCCCTCCCTTTTGTTCTAGAAAAGAAGACATTAGAGAATATTTAATTACCAAAAAAAAATCAAACCAAAACACAAAAAAACCCTCAAACCCTACATATGGTAATGAAAAGCAAATAGACATTGGAATATTTTGCTTTTGTGAATAATTATGTTCCTGAATTGGGTACGACAAGTGTGCTGAAGAGAGCAATTGGATGCTTGACTAGGTCTGAGTGTCCTAAATTAATGCCTTTTTTCAGTTTGGGAGTGGGGTTCTGAGACAAATCTTCTGATTATCCCCACTTACCAGTTAGATTCACACAGGGAGCAGGCTCTGAGTGCTCAGCCTCGGTTCCTTTCAGACGAAACCAAGCCAGAACATGTGCTCTGAAAGCATGCTTCTCCAGACCCTAAAATATTTAGTCCACAGCCTGCTAAGTAAAGTAAACTTCCCTTAAAATGCATATAGTATGAACGTCAGATCCTTAGCACACGTTCATTTGCTCTCCAAATGCTTCTGTAGTGCTGTACTGATTGCCACTATGAACCCTGCCTCTAAGGCCACATTAGGATACAATTTGTGCACACGGTCATGAAACCTATTTGTGCAAATAAGAAAGAATTTTGCCTACGGCCATTCTGGGAAATCAGGTTCAGTGAGCGCTCTTTCTCTGAAACAGTTACTCTCCAAGTGCTGCAGGGCAGGATTTCAACACCTATGACAGAGAGACTATAGCCGAGACCAATAAAGGCAGAAACCTCGGGGGTTTTTTAATCTCTTAAAATGAAAATGTTAAGACATTTTTTTTATTTGTATATCAGGATATGTCTAACAGAAATTACCGCGCTGAGATTTTCAAAAGATGTCATTTTTATCACAATTTTAATTGTTGTTATATTTTCATGAGTAGCTGCATACTTATAACTACCTACAATTGCAAATTGATGAACTGACAACTCATTTGATTAAAAAGACTACTTGTAGATCCATGTTCACAGTGCTTCCATATGCCTATAAAGGGAAAATCACAGCAAATTACTGCAAAATCTGATCTAAATTTCCAGAAGCAGTAAAATTCTTGTTTGTTGCCAACCCTGACATAAGGTACCCCAAGAACAACATTTGGGACAAGTATATGTTTATGAACACATGAGAATGATCAGAGAAAGCTGGATGAATTACTCTATGAAAGCAGCAATGTCTTGTTATGTAAAGAAACCAGAGGCTGGCATAAACAAGCATTTCTGCATACCGAAGAAATGGAAGATGCATGTGTGAGTTGTTTCAAAAGCTGAGGTCATGATAGTTGTATGTTATATTCCAGACTTTTTTGTGAATATGAAAGTATAATTGCGCCAGTCTTTAAAAGAAGGAAGTAGGTAAAAAAAAAGAGTCCACATTTTCACTGTCTTTGGGAAGCACACGGGTAAGAGCTAAAAATAGTTACTAATGAGAAAAGTTTTGTAAAAAGACTATTGCTCCTTGTGAGAGGTGGAAGACAGAACGGTACGACAGCATATCAATGTGCACAGCTAATTAGGAAGAATTTTTAAGTCAGGAAATATCTTAAGAGTGGGAGGAAAAAGTGTTGCTCTGCTGTAGAGTTTTCTCAGAGACGTAAAGCCCTATATTTTTATGCAATACATTACAGAGCAAGCAGTTAGTATACTGTAGAAATGAACTTGCATTTGTAGGACGTTGAACAGGAAAGAATGTAATAGGTCTTTTTCAATCCAAATATGGTGTACTTTCCCTTGCAGAAATTGATTTTGTTAAACAGGTCTATAAATAGTTCTCTACCATGCTAGTGTAGTGAAGTGTAGATCACAGTTCCAGAGCCAGAGCCGCAAAACTCAACAAAGATTATGCTGTTGAGTATAACCAGGGACCTAGGCTACAATAGAAGAAATACAGTTTAATGCAACTGGCTTCTCATCACTTTTTCAGAAGACATGGTAAAGTTATTTCAGACAAACTATAAAATGTGAAGAAAGATCACAACACTCAAGTACACTTTTAAGGATTCTTTAATTATCTTGTTTCAGACATTTCAAACTCCTGATAAAGACTACTCCAAGTCAGACAAGTCACATTAATATATTTTTCTTACAAGTACTGCAGGCTGAAGTGAGAGATTTAGTTAAACTAACCTATGTTAGTGTCTTTGGAATACTGTTGTCTTTTTCCTCAGTGATGCCATTGTACAGAAGCTGATCAAAGAATAAATACAGGGTGATTACTCAAACTGTTGTGGTTTCAATGTTAGACTGGAGCACAGTTTCAGTGGCAGATATTATATAAGAAACACTGTTGTATACAAACAGTGATTTTATCAAGATGGAGAAGACGACTCCAAAGGAGTCCCCAAAGGTCTTCAAAGAAGAAAAAATCTTCATATTTTCAAACATACCAGATTCATCTTTTTGATTACACTCTAAGGTTCATTTGATGTAGGCAGGTCCTACGTTTAGACCAGTAAATCAGTTATACAAGAGTCCAGTCAGACCCTTAAGCACCAGAAAGCAGATCAAGCCTGTTCCCTTAGCCTTTGCCCTCCACACCCTCAATTTATTTGTGCTTTGTTTACATGGAAATCTGTGATAGGGAGTGTGTTACTTTACTGAAGTGATATTTAATAGATTAAAATGATCAAACGGCATTTTGGTGAAGATGGCTTGGACTGGAATTCATATATTGGTGACTGATCAGGATCAGGGTTTGGGAACAGAACTGGTGAAATAGCATGATTAAAAATGCTCCAACGTGACTGGAATTATTAATTAAGGACTCACACGAAATTCAGCTTTCCCTAATGCTGAAAGGCATCAGTCTGGAGCTTTTTTGTTGGGCTTGCAGCTCATTTCTTGCAAGACTTTGTTGCTTTTAGGTTAAATACTTGCACTACAATCGCTTACATTTATAATGGCATTCTAGAAGGAGAGCTGTCAGAAAAGCTAGGACCGCTTGCTAGTTCAATAACAAGAAGAGTTAGGGCAACTTGCTAGTTCAATATTTTGTTGAAAAGCCTTTTAAGGAGTCTGTGAAAAACAACATCACTTGTATCTGTTCTGCTAAGACCATCGTTGTCTTTGTCCCACAATATGGTACTTTGTCCTTCAATGCTCCAGCATGGTAAAACCTGGTGATACGTTTCCCCTTAAAACACTGCAATAGTCCAACAGCGGAGAAAAAACCCCACTACTTTATGAAAAACATACTGAGAAACAAATATGACTTTTTGGAAATGCTGCAGAAGTTTTATGTGTAAAAATCAATTGAATCATAGTGATAAACCCCCATATTCTTTACATTACACATTAATGATGTGCCATTCAAAAAAAATTACCCTTGGTTGCTCCAAAGAAAAAGTATAGATTACTTCAAAATTTTGGCAATGCCTTTTAAGTACCATGTTTCACTGTGTGAATATAAGTTTCAGCAAAACATTTATCACAGATTCACCAGCTCTGATTCCATATTGGTGATTTATACTTTTATATAGGACTAACTGTTGCCATCTCACTTTTCATAAATATATGTAGAGTTAACCCTTCATGACATAATTTTTCAAGTGATGCTTCAATTGGCCATGCAATGATATTATTACCCCTGGAGGTATTTAAAAGATGTGTAGATGTAGCACTTAGGGACATGGCTTAGTGGTGGATTGGCTGCGTTAGGTTAATAGTTGGGCTTGACGATCTTAAGGGTCTTTTCCAACCTAAATTATTTTATGATTCCATTGCCATAATGGCTTTGCAAAGGCAATTGTTTTGAATGCTCCTTTCTGGAATTTCACTCCGACCAGAGTCCACAGCTGGGATTATTTGGTTCAGGTAAAAAAAAAAAAGAAAAAAAAAAACCACACACACAAAAACCAACAAACATTTTTCTCTTTGGATTCGTACCATGTGGAACAATTTTTGCTCATGAGGTCAGAGCAGAAGGACAACTGCGGATCACAGGAGGATCACTTTGGGCACTGTGACACAGCAGTCCTGCTGATGGAGTGCAGAGTCAGGTTGGAGCTCCCTGATGAAATGGTGCACAGCTGAAGAAGCAGCATCAGAGACTTTGCGGATGGAGTATTAGAGATCACGGCATTAGCCACAGGAGTATTGCAGGAGCTGACTGCAATGCAGCTCCTCTACAGGCCATTTTACCCTACTTGCTGAAAATAACAAAAAAATCAGTCTTCATTCATATTGAATAAGATGGAGCCTTTTCATTTCTGATTCTCCAGATTTTCAATGTTCATTGTTTAAAATTGGTCACCTAGCACCAGTATATTTATAAAAACTGATTAATCACATCAACCTAGCAGTTGGCTTGTTTATGAGGTTTGTCTGTGATTTACAAAACAGGAAATTAAACTTGGCATAGGGAGTAAAATTTGATTGTTACTATTCCAATCATTAATTGTATTTCACTTGTAATTTTCATGCTGTCAAAAATATATTCCAGCTTGTAATTAGTTTAATAGCTATTGTTTATTCCACCATATCAACTTTCCTCTTAAATTTAAAGAATGTTTACATTTCCTAATCTGAAGACTATAATTTCTGATAAAATTATGATTACAAGGCTGATAATCCTTTCCAAGGAAGTGTTTAATTATTTGGGATGGATTGAACTAAGCGTTCTGGAAGAAAAACTGAGGACAGAATACAGTATCATTTACTTGATATTTTGGCATCAATATGGACTTCAGTTACTTATTCTGACCTGGATTCTCAAACAGTCCTACAGATGCAAAACATGCCTGCTCACATACAGCCTGGATAGTCCATATGCAGAAAGAGAAATTTAAATGTATAACCAGTCCCACACACAAGTACACTTCTTATGTACATCTGTTGTTACTTATCTCTAATCATGTCAGTCTAAATCTACTTAGAAAATTACTTACCTTCTCGTGTTGTCTACGCAAGCATAGGAAAATGCAGCTATAAATGCAGACTCACCCCAGTAAGTAGAACTACTTACCCCAATAGTTTGGACACATGATAGGCACTTCCCATCTATTTTCCGACATATTTATTTTCCATCTCAATATGAAGTACTCTGTTACTTTTAAGAGATAATATATTTTTCATACAAATATCATGCATTTTATGAAGATCCATCTTTAAAACATAAGTGAAATTGGTCAGATTACAAAAAAAGGTAAATAAAAATATTGACAAATATTTCAGTAAAAATTTATCCAGTGGAGCAGAGTAAATTAGGATAGGACCTTGATTAATATTGTCTGATAATTATTTATGAATGTTACATAATCTGTTATGTATAGGTGCCCTTAATATTTTTTAAGTATTCCTCCAGCACTTAGAGCAGCTAGTATGTTTTATAAGGAAGGGCAATCCCAAAGATTAAGTATTTTTACAATGGTTTCATTCTGCTGAAAAAAATACAGTCTATGCTACTGTAAGTCAAGTGTTTGTACCCAGTTAGGGGCCTAGCACTGGGGACTTCTGAATTACCTCAGTCCTGGAAAGTTCATCCATTTCTTCCACTCCTGCTCTGTGAGCTGTTTCAATAAAAGATAGTGCTTCAACCTATAAACTCACCTTCCCTCTTAGATAACATCTGGATGTTATTAATTTCCTTTTTATAACAGAAAAATATATAAGAAAAGCTTTGCAAATTTAGCTTTATCCTAGAATAAGCTGGTTAAAAACAATTTTCAAGTGGAAAATGGAAATTTCCATTGGAAATACGAAGCCTTATCACTTAGCTCACAAAGCAGCACAATCTTTCCTGAAAAAACATACAATCTTTTATATAAGAGTAGCATTCATATCACAGAACACAAATTATTTTAAATAAAGAGACAGACCAACATGTACAAAGGGACTCCTACCTTCTGCATATTTAACATATTTGTCATAAGCATCTCCTATGCAAAGTTAATGGGATCTCATGAGCTCACTTAAGCCCTGTTCTCTTGACGGTCCAGGAGCACAAATTCCACCAACTTTGAAGTCAAAGGATGTAAACCATCCAGCTTTTTGACATCCTACTTTGTGCCACACTCAGTCTTTAGGAACCTGCATACCTTTGAAATCAAGATTTTGAAAGTTATATTTTAGGATAGCTACACCCTCTCATAGTTACATTGGGAAAAGAACAGGTGGATTTCTCTCACCTGATTTTAACTACTTCTAACTACCATTTAACTACCACTACTGCTACCAAACATGGAGTTAGCTCTCCAGTTGTGGAGTCAATGCAGAAGCCAAACACCTCCAAAGGAGTGATTTATCCCTGGCTGTTTCATACAGTTCTTCTGGGATGAGATGAATCAGCCTCTGGCGGTGGTGGATTTTAGACAACTGGTCTAAGTTAGATGCCTAAATTTCAGATATCTGAATTTAGGTAAATTGAGGAGAGTTTTAATTCTCTTTAACTTAATATTGCAAGATCTTCGTTGATAATCTCTAATGTAAGTCATCTCTTCCAGTTGTTGAGGTTTCTGAATGTAAACAGTCTGAATTTATTTTGACTTCAGCATCTTTCACTGTCACATATTATAGACCATTCAGATGAATGTGGTTCTGTTCTATTCTTAAAATATTTTTCAAAACCATTTCACCATAGGGATATATAAACAATGCGGAAATCATCTTGTTTCCCCTACTATTTCTCTTCCAGTACAAGCTAGCCCATTGTTTTCATTTAAACAAGGTTGATGATTGTTAACTGATGTGACTGTAATAACTCAATACTATATCACCACTTCATTTAGCGCACTGTGCTTACATTAGCAACTACTGCTAAAAAGTATTCGTAACAACTATTTATACTGTTACCTACTCTGAAAGACACCTTTCTTTAGATCATGTATCATATCTAAGCATTCGAAATCTCTGAAATAGTACTATGGAACCTGGAAAAGGACCTAGCCATTATATCATAAACACCTATACGTTGATATTACATTTTAAAGTTTTTATCTCCATCACCTACAGTTCAGTGGAAGACATTCAGCGGGCACACTAACATTCATGCAGGTAGAATACGAATGTTTACTAGACAATTAGTGTAGTTTTCATTTTATACATAAGGTTAACCTCAACAGCATTTGCAAGTTGTAATGAATTACAGAGATTGAAATGGTTGCATAGTCAGGACAGTAAGAGCAGGAAATATTACAAAGAGAACAAAAGGTAACCATTACTGACATTTTAGCAGCTATTCCTTGTTTTGCTGTGACTGCACAAAGTGGCTAAGAACAGACAATTGCTGAAAGCATCATACTTTATAAATGTTACCCTATAGGCTTGTCCAAAGCCTCAATAAGAGCTAAGTGTTGTAACTGTATTGAGATAAGGCATCACAGGATGCACTTGTACAAGTAATTTAAAGCAACTGGGCATTTATAACTACCTGTCCAAGGCTGCAGCTGTAGCTACTGGAGAAATACTGGACAGACTCTCCGAAGCCTTTCAGTCTAACTTTTGTTACTGACTTCCCATACAACATTGGCCAAGTTACTTAATTTTTCTCTGCTTTGAGTCCTCCTCCTGCAAAGCAGAGCCAATTATACCTGTAACATGCTGTAAAGCATGCAAGCAAATGACATTCATCATGCCAGATGTGGACAAACTGGCTTTCCTGGGGAGAAAAATGTTACAGAGACACAACCTGGAATTCTTGGGGTAGGCACTTTGTAAGTCACTTCCATGCTCTCGGCTTGCAAGAGAACACTTTGTTAAATCCAAGTGGCATAATTTCCTTAAAGTTTCATGCAAATGTCTGGACTTCCTCTTTTTGTGTAATTTCTTAGTCAAAAAGCATCATGTTAAAGATGTTATTCACTTCTATGCTAGCCTTGGTGCATTGGAGTTCTGGTCTGGCTTTGCAATGAAGGCTTAAATCACATCTGTGTTCTTGGTGGTTGCAGGGGTTATTTGTGTATCTTTCTAGTTTATGTTGGTACGTAGTTATAGGCTACCGAAGCAGAATGAATACAAGCACCTGAAGAGTTGGTTTCTTCTGGCCCCGCCAGAGCATGAAGAAAAGCATGTAATTCCTACCTGAAAGGTAGAGCTGTCTTCCTAAAACTGAGAGACATGAAATTAAATGGAGATGTTTCTATAGATCTTAAGGCTGACTTGGAAACTTTAAGGCGTTTCAAAAGCCAATCAGAACATCAGAAATTGTTAAAATACTTCTAACATCCATAGAATTAATGTTACCATCAATTAACCTTTGCTGTATGCACTGATAAATTATTCAGTCACTTAATGGCATTTAAATTTAAGTACAATTGTATAGGTCCCTAGATTGTAGTTATAATTGGGTTTTAGATGCAGAGTCTGAAATGCACTTAAGTGGAGCACTGAAGGGCAGTGAAATCTGAAAGGCTAAAACCACGCAAGAGTGGCTACAGGTAGGATGGAGCAAGTGAGCAAAAGGGGTGCTCTCCTTTCATTCTTCTAGGCAAGAGGTGAGCTCTTTACAGATCGGCTTCCCAGGCCCTTTCCACTCGAGGAAGGGTAATGAACACTTCTACAAGCAGAATTCTTCGCCAAGAGTAGATACAGAGCTAAAGAAGGACTACTCTATTTTGTCTACCTCCAAAAGACATGAATGCCTCAACAGTGCAGAGAAAAGAAGTGGTGTGACCTGAAGATACAAACATACTATATAAGTACATTGTAAAAATGTGTTGAAATAATTTCATTCATCTGAATGAACCCAGTGCCTTGGAATTCAGTGTCCTGATCATTCTTTCCCTCCCACCTGGGAAGTGCTGGGGCACAACATAACAGAGTGGAACTCAATCAACCTTTTCCCTGTATATTTTCCTCCGATACAAACACTCTGCAAATTAAAGTCCCTATTTGCATTGCAGTTTAATGCTAGAATAGCAGATCCTGACTGAGACTCTGATGTTTATATACTATAATTATATCTCATTCAGCCACTTTTGCCTGTTTTACAAAGAATTTGTAAAATCTAATGTTAGTCACGCTACTAAAAATTGAATAGTTCAGAAGTATAATTTGGAAAACTAAGCTATGAGACTTCTGAATGGAGAGCTAGTCACTTAAGAATGTGTTTGTTTGTCGTTTGGCTAAATCAGACCCAGACAATGTAAGTATCACCAGCTGGAAAGTATTACTATAATAAAAATAAATTTAAAAAAAGAACTCCAGAGAGGTATACTTGAGTACGCACTGGCCTATATTGCTACTTAGATACTCACATGAAACCTGTGGAACTAAATATCCATGTAGGGTCATCCTGAAATTTGCAAGAGCATGGAGCAGCCTTCACTGAAGGAGTTCAATTTCTTTTGAAAGACAGTGTGGAAAACTCCAGCCAAGTTTTATAACGGCTGGGTGAAACAGTCACAGTAATTGAATCTTTCTCCAGCATAAAAACTAGATGGCTTGTAATCCAGTATTACTGCATCGGACCATATGTGCTGGATCATTAAAGGCAGTTAAATTAAACAGATAAGCAGGAAATCCAGGCTGGCTTTACAAATCTGAAGTGCAATCAGCTACTTCCACAAAGCTAGTATAAGTGTCCCAGAGCTCAGCAATCTGAACTATGAAAAATGTTCACGCATTTAACTCATAAATTGTCCTTCACAGAATGCTTGGGACATGGGAAAAAAATGTTAGGTTTGTGACCTTGAGAGAACAAGTATTCTTAGTCCATAATAAATATATATTTTCAAGTCCGCTCTTTAAAAAGCTAAATACATTAACAAGGAAATAGGGTCCGTTACTGAAACAAATAGGGCAGTACGGGCATGCAATACTGAAAACAATGGCAAAAGCGCTGACTGAGTGAGGTGAAAACTGAAGTCTCACTTGTTTGGATCTAAAATTCTTGTAAGGGGATCATGCAAAACCTGAGCTTGTCACTTCTGAAAATATAGTCATGCCTGTCCTACAAGAGAGTGGTCTGCAGCTTGAACTGCCAGAGCTGGGAACAGCCAGAATTTCCATGGCAGAGGAAGGAGATCCTCCCCACGTCCCGGTCCTCAGACAGTCAGGAGTTCTTTAAGGTTTCAACCGCTGATCCTGTATGCAAGGGCTTCTTAGGAGAGCTGAGGTACACAACAGCCTTTACAGGCTGATGCTGGGAATCAGCCACAGAGCCACAGATAATCAACATGAAAAGCTGAAGTTAGAACTTCAGCGGTGAAAAAATGAAAAGTTTACAAAAAAAAAAAAAATGTTTGCATCAACTTAAAATTCTGAAGCTGCCTCTTGGTGGAACAAACTCCCTCAATTTCATTTCAGGCCCTGTTCTCTTTCTCATTCAACTTTGGAAGAAATGTCTCGCTTTTTTTGCAGCCACCAAAAACATGCTCAGAACCTGGAATACTGTTCTTCCTATTTCATATCTGCCGTGACAGCCCATAAATATCTTTTACCAAATGGCTAAACAAAGGTTTATATTGCACTACAGCACAGGGTATTCATGGAAATCAAGAAATATGAGTATTCTATTTTTCAGTGATTTTTTTTAAGAATATTAATGAAAGAAAAATATTAATTAAGGGATTTTACCTAATGTAAGGTACATTCAGCCAGCTAGCATATCTAGGTGATAGTTATCCAGAACGCATGGCCTTCTTCAAATGGTCTGCTGAAAGCAGACCTCTGAAGATGAGCCAGAAATACACATTCTGAGGAAGAAACAGAAGAAAGAGAAACCAGGCTGATTATTTAAAAGACAGATGTTATATATTGGTATTTTTAACCCATCATTATTTATTTTGCCTGGAAGCCTGCCATTTTCATACCATTTGTTGGGGGTTTTTTAACAGTTTTATGCCACCGGGTAGTATCTACTGATGAAATGCGGTCAGAAGAGCTGTTTGTGTAATTGCACTTTCAGTGAAACAGTTAAATCCTCTCCTTCATGACTCGCTTGCTCTCACACCCACATACTCTTATTCGTATGCAGTGTCTTATCTCTTGCTGTCTGGCCTGTGAATTATGTGTCTGCTTTTATGTTTTCTGCCACTGTTTGCTCATCACTGGTTGGTCATTTTTCACCTCCTGAGATACACAGTCATCACAGTTACCAGTTGTACTTCCATGATAGAAAATGAAAAGTATGTCCCTTCACTTCAATATTTAACCCTGCTTGTGCTAAAAGCGGCTGAGGACTACTCGAGTCCCAACATGCTTTTTTTTCTAATTGAGATCAATCTGAAGCTGAAAAATTAGGTAATAATTACTTAGTATTTTGCTACTAAAGTTACTAGTGTCAGCAGCAGCCTTGGTCTCTTGTTTATGAAATAGATAATAGATCACTGTGGGGTTAAGTCTGCTCTTCCATGTTACTGTACATAGCAGGCTGAGTGGGGGAGAAACAAATTAAATGGAGATGCACACCAAGCGTGTGCGAATCAGAGAGTGCTGTAGGGCAGCAAATGGTTTCCTAAAAGGAGCGAGAGGCACTTAATCAGAGGGACCATGTGAGCAGCAGGAATTACTTGCTCCCAAAGGCGGGAGATGCTAGAGCATCTGGCTCCAACACTGTCATTAAGCCACCATAACTCCCCCCACATGCAGTGCAAAGAATCAGATACTGGTGGAGTGACTGTCTTCCTGCTACTGCTGCCAAAAATACTTCAAGGGCATGTGTGAATGGAGGAAAAAAAACCCAACAGGTGGCTTTTCAGCCTGAATTACTGGCACAAAAATGCATGCATTTTAATGAAAATTCTGTTCACGGAAGAGCGTTCAAGAAATTCGAATACCTATGGGATTTCCAATAGCATATCTTAAGGGTTTTCCTCTATTTACTGTGATTTTTATTAAGAAATTAATTGCGACAAATTTATCACACATTGCGTGCATAGATCTTCAGTCATCTTTAGCTGTGTGTTTCTTTACAGTGCTTTGTTCTTGACAACATCAGAAAAGTCTCTAGGGGTGCCAATAACAGCAATACTTATGCAAATTGCTTGGCCACAACTAGATGTCAACAGAAAAAAAGACAAGTTAACACTTTGCTAGTAAAACACCAGTATTGCTTACAAAGGAAAAAACAGCCTTAAATAATTATCCATTTATAAAAAGCTGAATCATGGACCCACATATGCCAGAAACCTTGCCAGGATATTTTTCCCATCCTGCCTGGGTTTTTTCAGTAGGCTTTAAGGGATTGATAGAAATGAATACTTTCTCCAGATCACCAAATCTTTGGAAGCAGCTATTAGGAAAACAAACCCATCTCCACCTAGGAAATTACAGTTTGCCAGCCCTCTCCCCGCTGCAAACCCCTCTCCCTCTGCGGTCTGACATGGGTTGGACTCCAACTTCAGAAGCGGGAGGCTGTCCAACCCCAAAATGTGTCCAGTCCAAAATGGGTTATCTGAGCAGAGAGGAGGTACTCACTGACCCCAACAGTACTGGTCATGGCTTCACCGCAATACCATTAATGCTTCAACCCAGTCAGACCCAAAAGGCAGCAACCCCACCAGGAGGTAGCTCTGGGGAAAAACCCCTCCTTGCCCACCCATGAGTCTAGCACCCTGCTAACACAGGCAAAGCTGAGCTGATCAGAAGCGTAATTAATGTGGTCAAACACCACAATGAAGCTGCCCATACCTTAGAGAGCTACAGGCTTTAGTAGCCGGAAATCGTTGCTCTTGGTTTCTTGCAGGCACCCAAGGAAGAACAGCACCTGTGGCGAGGTCGGGGGAATGCCAGACAGGACAACACTTCTGAAACACTTCCAGTTAAAGTTTACTTTTATGGCACAAAAGAAAAGAAGTAAAAAGTTGCTTTTCTGCAGACTTGAGCTAAATCACAAGGCACTCAGCGGTTTGCTCCCCAGGAGGGTTCCAGGAACAATCAGTACATTTGCTGCTGGAAAGCATAAAAGGCAACATATTCCCAACTATGGTTAGAATTCCTGAAATGGCTGCGCTGCCAGCAGTGGTCTATAAAGTCTGTATATTCAGTGTTCAAAGTGCTCTTTCTTTCACGAGAGCTAGAATTAGTGTGAGAACATTAAGGCAAAGGCTGTCTGGTATGAATTAAAGCCATATGCAAACAAGACTGGAGAAATGAATATGCAAAAATCCATGTTCTTGTCTTCTTCTGCAGTGTGCAGCAGCGTAAGTATACATCTCCGACCTTGTAAGCCTGAAAATGTACTGGAAGCTCAGTTGAGTAAAACAGCTGTTGTAGAGCATGGGACTTCTACTGCTTCAAAATATAGTTGTATAGCTAAATAGTGCTGCTGGTGGGAGCCTTCTTTATAAGACCAAAACAAAAGAATGGGAGCAACCTCTGGACAAGACACCTCGGGTTTTGCCTGACTGAACTCTGCTGCCAACACTCTTCTGACAGGAGACTCATTTTCAAGTGTACAGAGAGAAGAGCATGCTAAACGAGGCATGCTCCTGGCAAGCAGACCTAGCTCAAAACCTAGGAATCTTGGGGTTTACAGAGCAAAAGTCTAGGCAAAGCTGGGAATTTTAATATGGTTTGAAAGTTTCAGAGGGGAAAAATATATGCTTTCTCTCAGAACCTAAGAGCATCTCCCACAGTCACAGTAAAAGGCCTTATTTTTTTCACCCGTCCTGGCTTGAGGTAAAATGGAATGAAGTTTCTGTTCAGTAATTTTACTTTTCAGTTAAGTCTAACTAACTGCACTCTCTGAAATTAATGGCATATTTTTCAGACACTATCCACTTCTAGCAGAGATAAGGCCTGATGTTTGCAGTTAATACCAAGGAATTGTGCTCAGAGAGGCTCTTGTTTATACTTATTGCTATAATAACCAAGGTCAGCTAACAGGTGGCCCAAACTGACCAACACGGGTATTCCATCCCATCTGCCCAATGCTCAGTGTAAGAGCTGAGGGATCACAGGGTCAGCCTCTTTTCTTCAACGGCCGTTGTCCAAGGAGGGCAGTCTGTTCATCTGCCTTTGATCCTGATCCATGTCTTCCTGAATCCAGTTCCTGAATTCAGCTCTGCTCCATCGCTGGGACTTCCCAGTGCCTGCCAGTGACGTGATCATCATGTCATCCTGGGAGCTCGGTACTGGTTTCGCATATATTGTACATATTTTATTATTTTCTTTTTTGATGTTATCTTTCTTTTTATTATTAATATTTCATTGAAGTAGTTTCGTTTCTTTTAAACTCATAAGTCTCTTTCTCTCTTACCCTTCTCTACCTCAACGGAGAGGTTTGGGAAGAGCACCTTTCATTCATTTCAGTGGCCAGTCTTGCCCAAACCACAACATCACCTTCTAGGTTTTTGGAGTACAGATAGGCCACTTTTTAGAAAATTCATATTTACATTTTGTGACATTCTGATGAAACAAGGCATTGCATTCTGGTCAGCTTTGTCAAACAGTCAAGATCAACATCCTAATATTTGAAAAGTTCTCATATGACACATGAATTTTCCTGAGGGCTGAAAGATTTTTAGGACATGCCTTTTAAATGAGTAATCCGTTGAGAACTATCATCTTCTGCCATCTGCAATTTTGGAGTATGTGACTGAGTTCTAGTGCCCTTGAAGAGAAGAAAAAAAGCTGTTTTTCTCTTGCTCTGGAGACTGAAACCACTGAAAGTACATGGTTTTCTAATGCAAGAGCCAATTTCTATACTGAACATCTGGAAAACAAAAACAACCTAAACTTTTCATCACTTTGAATATATTCTAGAATAAGCAAACCTATTTTATTTCACGCTTGTTATTTTGACTTCACAAACATCATGGGTTCAAAAAGTGGAGCAGATGGGAAAACAAAAAAATAAGAAATACCAAAAAGAGAAGGAAAAAAGAAACCGCAGAAAACAAAGATGATGGAATGTTCATTTGCATAAAAATCTGGAGAAAAGGGGAAATAACCTCTTCCCTACCCCAAAAGGCTGATTCCTAGTGCCTGGGTTTCTGTACCAATGGTGACCTTTCCAGTTTTGCAAGGGATGCTAATGCAGCAAGCCCTTGCCTTCCTCTCTACTCCGCAGCAGGGGTGACAGTCATGCCGGGGAGACAATAACACAGGTTGGGAGGCGGCCAGGCTGCCTTAGCTTTGGAAAGCCCTCATCTCCTCCCCAGGGGTGCCTCTCCCAGCTGGCACCCCCTGAAGGGTCCCACCATGCCTTCACATCAGTTCCCACCACTGCTGGACGACTCTCAAATGCTTTGCTAGGGGTAGCTAGTAGGGTATCAACTCCAGGATGTGAGCAAGGGTTGGGGGAAGATATTCCACGTGAATAAGGCATAATTTCAGGTAAAGGCCTCTATGTGCTGCTGAGTAAGCTGTGCAATTGCTTCCCATCTCCCTGTGTGATAAGGACTGCGACAGCCCGTTGTGGCAGTGACCCAAGGTATTTTCCAAAGCACAACGGGTAAGAAAAACAAGAAATGGAAAGAGATTACATTTCATTCCCTAGCTGCTGCCACAAATTGTGATCCAAGGTAAAAGATTATGTGCGTCTGGCATGTGCATTGATACACACATACATACCCTCCATGCCATAGGGAGCAGCCACTATCTAGTGTTGCCAGTAATTGCCGTTTCTGTTGCCTTTCAGAACAAAAGCAACAGAAAGGAGAAGGCACTGAAGCATAATTTTGGTCTGAGAGATGTAATTACATGCTTCCACTTTTTTTTTTTTCAAGTCGGTAGCTTTCTAGCAAGTTTTGGAAGCACTACAAGTTATGCCAAATCAACAGCATACGGTTGCGGACACGCTCCTCTGAAAAGTGAAAGCAGCTCTTATTCCTGATCCATTTGATGTGACCAAAATTCAAAAAGCAATTGTGAAAAAGGAATTGTGCAAACTCTGCTAAACCAGACTCATTGCTGTTGAGAACTTTTAAATCCCCTATTACTTTTCATTACCCGGAATTATAAGGTTAAAATCACATATTTAATAGGTTATTTTTCAGTAATTAGGCAAATCCTTTCCCAGGCAATCACAGAAGTTTTTGAAGAAATTATTACTGCGAATGCTGTGTGTATACTGTTCTGCATTTCTACTTCAATCTTTTTCATATAAATTGACTTTTATCATTTCCTTTTTTAAACAAGTACATCAGGAGTCATGAATATTCTGAAATAACATGAAATTATCTTTCATGTTTCAACCATCTTTCATGTTTCAACCTTCATCCTTCAGCTACTCTTAAAAAAAGTAGAAAAAATGTCTTGCATAACATTTAATTAAAACGTGACGTTAACATTTAGAGACACAAACAGGAAAATACCCATATCAGATGAAAATCCACCAGGCTACTAAAACGTTCTCTGATTCAACAGATATAAAATAGTGTAATATAAAATTAACTGCATGCTGCCAGATAAATCAGCATGTGTCATACTCACATGTTACTACGTATTCTGTTACTACAGTTAAGCAAATGTTCACTTGAACCAAACATTATGAAAAAAAAAAAAGTATGTACAAATGCATGTATATACATTATGGTGGCATTAGTCGTAGCTCTATAATTAAAACTGAGCTGAATTTTGCATGAAAAGGAGGAATTCACCTCACCTTCAATACTCCACAAAAGTAATTTCAGCCTGCAAACATCAGCCCCACATTCAAGAACTCACAGGAGAACTTTGTATCAGGGAGGGATTCGGCTGACTTTTGCCTATTAGTCCTCTTTTATTCCTGAATATATTAAAGCAATATATTATTGTTTATATGTTCCAGAACAGCTTGTATTCCCTTATCTGCTTTTGGATAAAAGCTTTTTTTTCCTTACTCTTTTCATAGTCAATGGAGATTTCCTTTTATTTTTAGGTTTACCTCAATTGTTCACTTCAAGTTGTCAGATGACTTGTATTCAGTGTTATTACCTGTATTCAGTTCTTATATACTTTTATGCCACAGAGTCAAACCCCAATAATTTTTGAGTTTCTGATTGTATCAACACCACCAGCAGGTATTGAAGTCCTGTTTGTTATCACTATGATAATTATTATTTTGTACTACTCCTGGGAAAATTCCCAGAAGAAGCCCAGATTCTTTTGTTCCTATTCACAGATTAAAGAGAGCGGCTTTTCTGCTATAGATCAAACGTACTTTTTGAAGAGTTCACCAGTCTCAGTGTACAAACAAGATATTTCCTTCAGCTCCTTTTCAGCCTTACTGTCTGTGGTTCTGTGAGTTGGCATCTGATTTTATGTAGGTTTGTATATACATATTCATAAATAATATATACAGACATTTCTTGGTATTTCATTATTACTGTCATGTAAAGAAGATAGATTATTTTACTGCAAATCCTGAATTTCTCTTATTTCATATAACCATACATCTCTGTACCACAACACAACTGTTTGTTAGTAGGTTTGTTTCCCTGGAAGGTAAACTGGGATAAATATTTTGTAATGATTCATCTGTTTTTATACAGTAATGATGTTTTCTCTGACAAATAATTTACTTGTGGTAAGCTAACCATACAGGTTTTGAACAGTCAGTTCCTAAATTCTAATTTCTATAAGTCATTGAATTTACACCACCCCCCAGGCACCACCATGAAATCTATTTGCAATAGTATATATTTATTTTCTTTCAGAAATACAGAGCTTCAGCTACATATGCTCTTTGCAAATCCGTATTGCCACAGGTTTATGTACAGAAACACATTTTACTCTAGCAATGGGATACACCGTTGGCAAGGGTGGCAGAGCCCTGGAACAGGCTGCCCAGAGATATGGTGGAGTCTCCAGCTCTGGAGACATTCAAAACCCACCTGGACGCGTTCCTGTGCAACCTGCTCTAGGTGACCCTGCTCTGGCAGGGGGGTTGGACTAGATGATGTCCAGAGGTCCCTTCCAACCCCTACCATTCTGTGATTCTGTGATGATGTAAGGCTCCGTACAGTAACACCATGAAGAGTTGGCTCAAAATTTACATTGCAGTTACACTCGCCTTCCACTAGATGCCAATATATTATAGCATAAATTACAATGGAGGTCAAATCATACTAACTCAAGAATAAGGAGAATAATACACTTTTTTTCATATATGATCTTGGCCTGATCTGGATTAAAACTTCTACAGTTAACACTCCATCAGATTTGTATGCACCACCACTCCTTGTCACGGTCTTAATTGGAGTCCATTATGACCAAGTGTAATTTAAAGGTTCTCTAAATTAAATAAGTAAATTCATTAGACACCTAACCAGACAGTGTTCTGGGGCCTTCTGAACTACCATCAACCTGCTTAGCGAGCTTGGGCAGAACTGGGGTAGGCAATCATGTTTCCATTTCGCCCAAACTTTAGGTACCATTTGATCTGGCGTGATCGCCGGTGTGCCGTGCAAATCATGATAAGCTATATCCATCATACAGATAAGCAGCAAATCAATGTCTGCCCAACACTATCTGCATGCAGCACCACTGAGGTGGGCTTAGCACCACTAAGACATTTTATACTCACCATGAAATATATCGTGGCAGTGATTACAGGCTTTGGTTCCACAATATTTCATTGCATTGGAAACTCCTAATTTAAGTACAACCCATAGCCTATACTGAGGAGCCTACAGACATGAAAGAGAGACTTATAAAAAAAAAAAAAAGCAACTTGAAGCCTCCCATTTGTCTTACAAAACCATGGAGCTGCCCCATTCTACAAACTGGATTTTAGATCTGCTACACAACTGCTGCTAAACAGGTTGGGAACTGTGCTACCATTACAGCCCAGCTTCTGAAAGCTATGATATAACCTTTACATTGGCTATGCCTGAAGACTTTAAAGAGCATAGTGCGTGGCAAAGGCTCCAAAGGACTTGCTTGCTGATTGCCACCACTTGGGGAAGTTATGTTGATACAGTCTAACCACTAAGGCATTAGCACTTCACAACACTCTGCAATATACAGCTGCCACATTCTGAGCCTCTGACTCCTGTTTGATTTCTGCCTAATTTGTTTTCTCTGGCTGTGACACTGGCTGGTGGTGCCCAGGCTCCTGCAGCAGCAGCTCCCCAGTTGCTGGTGGGTGACCAGGGTGACCAGGTCACCAGGTGACCATGGGTGACCAAGAGCAGCGTGGGGTTGGTAAGGAGAAGCACGCACTGGGGTCTCGCTTCGGGGGAAGGGACAACGCATCCCACCCACCTCATCCCCAACCTGACGGCAACGGAGAAGGCACAACACGTGAACCAGAGTGAGCTCCCAGTTACCAGACACATGGGATGCTCTACAGACATCAGAATGATCTGTACCAAAACACTTTTAACTTAAATTGCTTAACTGGAGTTATTTTTAACTCTTACACTTTAGTTTCACAGAATAAAGCGCTGTTTAGTTAGATTTTGAAGTCAGCATGGGAGAGCTAGGCTACCTTCCCTCTTTGTATTCTGCTCACTACTCACCGTGCTGGGTGTTTAGGCATTGCAATTTCATTTTTATATTGATTCAGCTATTTTATTGGGAGCTCGTATCTTCTTATGTAGCAAGATTCTTCTTCCCCCTTCAGTTTTACAAGTTTCATTTGAATTCCTTTGAATGAGAGCACTGCATAATCCGAATAAAGCCACGGTCTCATTAATACTTTTTTAAATAATAACTTTTTGCAACCATGGTGTTTTGACTGACTTTATAAGAGAAGTTTTAATGAACAAAAGAGAAAATCTATAGTCATGCAATCTACTGAAAGGAAAACCAAGGAAGAAACACAAGCTGCTAAAGCTGCTTTGGAAGTTTTCTATCTCATCATATGAAGTCAGGATGCCTTTTTTATATAATATGTATTTTCTTTTTCTTTATATAAATATGTACCCCAGTTTGGGGTTCCTAAATTTCATAGGTTAATCAGCTATCATACAGTACAATAATTTGTATTTACATACTCAGTTGCTATAATACTATTGTCTGGACTGTGATTACTCCTATATCCATCAGAGATTCCTAATTTTCACTCTTTGCTTTAGCAAATACTGATTATCTATATCTATTTTTTTATATCCAGATATGCATTGGGAACCAGAAAAAACTTTTTGCATAAGCAGATAAAAAGCTTGCTTAAGATTTTTGAAATGTAACACAGTGATTAACAATACAATGTCTGCAATACAGAGCAGACATGGAGATTTATGTAGTATAATAATGAGAACACGAAATTTGGAATTATGTGCACAGTAAGAAGAATAAATATTGGAAGAAAAACAATAAATATTTTACACTAAAAGATTACTTCGAAACCCTAACAGATAGCTAGCTTATTGGATTAAACTAATTGTGGTAGAGTATTTTATAGTTTCTGTAAATGAGATGTTCTGTGTAAGTACGCCTTTAGCCTTAGAGAAACAACAGCCGTAAGGTTGCATTTCACTCACTGGGATAACAGATGACTTTAACATCCTCCTTCACTGCCCTTAACTGTTGAGTAGGATAGCTTCCCGTCTGGCAGAAAAAAACTTCTCTCCCCATGGATCTGTTCTTCCATAAAGGTCAGCACAGCCTCTGCTCTGCCTTTGTCACATAAAACAAAAAAGAAGTCAGTACGTATATCAGTATATTCTCTAACCCTTGAGTTCCTAGGGGTATTTTTCCCTTTTTTTTAAAAAGACGTATGCTGAATATATTGCTTGGTTGGTTTGGGGGTTTTTTTAGGAAAAAATGAGAGAAAGATATTTCTCATTGAAAATGTTTGCTTTATGATTTCGTAATATTTGTATAAAAGCAATATTCTAAAAAAACCCATATTGGTATTTGGCAAGTATTTCTCCCCTTGCCAGACAGAAAGTTATTTTTACTTAACAAATGAGGCACTTGCTAAGATGCTTCCTCAAAGATATTTCTTCCCACACAACTATTTTGTCATACGACTGCTAACATCAAAAAGAGAATATTTGTACTGCACTAACTTTTAAGAGATGTTTTCAATAAAACAAGCTGGCTGAAGAAAAATCTGAGTACAGTTTCAATTGTTGGGCGCTTGATATTTTAAATGCATTTTGGTGCTATACAATGTTACAGTTGTTTGCATTAGCTGGTAATATTAGCCTTGATTATAAGTTTTAGCCACACATGACTTTGTGTCTGAGCTCTCTAGTGATGCACTTTGTATTTTTAAGAATCAGTCATAATTCATACAGCATGCAAAGCTAAAAAAGAAGCCTGAATTATAACCCTGCTCAGTGTAATTTGAAGTGGCACTGTGAGCCACATGCAAATGTCAATATTATTCTCTATATGCAAATATTCCCTTTGTTTGCATAATCCTCAAGAGTATCATGTTTCAATATTTGGCTGCTTCTATCAGACCAAAGGGCAAAGTGGTGGAGACACCAGCAGTAATGTGTATTAGGAGAAGCTTTCGAACACAAAAAGCTTTTTGGCCTTCGGAAAACCAAAGTTATCAAACTCAGTCTCTGGTTACGAGTAGGTCAGTTTTACACATGTCAAGTGAAGTTTTCAGGAGTCAAACAGATGAGATACTGCCCAGCGCTTCACCCTCCTCCCACAGCCCCCATTGCCCTCAGCACAAGTAAGAGGAAGACACACCAAGAATTCCACCCTGGGGCGTGATACAGCAAGTGTTTGTACATACACACACACACACAAATAAATAAAAATAACACTTTACAATGCAGAACGTATCCCCTGCCTTAAGTCTTTTTTTTTTTTTTCATTCTTTTAACCAGTCTTTGCTGCCCCTCAACACTGGCCCTCGGGTGCATCAGACACCAGGCTCAGGCCACCAAGACGGACTTCACACATAAGCAAACCCACCGCAGATCACAGTAGCAAGGCAGCTTGCTTTGCACACTAGTCTAAGTAGCCACCAACCAGTTATTGTGTGCAGTGATTGAGATGTTTTGCCTCTTGAGTGAACTGCAAGTGTTGTACTACCTCTTTCACATGCGCTTAGATGCCAAAGCCTGAAATCTTTCCACCTCATGCCCAAAGAAGTGGGTTTTTTTGGTTTGTAACATCCAATGATGCAATAAACAATACTTTTCTCTGCAAAAATGAGAATGTTCTTACTTAATATTGTTGACTTGAAAACAGAAGTATTTCTACACTTTGCCTATTTAAAACTTTTCCATAATTTCTCATTTTTGTTATGTACCTACAGGTTTTCATACTCGCAGGTCTCTGTCTTTGGTGTTGGACACTTCCCTGACCCAGGAATCTCCCTGGAAAGGCTTCTTCGCAGGCCTCCCTCAGCATACACCCTTGCTCAGTTAGCTCCACATTTCCAGCATAGGATTCAGCTTAAGCTTCATGTGTTCAACCAGCAGTTCCAGCCGACCTTCTTAACGGACACTTACTTGCCAGAGGAAGGTTTTTTTTTTAGCTGTAGTACTCTTCCTTCAAACCAGTTATTTTTTATTGCAGTTAATTTCAAAACTCTGTGTCATTCCGAAAGTCATTATCATCCACGATCCGATTTTATAAGTCTGGGGTTTTTTTCCCATGTAGCACATGTATTCCTGGAAGAAGGTTCTAGTTAGTGGTTTTGTTTAAGTCAATATTAAGTACGGCTTTACACAGCCAACTCAATGATCCAAAAACTATTCTTTTTATTGCACAGTGAGGCGCTGCATGTTTTATTTCCAGCTTCACCCCCCAGTTCACCCCCCACATTTATTGCCTCAGATATGCAGCACAATAAACTAACCTTGCAGATAAGGAACTGTTTTGTTGTGGGTTTTTTTTGTGCTAATTATCCAAACAGGGCTAATAGCAGTGAGACACTTGCATCTTTGCACAGCCGTAGCACAATTTCTTCGCACTGCTCGTAATTCCTTGGCACAGTACACATCATGATATAGGGGGATATATACCCTCTGACCCGAGGGTGGGCAAAGCCCGTGGAGGAGCAGCTCGTTGCGTACAGCCTTTCAGCTCAAACACTGGCTTTGTCAGAAAATAACGTAAGCGCTTCAAGTCGAGTTTAGGCGGTGCTATTTGCCAGGCTTTCCTGCTAACGTTTTAAAGACAGTTCTAGCTCCCTCTGGTGGAGGATTAGCCACAGGCAACGTTTTCCTTACGAACAGGACATACTGGTTACACATTTGTATATTCCTGGCCCTAAAGTTTATATACTAATAAGATAAACTCTTTTATTAAACAGATTAAAATTACCTCACACTCTAATTTCTAAATAAAAAGTTATTTCATCTGCACTATCTTCCTACGCTAAACCACCCTGTTCATTTCTTCATCAAACTTCAGCAAAGCTTTGCAAGGCTCCTTTTCTCTTCTCAGGGCTTCCCCATCTCTGTCTGTGTGATATCCACCTTGCCGGCTGACCTCTAGCTCTTGCTCGCACCCTAGCTGAAGGTGGAAGGTGCTCTTCTTGCCAGAGCTCTCCCTCGGCACTCAGCATCGCGCCAAATGACAACTGCCTCTAGGATAAACCAAACCAACCGAGCTCTTTTTGAAGACTATATTTATACTTTGTTCTTGTGGTTGTTTTCTGAGCTGTTTCTGGTTTTTTTTTTTACCTTTTTTTTTTTACAGTATCTCTTTCATAGCTGTGATTGACAGAAAAAATGACACTGCGATCCGGTAAGAGAATAGCTGATGCCACATACAGAAGTAATACACATTTCCCTGTTCTTCCTTCATATTTCCATTCAGCTCTCCATGGATGCATAAAATACGAAGATGACATCATCTTCCTAAGTGCTCATGTTTATTTGATGGTCCTTCATGATCTGAAGCCCTTTCTTTCCTTCATTAAACAGAAGAAAAAGCAAAGTGAAACAAGAACCGGGGGGGAGAAGAATCATCTAGACTTAAATGCTTAAAAGTGGCTCCTACACTGTGTCTGACTGGTGAGAAACTACTTTGCTGTTTCATTTTTACAAGATGTCTTCTATTTATGTAAGGTATTGATATTGGATATCAAAAAAAGCGATATTTTGTTAAGGTCAGAATTCCACCGTGTGTCATGTTCATCACTGCACTTAAAGTACAGACCACATGCAAGAAGTCCATTTTTTGTATGAAAACTATTTTTTAAAAAAGAAGTTGTACAGCCTTATAGATACAAAAAGGAAAATGATTGCATAACAGCAGTGTTTGCTGTTCATTAACACATTAAAACAAGTAATTTTTATATGATGTGTTTTGTTGTTGTCTATAGAGTGGTAATATATATTGCAGCTGATAAGTAAAAAAAAAAAAGAAAAATCACCCACAAGACTGTTGTAAGAGAGGTGGATGATTTTACACAGAAGCATCCCTCAGAAACATTTTCCCAGCCTCCACTGAGGAAGTGAAACGGTTCCAGCACAGCGAAATGTTGAAATTCACCTCCGTGGCTGCAAAGTGAGCAAATACAACAGCAGCTTCCTAGGAAAGTGCAGCTAAAATGAGTAATATGGGTGCTCCTGAAGAAATAGTGGACACCTCCTACACCTCCCACATGTACTCTAGACTTGAAAATATCTGTAGTCCCAATCCAGTCCACTGCAAGCTACTTGATTATCCCAGGTTCAACTATTTGGACAGCCTAATCTTTGTTACTGTGTGAACACTCATGCCAGCGATAAAGTAAATAATAATAGTAATGGTGAGTACAATCTCCCCTGAGAGAATTTAATAATTTTGTTTTGAAACTTCTGTACTAGTGAAATCTGACAGAAACAATAAAAATATTTTGAAAATTCATGCTCCTCATAAACTAAGGATTTAATATGGTAATATATCTTCTCTTACATTTGCTATGTGCCTTATTTTCACTTTAATTTTCAGAAAAACAATTGCCCCTTGTAAAGAATCTAATTTGCAATAACATAATTCTGTGAAAGCACAAATGAAGCTTAGTAAATAAGAACAACATACTTTCATTATGGTTCTTGTGACTGGTCTTTGCAATGTCTTATTTCAGTATTTTGAGGCAGCTCACAATCAGCGAATTCACATCCACCAGGAATTTACCCTCCTACTCAGATGAACTGGAAGAAATAAGTGGCAAATACTGATTCTGCCAGTGTCAGTGGTGCTCGGCCAGCCAGAGCTCCCAGCAAAGAAGACTTGCACAGAATAATTTAAATTTTTTTCTGGCAAAAATATTTTTTTTAGATGATATTACAGGATTAAAAACAAAACAAAACCCCAAGTGTGCCCCCTTATTCTACCCTTGAACGTAAACACAAAGTACATCCTACAAATTGTTCCATACATTAACTGAAATTTGCAAGGGGCTTACAGAAATGCCAAAAATGATGTACATGTCTTGTTAAAACCTCCAAAACTCTGATAAAATCATAACCTTTGCCTTGCTACCATCATTACAGGCCAAGGCAATATTTTATTTGTACAGAAGTAATCAAATTATATCTTAATTGCTTGTCACTTGGCAACCATTGATTTTAAGATGAGTGTTCAATTCTTGGGGACAAAGAATATGCTAAATATAACCAGGAGTTACCAGTTAGCCCTTTAAATAATCATTAAAACCAAAGAATCACTCTTTTATCTCCCCAGAAAACTACTCTTTTTAACTCACAGCTTCAAAGAATCAGAGAAGTTACATTTGTGTGGTTTTGCTAAATCAATCCCTGCTTTTAATTATGTATGGGATATAAAAAAATTTGTAAATTTTTTTGTAAATTTGTAATTCTTTTCTAAAAAGAAAATGAAAGTGAGTATGAGAGAAACAGGCTTTAGTGTATCGTAAATCTTTTCTAAAGCTCAAGACTGGAAGGTATTATTGGGTCATTTTATTGTGTCTCCTACAACCTCCTAGCAAGAGTATTTTCATATTGCCCCTCCACTTTTTTTTGGGTCTCTTTTTCTCGCTGCCACAACATAGCCTAAATGCTTCTTTTAGTGGAAACTCCTCCAGAAATACGTTTTCTCCCTTGGTTAGCAGTCGTCTTCCAGTGTCTAGCCTGAAGTTATTTGTAACCTATTTACAGGCATTTGTTCTGGCATCAGTCACCCATTAGTTTACCTAGCTCTTCCACATTGTGCTCAGTCTCTAGATTTACCTATGAGTAACAATCCCATTCTCTGGCTTTGGTAAGCAAAGAGCTGATGCCTTTTAGCTTCATTTTGCACAAGAGGATCTCTGCCCTCGTAATCTCAAGCGTCTGCATCAGTTCTTGTCAACTTTCATTTTTCTGCGATACACTCCCGTTCCCTTCTTCCAGATCTGTATTTCAATAGTGCCTTACCACTAATATTTCCTCTCTTCATGGGAAATGTCTTTCATGATGACCTGACAGTTATATCTGACTAGAAGTGAGAAAGACATCTAGCATGATTATTCCTTAAAATAAGTGATACGAGGTGGCAAGGAAACAAAACCAAACGGTCCTTTGACAGAACGCTTCAGACATCTGTACCAATGAAAGAAATGTAGGAAACTGAATAGAAGACCCTGAACGTGTTAAATATTAAGTCTGATTACCTTTGCCAATTAGCATAACTGAGAATGGATGGGGTAATTCGTGCAGGCTGGATGTACAGCAGAGTGAGCCTGTTCAGGAAGACAGCTGGGGTGAGGGAAGAGACATGCCAGGGGAGCAAGGGGACCTTGTGCCGGGGGAGCACCTTGGCAAGGGGGGAGCGGAAGATGTTATGCTGAAAATGAGCAGAGAAAGGTGAGGAGAACCAGGACCCGCTCAGAAGAGTGACCCATATAGCTGTCCGAAAATCTGTCTCCTCGTGTTGGGAAAGAAAGGCAAATTCTATTAATGATTTCGGAGGGACACACACACATACACACAACACACAGTTTGACAGAGAAGGTGAA
Organism: Larus michahellis; assembly: GCF_964199755.1. Classification (NCBI taxonomy): domain Eukaryota; kingdom Metazoa; phylum Chordata; class Aves; order Charadriiformes; family Laridae; genus Larus; species Larus michahellis. The sequence continues at coordinate 137,272,036 of NC_133897.1, read as the reverse complement.
GACAGGAATGAGAGGAGGAGACTCCCAATGGTCAGCAGCACTTCTAGAAGAATCAGCTGTGCATACATAGGCAGCTCAAGTAGCTGAAACATTACATGCTAGTTTAGCATTTCTAGGAAAAAAAGAGGAAGAAGAAGAACAGTGGACACCAAGATAAAAGACGCCAATTTCGAGGAATTGATTACATTTCGCTGGCAGAAAAGTAGTACACTTCCTCAGAGAAAAATTAAAGCAATTGCACCACCTGAAAAAAAGAACGAGGAAACTTGACAAGAGATCATCTTGACAAAGTCGTGGGTCCTCAATAATCTGAACTCACGAAAAAAGTATACAACAGGAAATGAATGCAGAGAAAAAAAGTTTTTGAAGCATGACGGTCAGAATGAGACTGTCCAAGGCACAAAAGCAGATCCAACACGTGTGGCTCGACACAACTTGTTGAATATAATTCATCTCATTTTGATCTTTCAACTACTTACGCATATTTGGAATTTTTATTCTATAATTTATCTGGAAATTGAAGTTAGTTGACTGGTCTACAACTGCCCATCCACCCTTTCTCTTCCTCCTTTCCTTCCTCCGCTTCCCAACTAAAAGTCAGTACCACATGCATTTCCTCAGTGCTTTCCCTGTCTTCCAAGTGTGTAGTCAGTGCAAACAGATCTGATTTTCAAACAGTTTCAAAGAATTTTAATTTGGGGGTCCCCAAAATGTTGGCTGACACAACATCCTGCCTCTTCATTGCTGCTATGAATTGTATTACTGGAGAAAAGCAATAGCTCTTAATGGTATAAATTACAGACATGCCTCCCTACAAAGATTATTTCCAAATAGCTCAAAATCAGAGGCAGAATCAGAGGCAAACAAACAAACCTCTGTGGAAATTAAGACTAGGTGTAGAAATTCCAGAAGTTTGCACTTCACAAACAGTAAAAAATTAACAGGAATATGTGAAAATAATCAGTAAATATTCTGTTTATCTTTTATGTAAGGGTCTATCAGATACCCTAGTTTAAAAAAAATGAAAAGAAAGAAGACTGGGAACAGAAAGTGAAAAAGATTAATATATTACAGTACTGTGTTTACAATCATGAAGGTCATAAAAAAGGACATGGATACTATATAATTTACTTCACGGTATATTTTTGTTTTCTCTCCTCATTTCTAAATGAAAGTACTTGAATAGGCAAATACTTCTAATCACTACATTACCAAAGGCAGACCAGAGAAGCCTGGGAAAGAAGAGTCTTGGGTGAAATTGAGGACAAGAAAGAAATCCACATCTTGTAACAGATGTCTAGTCTTTGACATTTTAAATATTCTTTATTCATGCTTGCTGACTCATTCCTTGACTCTCTTTTTCCTGGAAGTCTTAGCTACTCACTGTCACATCCTTCACTCATGTATCTTCTGAACAAGAACATAATTTTTACCCAGTGCTGACAGCTTGTCCTCTTCCTCCCAAGTATTCATACTGACAGACTCTGATCTTGCGGTATATCCAGGATTGAAAGAATCTGCTTTTGGTTTTTGCTTACTAAGCTAAAATCAATAAACGACTCTGATACACGAGGTTGCACTGAAGTACTGAAATCCATTTTTGTTCATGCCTCTTTCTTCTCGGTGCAATTCTTTATTTTTTAATCTCTTTATGTAAGCATCCCTTCATGGAACCCTGTTTTGCAAAGCTGGTGGAATACACAGAACTCGAACAGAGTTATGCTACTTCTTCTAGTTACTTGTAACAGCTGTGTTTGACCTCCTCTCAGGAGAAAGTCCCCTGGAGTCATTTTGCTGTTCCTCCTTCCTCATTCTTTCTCCAGTGACAGGTTCAGAAATAAAGGGCTAGCCTGCAGAAACTCTGGACTTACATTGTCAGCAGTTCTCAAGCCTGAAGAGTTGTTAAAAAATTCCACATCATTCAGACATGGCTATACCCAAAGTCATGTCAATAGAGGCAAAGACTCAGTACCTTGGAGATTTGCTTGTATAAAATAATCCTCACTAATTAGACTGGGGGAACATCTATGTTAAATACATCTCATGCATTAGACCACCATGATGTCATGTCATACCTCTGAACAAGATGAAGTTTAACCAATAAAAAAAAAAAAATATATATATATATGGAGAGTAGAGTGGATATACAAAAGAGCAAGTAAAATCATATAAAATTAATGGTTTGCTCAAGTTTGTTTAGTTGCTTTTTATTAAGAAGGAAGCCTTGGGTGGCTGTAATTTTATTGCATGGAGTGTCACCCTTATTTAACATTAGAATGGGAGTTCACAAATGCTTTTATCATGGGGCTGTATCTCAACGGATATACGGAGATCACTACTTCCTTTTGCAGTCACACAAGATCCGTATCTGCCCTGCAGAACCGCATGAGATACCATTCTGTAAGCACTTAGTGTCTGGAGCGGCGCCTACTCAACATGATCAGACAGCTGTCCTAAGGCCACCAACAAGTGTTCTGCAGACCAGTAATTCCAAAACCCTTCAATGAACAAATATTTAGAGCATACATGTCCGCAAAAATGTTTTCTTACTATGTTTTTCAAACCCACATAACAACCTTCAAAGAGACATAAAGGCGGCAAAAGGGCTCCAGAAAGCACTATTGCAACAGCAGTATTCCTTTTAAGCTCTGCAAAACTCATACATGGATGCTCATACAAACTCATACATGCACATAAATGCAATCTATCGTAATTCGCCAAGGCAACACAAACTTGGGGCCAAAACTATGAGCACACTATAGTGTCATTCACTTTTGACCTTTCCTGTTCAGAAAAGGGCAAACAACTTCTGGTTCTGCTCCATTAGGAAAAAACATCATGAAGAATCCTACAGCTCTGTTAGGACACTTCAGACATAGCCCTAAGCCCTGCTCCACCACAGAGTGATGGTAGTACAGTGCCATGTACAGAAAAAAAACACCCACAAATGCACAACCACGCCTGGTTTTCTCTAGCTTTGCCTATCATGTTGGCTGCAAACTGCGAGGTTTCATAATTCTCTCTCTCATGTTGATTCTCTGATGTACAACAAATTGCAAGTTTATATTGAAGCCACTTCTTCAGTCAAGGCATCGGGTTTCTTCCACCCAGCTGCCAATTTTCACAAAACTTCAAGGAACTGCGTATCTTCGTGATTGCCGACTTGCTGCTCACATCAACTGACGAAAACAGCATTTTGGGATAACAAGGTACAAATCCAGTGAGAGCACTGCTGAAAAGGTAGCATTAGGCTAAGAAGAGGAGGCTGCAGTGACGATGTAGTGGGTGGGGATGGGCTCCTTGCAAAATATATGTGTTTATAAGCCAAATACTAACTGGCTCTAAATAAGCTCTCTTTAGAAAAGTACTGACAACAATTCAACATTTCCAAAATTGGTTTAAGTTGATTATAGTTCTAAAGTTTGGAAATCTTGGTTCTAACAAACTTATTTATTCTATTGAGCCTTTGAAATTTTTTCTCCTGACCACAAGAACTAATTTCTCATTTATTTTTGGCAGAGAAAAGAGCTGATAATGGGGTTTGTCTAATTCTTATATAATCCTTTTACTAAAAAGGAAGAGGCTCTAAAGGAAAAAGTAAATACTGTAAATGTTTTATAGTCTGAGACTACACACAAAATATTACTAGTACTCTGACAAGTTTTGGTTGCATATTGGTAATTGGTTTAAAACCAACTGTAGAATAACTTAAAAATACATTATATATATAAAATCCATAGCAGGATTCTATCAAAAAAGAAAGTTAAACCTGTGCTTTTTAAAAGACACTGAAGGACACCTTTGTGATATTCAGATGGTAGGTATTGTTTATGCTCTAACTCTGAAAGAAGCTTACCAGACCTATGTCCAACAACTACTGCATTATAGCATGACCTAGTGCTACAGGGAAGTCAATTATTTAATAAATGTTTGAATCACTGAAATTTATAAGAGAAGATTTTGCATCCTTCACTGTCAGCAGTTCACACCCTCACATATAAAAAAAAAATTTAAAAAATCATTAGGTCACCACTTCTAGGCGTAGTAGCCTGAAGAGATTTGTAGACCAAAACTTTAAGATAAATTAGGAAGACAATAGGTATTCCAGAAACTGACCCACTTCTGCACAGGTTATTTTGTTAATTTTTTCTACATGCATTCTTTCCAAGAATGTAATATCTAGATCCAGAAGGAGACACCTGTAAAATATGGCACATTAGGAAAGTCTGGTGTATTTGGAAGGAGTTAGTAAAAGTTAAATTACTATGAAAAGTCATCTAATACCTTTATAAAGCACATCATACAATTTCAGATAGCTACATACAACAGGAGGTCAGAGTATTATAATCTCAACTAAAGCAGCAGCTATAGAAATATTTATTAAAACTCCTAGAAGTCCACGGCATATCTGACCTTATTAAACTGGCATCCATTAAGGATATGGCCTATGCCAGCGATGAGCTATGGAGAAAGTTCCATACCCACTGCGGTGTACAAATTCGATGCATAAAACATCAGCCACATCAATTTCCAAATTGGTGAGACTACAGCTCCTGTTATCAGAGCACAGTATTTGATGTAATCTCCCAAACATGTTTTGTAGCTAACAAAAAGGTAAACATGTCTACGCAGAATTTAACTTCGCAGCCTACCTAGACTGCCAAATTTCAGCTGGTATGTGTTGACCAAAATCTGTTACACTAAACAAGCATTGTGTAACACGTCTCTCCCAACCTCTGCGCTGGGATCCTCTCACCTAAATTAGGAGATGAAAGACAAGGACTCAGAATGACTGTCAGGCATCTGTGGCTTTGGAGACGAGACTGAGGTTGTATTCTCATTTTCGCAAGTTGCTGAATTTAGGCAACTTTCTTTGTTAAAGGATTCGCAAATGTGATTTCAGGTAAGACCAAAACTGCATTCATCTCTACCATAGAAGGGGGGTAATCAAAAGCAGAAAGCATATTTATTGAATAAATCTTTTTTATTGTGAGCTTAAACAGTTTTTGTTCTACAAAAGCATCTGAAATAACATGGCATCCTGAGATGCACAATTATGCTCTTCAATTAAAAAATATCGGGTGCTTTATGACCACCAGTATTAGTCAATACCTAAGCGGCAGAGTTCAGAAGCTTTTGGCATACTGACCTGTTTGACTTGAAGCTCCACCAGAGATAATATATGCATAACATAAATAATTCTTCTGGTTTCTAACAGGTCTTCATATCCCATTATTAGCTTCTGCTTTGTGAAACTGTAGAGCATTTCTTCTACCTAATGGGTTATTTTCTTCAGGGCAAGAGGCAAATGACCTATTAAGTAAAAAATAATTGTATCTGCATGCTGCTTTTTCCATGTCAAAGGAACGATCAGGAGGGCACTTAGTAGTGGTAGATCTGAGTGTAGCAGCCACCGCATTAATTATTAATGACAGTACTGAGCGACAGTGGTACTTAGCTGAAGCAGTAACCGGATAATAATCCCTGTGGTGCATGCCATTGGATTCATTTAGCGTTACACTTACCAGTTTATCAGTTTATCACTCTACAAATCAAATAAACTATCTTTCAGCCTTGGCACTTCTACTGATACTACTTTTTTTGTGTATCTTATTTAGAAGTATGTATCTCTGAAATCAGTCTGCGTTCATGCTCTTACGAGGGCAAAAAATCGATTGTCTCGCAGATGGCACAGAAAGGGGAAAGCAAACAAAATCTTCATTGGTTATTGAAAAGGAGGAAGGGAAATCAGATTGGTTTTTGATAAAGGACAAAACAAATAATAAAGTACATGAGAAACAGCATGCAAATGTTTCCATCATACGCAACACCTTTTATTTTGGCCCTACCTATGTGAAGCAATGAACATCTTTCCACAAGCCTTTGCCATGTGCTTTCCATGTGGCTCTGGAGCAGAGGTCCTTCTTTCCCATCCCACTGCAAGCATCCTCGAACAGCCACGGAAGGGCACCCTTTAACATTTGCACTCCCAGGCAGAGCCAGCAAACACTGACAGATAATCTGCAAAAGCCAGCACAAACATTTGCTACAGCTGACAGATCACATCACGTTTTAACTGGAACATTAAAACTGCTTTGTGTGAGCCGTGCCAAATCTTCTCCCGATGTGGGCAGCTAGACTGAACGAGTTACATGCGTCTTAACAAGTATTTTTCTTCAATATTTGTCCTCCTTTCTAAAGTCAACCAGCCTGTTTTTACTTAACTTTTCCTAAATTAATCTATCAATAATATCGTCAGGCTGGGAACAGACATGCCTTTCTTCAGTTTAAAAGTAAAGGGATGCAAGACTAAAGCAGCAGCCAAGTTGTTGGATCATCAATTTTACATATAATTAATACTAAGCATTACAATCATCGTAGGGGCTTTCTCTAGCTTAAAAACTCTACTCTAGTCTATTTCCTTCCCTCCCAATAGCCTTGGAAGGGAAACAAAGACCTTCAACCTTTTTTTTTTGTGAAGATATTTTTAGTGAAGGATGATTTGCGAGTTATCCTGGTAATAATAGGAGCTAGAGATGTCTTACTTAGTGAAGCATGCTTTATTCACTTTTCCCATACCTGTATTGTGTAAATTTGTGTAATCGCCCATCTCTTCAGCACTTCTTACGGATACATTGAAAAATAAAAGCTATATGTGAATCCCAGTCCTCACTTCCAGGAGTACTTCCAAATTGTAAGAAATGGAGAATTTAATTTTGAAAAGCATGAACACTGTGGGGAGCAGCAGCAGCCAGATCTCCCCTAGTGAGCAAGGCATCATACAAGCAATTTCTTTCTCTTGGGGCCAAAGTATCCTGCATTCCTGGCTGCACTTTTAGCTTTCGCAGACTGTCTAGCTTATAGCCTTGACCCGGAAATCTCCACGTGGTCCATAATGCAGCAAAAGCTGCACCTTCTCATGTCATACATGCTAGCAACCCCTTTCCAGCCTGCCCGCTTCTTCAGGTACACCTCACACCTGTCTTACCATTTTGTTTTGCTGCTAACTCTGTTGGATTGACATGCAGCACGTGGCAGTCATTTCACATGTGACAGTCATTTCACATATGGCACAACCAAAACCTGTCTCACCTCCAGAGCAACATCCAGAGAGCTGCCTGGGTGAAAGATGAGGGTGATTCCCAGCCTACCCACTTCTTCCCCTCCTCCTCCTCCCTTTTGTCTGGTGCCTCTGTTCAAACAGGACCTGTCAAATGTGGTGATGTAATTTAACAAGAAAAAACCGACACGGGAGCTGGCTGCGGCTGACACCCACGGTGCCAGCTAGCCCTGCACACGTATGCAGGGTTTTGCCATTTTATTCCTAAACAACTACATTCCTTGTTTGCTCCGAGCGCAGTGATGCCAATACACCATAAGAGTTAAAAGGCCCTGAGCAGCGGCTAAGCCCCTGACAGACACACATAGCCCAGGACATGAGCAGAGCTTCATCCTGGCTCTTACCCCTGGGGTTCTCAGCATGGGCAAGTCATGAATGGACCCCCCACCTCTGTCCCACTCAGCCATCAGCCCATCTCCTGCCACGATAGACAGGTTCTCGCCTATGTCTCAGGCTACCTCTGCAGGGGTTTACACCAGGCAGGCTTCTTAGGGACAGCTAAGAGAGCTGGCTAGGGGAAAAGAAACAGGCTAGCCCTTGAGTTTATTCAGAGGATCTCCAACATTTTCGCAATTAGTGTTGTGTGGGAAAAGTCATGCCTACTTCGCCTTCTTGTTATTTTTTTTAAACACTATTTAAAAAGAATTATCGATCTGCCATATTTATGATCTTCAATTCCTGCCTGTGGTGAGGCAAGATAACCTCAAAATATTCTCACAAAGTGTTTCTGGAGTGAAAAGCAAAATGCTGTAGCCGTCTACTCCCCTGTGCCCATAGATCATGCAGACAACCTGGGAAGGGAAGGTTGTCACACCCCAGCTCCCTGTGAACACCAACCACCTTATCATCCATGTGGAGCCGGTTACTTCTCAGCGCTCTCACGCTGGCGCACCAGGGCGTGAATCCCCAGTGCACACCCTGGGTGCAGGGCTGAAACAGGAGGGATGGAATCTCTGAGTAATTAATAAGTCTGTTTACCATCTGGGCTGTCCTTGTCCTGCCTTTGCGTACTCCCTCTGGTTCATCCTACGGCACTCATCCAAGGAATGCTCCAGGGCTTAGTAGCAGGGACTCTGACCTTGACAATCCTGAGAACTTTTTACTTTTCTGGAACTGGAAGCTTTTTGAAATGCTTCTAGAAAAGGGGGAAGAATAGATTTAACTGGCACCAGAAAGACCTGGGAGGCAGGGATCCCACTGAATTCAGAGAGCCAAGGGATGGAAGAAGGCATCCCATTTGATTCTCTGCAGATGTACCTCAGGGAAAAAGCCTTGATCACTTTCCAAAGCTCCTGTTGGAAACACCTCCTGGGCAGGGACCAGAAGGATGACCTCCTGTTCCCCCTCCCTAACGGGCCTGCCCTGTCTTGTTCTGACAACAGCAATTTCTTGACTGCCTGGGTAGCAGATCCCCATCTGGGATTTAGACAAGCCTGATAGGTCACTGTAGGATGTGGGTTTCCTTGGAGGGCTCCTAGGTAATTTGCCTACCAAAAGTACTGACAACGGAGGGCTTCTTTGCAGGCCAATGACTAAGGAGATATCTTTTTACAGACTCAATGAGAGGCAGGTTTCCAGCAACTTAAGCCTGATTCCAGCACCTGGTTTCAGATTATTTCAAGATACTTCCTCAGGTGGCTTCTAGATGAATAGAGGACACTTGTTACACGAGGAACACAGCCTTGTGCTATGCACACACTCCAGCCAGTGTGAACAGGAAGGACAGAAGAGGAAGAGGCTTATAATCTTTCAATGAGCAAAACGGAAAAAACTGGTAATTGCTAGCACTTCCCATACTTCCCAACTGTTGGTAACTAATATGAACACTAATATCCATGCTGAAGTGCATCTAGAACCTAGCCCAAGAAAGATCAGTCCTTGGGAAATAGAGTCTAACTGGTGGTGATGACAGTGGTGCTCACACACCATTATATCTTCACGTTGTTCTTCATGCAGACCAGTTTCAAAGAAAAATACTCCTGATATTTCACTCCAAACTCTTTATAATGTTAGCTTTGCAGTTACATATGCACCGCTGTATCAACTAAAATACTGCTCGTGAGACAGACTTGGCTTTTTAACAATTTTGCAAGCTGCTCACATAGCACAGGTTTATTTCTGCTGTTTTGCTCAGCTTTGGTGAGGCAGCAGAAGAGGCCGTCATGGTCACTGCTGCCATGGAGCCAAAGGAGTTCTCCATACCACACTGAGACCTTGAGTCCTACTTTTTATGGGTACATTCTCTGTTTACCATCTACAACTACTAAGAGCCAAGGTGTCCTGGTTTATACAACAGTAAATATGTTTTTTCTTTTAACATAATTAGAACATTTGGTACTTTATTTGTATCTTGCCTCCTAGAGACTCACTTCCCTAGAACCTCTTTTCCTAAAAACACATAAACCCATGTCTTCCACTTGTGAAACTGAGTAACGGTGAGCTCTGATTATAGCCTACAGGCTGTTTCCAGTGAAGAGGAGAGGTTTAAATGCCAGGGAAATGGACGAAACAGCAGTTTTAGCTTGTGCCCCAGGATCTGTGGGTAGTGGAAGCTGGTCATACGGCTCCTGAATATCCCACTCCAAACCCACGGAAGAAAATGTGTAAGCTTTTGACCTGCTAGTACATACACCAATAAGCATTTGGGAAGACTTTTTGCACAGGCTCACAAGCTGTGTTATGAGCACCACTGGGTAATGTTTACATTCAAACAAGATCCTTATGAGCAGAGGACTAGGAATATTGAGTTAGGGCAGGATAAGTGCAAGAAGGATGCCACGTGGATTTGAGACTCATGTTTTGTCCAGGAGTACTCTGTGTATGGGTGCACCAGCAGTACCAGAAGTGCCTTAAGGTATCTTAACAGAAATGTGAGAATGCTATGGCACAGGGATTCCTTTCTAGGGTGTTCCTCAGAAGCAAATGAAGACAGTGTATATGATGCCATGATGTCTGCAAGACTCTGCCTTCATGCAAGAAAATGTGGCAGTTCCACCGCCTTATAAAACCACTCCTAATTCGGGAGACCAGGTTGCCAGTAATGGACTGGCATTCCCAAGGAGACCCATGGCTCCCTACTGCAACCCCCATTCATCTCCTTAAATGTCCCAGTCACACAGTCTTACCTAGACACATCTTTAGCTGCCTTGCTCACAGCCATGCCCTAATCTTAACCATACACAGAAAAAGGCACTACATTTTATCATCTGCGTCAGACAAGATAACAGACAACACTGGGTGTGACACACGGAAAATGCCACAGCTTCTCAGGACCCATATAAAAACACATCAAATAAAAGAGGTGGCAAAATGGAAGTCTGCCTGTGAAACGGCCTGTGAATTACTAGCAAGTTATTCTTCCTTCCAAAACTGTATGGCCCAGAAATCAAACAAATAAGCCAGGGAAAAGAAATGAGAGGTGTACAGTATATTTCTTCAACACCTCTAGAGAGAAAGGGGCTAAAAACTGCTGACTTGAGAAACCTTTACTATCGATTTACTAACATTCATTAGCTGCTTGTGCTATTGCTGTTGTTCCTTCAAACTGAAATGCTTTTTTATAGGCATCTACCTTGAAAGGGACTCAAATCTTCAATGCAATGTAGGGCATTCTAGAACACGTTTCTGAAATCACAACAGCTTATTAAAGACCAATTAATTTTAGATGGTAGTAATTGCGGTGTGGGGGAAAGAGAGTCTGGGCAACCATGTTTAGCTTTGTCTTTCACCATCATTTTAAAAATGTGACTTGAATATTTTGAGAACAATTTCTGGATGTCATTTAAAACAAAAAAAGCTACTATTGATAGCTCACTCATTTCTTCCTCATAGAGTTTACACCATTATTTGATACATTTTTGTACGTTAAAACCATTTATAGCTCTTCATACATTTTCATTTCAGGTCACTTGCCACTCTTGAGAGACAATGTTGTTACCTCTGCTGAAGGAGAGAACACAGATCAAAGAAAAGTTGAAGTCTCAAATGCCACGGAACAAGCACACATGTATCCATTCACTGCTTCAAAGTCAGGCCTTTAAAATGTTTATGATAAAACAGAATACACAGTACCTGAGCACTGTGCTTATGAAATACATTTGCTAGATTTTTATGTAATATTTAAGTGCACTTGGTCTGTTAAAAAAAAAAAAAAATTCAAGTCTCAGCTTGCACCAGCTCTTCTGATTTGCCAAGTGACATTTATCGAATAAATTGCATCGGCACACTATATTTTGATTGTAATTTTGCTTCCTTCATAACTACCCCCTCCCACTCTAACCACACATGGATCTTACGCTCGCAGCAAACAAGAAGAGAAAGGCACATTTGTAATGGGGATCTTCAAAGACAGAGACGTGTCTGCAATTATTTTAAGGTAACTCCAGACAGCTGCAAAATAAATGTCAGAAAGAAGTCAAAGCTTCGAAGTGGAGATGCTCTATTTTCAGCTGAGCTTCAAATCTTCAAACTAATCTTTTGCTTAAAAATTAGCATGTAATCTAGGCATGCAGAAACCAGGGCTATGCAGACACATGCTTGCAAGATTAGCTTCACAAAGTTCATGTTTATATTAAGTGATCTCTGTTTTAACCAATTTCTTTGTATCAATTGATTTTTTTAAAAACTAATTTTAAAAACAGACTTCCTCTTCAAGCTATTTTATTACCATGCAATAAAAGCAGCTCCTTGATAGTGAAGAGTGCGTTTCCTAAGATTTTTTAAGTGCTTGGATTTAAACATGTTGGTCGACTAAATAAGTCAAGTAAAAGTTGTCAAGACTGGGAAGGCATGGTTAGCAAAAGAAAAATCCCTGAAGTTCACATAAGTCTTCACATTAAAGTTTGTTTTCACACTTGGAGAAACTAGTCAGCTTTTTTTTATGTATTAAAGACACAGAATATCCTTTCCTAAAATAACCATTTATTCAGAGAAGGGATTTTACAAAAAAAATAAAAATCCCTATGATGGAAAAAAAAAGTCTTTCAATTAATTTAGTAACACACCTAAATCCTTCGTCAGAATAGTTGTAATGGGATACATACATTATTAATATACATCCAAAGCAAAAAGAAAATAACCATTAGCACCCTGAAACATATTTCCAAGATTTAAGACCTGAAACGTATTCCTTGGGTAGACTCTGGTTGTACAAAATTGCAGATATTTAATTTTACTCCCTGGCACTGTGGCTCCACTGAAGTTGTTGTCGCTTTCCAGGGTGACCCTCTGCCTGCTTCTGAAATTGAGAGGAAGACTCACAGTTCTCTTAAAAAAAAAAAAAAAAAAAAAAAGAGGAAAAGAAAGAAAGTAATATTTTAGGGACAGTTTGCCATGGGTATTACTCACCAACCACATTTTATCAAGATAAATAATGGACAATGAAGAGGAGGAGAGGAGAGGAGAGGAGAGGAGAGGAGAGGAGAGGAGAGGAGAGGAGAGGAGAGGAGAGGAGAGGAGAGGAGAGGAGAGGAGAGGAGAGGAGAGGAGAGGAGAGGAGAGGAGAGGAGAGGAGAGGAGAGGAGAGGAGAGGAGAGGAGAGGAGAGGAGAGGAGAGGAGAGGAGAGGAGAGGATAAAAAAGGAAAAGTTCAATAAATGCCCTTTTGTATTTGTATATGTAACATTGTAAAAAAGAGCCACCACTAAAAGACACGTAAGTTCACACAAATCATAAACTACAATTGATTATAATTTTGGAAAAAAACTTTTAAAAGCACAACACCAAAACCAAATGAACCTCCAAGACCTTGAAATGCAACGAAATTTTTCATAACTTTAACATGGGAGAATATCTGCAAAGACCGTTGCTGCTACCAAACCTCCCACCCCCCGGCCCCTGAAACTGCACTTTTTAAAGTGGGAAAAGCAAGAGAAAATCCATGAACAGAAACTTATCTCCCCCAGCCCCTTCTTCATTCTGTGTCTCACTGAAGCAGAAGCAGGATTTTCATAATTTGTCCTGGATGAAATATTAATTTCTGCCACATTCAAGAGCCTCGTCCGAGGCACCAAAACAGACAACAACCGGCTCAAAAACCTCTACCCGCTGAAGGCGACAACCCCACCAGAGCCCCTCATTGCCATGGAGTTGACATCAGCGGCTGATGTGAGCCCCAGGCACTGTAAGGGCTGGATCGCGGGCACACCCCGGGCACCGGCAAATGGTGAAACTTCCTTGGTGAACCGCACTAGCACCCCACTTTCTACCTGCAATCAAACCTCAATTACAGTAATTCAACAGCAAGGAGGAGAGCTTTAACAGGAGGGGCGGTGAGAACCCAGAAGGTGGTGGCAAGGGCTGTTTCTTGCTCCTCGGGTTGAGCGTGCTGACCCACAGGTTGGGAGCCCAGTGAGGTACCAGCCCTCAGGCCATCGTACCGGCATGGGCAAATCCTGACTTACACACCGGGCTCTGGGATGGATTCACAGCTGGGAATGTGGGTAGTACCCCCGGCAGCCAGGAGTGAGAAGCCTGACTCCCACTACTACTGCCTTACACCACACCACCTCCTCAACGTGGGTAGTACTGCTCTTAGGAAACTCTCCCTTCCCAGTGGTGGTTTATCAAAATCCTTTTATTTGGCATGTTGTTCTTGATAAAATCTTTATTAGCATCTTCCTGTAGTGCAAGACAGGAAGATAAAATAATTGCCACTTTCTATTAAAGGAATAAGCTTTCCAACAGCTTGATAATAAAAATTTCCTGTGAGCTTCCCACGCTTCCACAATTCGTATCTTAATAGTTTTCCAGAAATATTTTTTTTTTCTTTCCTAACCTCCATTGGGAAAATTGCCTTGAATTCCCCCCCCCAAAAAAAAAAAGAGACGTAAACATTACATTTGAGTGAATGTAAGATATAATTGTGCACTAAAAAAAAGTGTATCAGTTAGTTCATGTTTTTTTCAGCACACAGGACAAATGATTTGCACAGAAAAAGTAGCAACAGTAATTCAGCAAAATGGGCATTCTGGTGCGATGACAAAATTAGGTCCTTCGGTTTTGCTTAAATACGAGAGAAGATTAGAACTTCCCAGACCTGAGTATCAATGGGAGCTTTGGGCGCACAATAAACTTAACTCTGAATCTCAGTGAAGTATTTTACTCCAAAATAAAATAAAATAAAATAAAATAAAATAAAATAAAATAAAATAAAATAAAATAAAATAAAAGTATAACTTTTCAACTATTTTTATCCAATAATACAATCATTCACTAATGGTACTGTGAGTTTGCCCGCAGCCTAAAGTCAAACCTAAAGTCACCAGCAAAAGATCTTGTCAAGCTGACGAGCAACAGCTGCAGAAGGACAGCAACATTCTCAGAAGCACTTGGGCTTTCGAGAACTGAATCTTAACAAGAAATCATGTGCTTTGCAATCACGTAGCTACGCAGGAATACTGGTATTCCCGAGGAGGTTAATATGTAATGCCAAAATAGCTGCTTTTCTAATAATAAATTTGACCAGGTCAGGAGACAATTGGATCTTTAAATTGAAACTTGTTCAGAGAAACTATCCTCGGAAAATGGACAGAATCACGGAATATGCTCATCCATGAAGAAATAAAATTACTGGTGCCTTTCGGTTGTTAGCTACGTAATTTGCAGCACTCCTTTTACATTTTTAAAAGTTATTTTTGAAAGCTGGGTGAAAGAGAAAACTGCACACATTTGCACTGATGCCCTGCATTAGACTACATCTTTTCAGAAGTAACTTATTTGTAATTTTACTTAAACAAATTATTTACATAGTAAAGCTAATGCATCTCTTATTAAAACAGGCAGCCCTATAAATTGTCAAGGTATTAAAAAGAAGTGGGACAGCTAACACATGAGAAATTCTACAGAAATATTTCAGTTTTATTCGTTCCCCAAAGGTTTTACCCACAGCCACAGTGAAGCCGTAGCTTAAACCAGCTCCAGAGAGAGAGCGCTCCATTTACAGCTCCGCAGCAACTGCGTTTCGCACCATGGGCAAACTGGTGTCCATCATTTAGACTGGGTAAGTCTCAGATGGGATAAACTTTTATACCAGTCCTTCAAGACTCCTTTCATGAGTTCTTGACTGAAATGGGCTATTAAGATGATATTCGTATAATCAATCTTAATTTTTTTCTTTTACTGTTTCAACTGGATGGTGTCTGTTCTTTCTTTAAAAAATTGGCAATTGCGTCTGCTGAACAGACAATCTTCTGAAGACTTGGATTTGATCTTTCTGCAGTAATTTTTTCAAAAAAAAATCATTGCTAAATCACTAAAAATACTTTGAAAACGAAGTGCACATAACGATTCGAAATATTTTAAAAAGCACGTAAAAGTTACAGTCAGCGCTTGAATATTTAAGCATCTTCCACACACAAATACATCAAATAACATCTATATCGTAAGTGTATGCCACAGTCCAGGGTTAGGTCACATAACAGGGATTGATTGTCATCTAAATACACGATTAGGGTCACAGTAGGGTCACACAATCTATTCGTCACTTTGACTAAAGAAAAAGTTCCGCGTACGTTCAACAGACAGACTCTTCATCTGCTTAAAAAACAGAAGAGAAGACCCTGCCACTGCCAAAGAAAAGAGCAAAACTCCTATTAACACTCCAGCGTCACCTTTCAGAGTTGTGTTCCCCTTAATGCGTAAAGCTTCTACGCTGACTTGTTCCATCAATCACACTATTTTTAAAAAAGTTAAGTTGAAGCAATTATCAGTCTCTCTGATGTTTCAGCCAGAAAACTAGCATAACCAGCAGTTAACCAGCAGCTACGGAAGCTTTTTTTTATATTTTACACCCTGACAATTTACTAGCATCTACACAAAGTACCTCATTTTGTGAGCACACATGTACTATCATATGAAATTGGAAGAACTACTTGCCTAGAAGAAAAGTTGATCTTGTGGATAAGGTTTTGCATGACTGGAGCTTTATAGTACAGCTTTTTCAAAACATTCGAGTTTTGAAAGTGATGGTCTCTACGTGCCAGACCCCGGAAACAGACAGTCATAAATTTGCTTGCATTACACCAGGTACTATTCCCCCCCCAATAAAAAGCGTTCTGTGGCATTTTCTGACCAGCCCACACCAGCAAATTCAAACATTCACTGAGGGATGTTTTCAGACAATATTTGGCAGAAGAGGGAAAAGAAGACAATAAATGAAAAAAAGGAGAACAACTTAAGACACATTTTAAGAACTAGATCGTGTAGCTATTAGTGAGGCAAAATCCATGTCCAAATTCAAGATCTGAGCCATCCATCGCACCCAGCCTGGCACACATTAATGGAACAAGCAAGGACCGGTGCTTGCTCTCTGTATGGAGCTGTGTTGATATCGATCACTGTGTCCCTTGCACAATGCACAAACAGTACGGTAGTGATGTGAAATTATTACTAAAGTCAACCCGCGGTGAGCTGAAGGGGTGGAAAGCACCCTCACTCCTGAATCTTGTGAGCATACTTCTGAAGAAGGATTGATTAAATTTTTCCCAGAGAAAAAGTCATGAGAAATGTACACACAATCCAAAGCAGAGCGTAGCCCAGAGACAAGTAAAGAGGGCTAAGTACCTCCTCGTAAGTGAATGAAGTGGCACAATTCCAGTACGAGAGAACGGGAGGAAATCATCCTGAGCATCTACACCTTAGCCAGCTCCATGTATTTGCTCCTTGATATTCACACTCCACTATCTATTTCCCCCTTGGATAAGCACCCTTATGAGAAGGGAGAGGGGTTATAGAATCAGCTCTCTGTGCTCATGCAGAGCAGGAAAAGTGGTGTGGGACTCAAAAAGTGTGTCAGGCAGGAGATGTGAAGGGGATGCTGCAAAGACATTTCATACACTATTTCATTCCAAGCCTTTTCACCTGCACCAAAGCATCAGGTTTTGCATTCTGAATTTACCTAGAAAAAACACACCTGGCTATAGCTCCGTCTTTTAGAACTTGAGTTTCTTCTACACTAAAACACCTTCATAAGCCATTCACCGTCTCTTCTTAATCCTCTCAGATTTCTCAAGATCTGAGGGGGGGATGGGGGGGAAGCCTACAGAAGATCATCCACCTTGCGCTGTTGTCCCGCTGCCAGCAGCCTGGGGTAACCCTCGACCTGAGACGGAGCCCTCGGGGCAGTCCCGCCTCCCGCGACCCAGCCAGGGTCACAGCTGAGCGAGGGACAGGGCACTGCGGGAGCAGCTCGGAAACCAAGTCTCCCTCCTCCAAAAGAGCGACTCCACAACACGGTTGTTGGGTTTTTTTCACCCTCTTTTTTTTTTTTTTTTAATTTTTTTTTTTTTTTTTTTTTTTTAAGGATTTCCTCCCCGCGGATGAGCGGCTCTTTCCACGCGCACTGCCAAGGTCCATCCTTCCCTCCCTGGCCGCGCACCCGGCACTGGGCGTGTAACCGGGGCTCTATGTAACCACCGCCGGCGCGGCGCGGCCCCGCCACAGCCGCTGCGGGACGCCCGCGGGGACCCATCCCGCCGCTCTCGCCCTCCTCCGGCCCCGGCCCCGGACCGACGCCGGTCCCATTCTCTCCACCCGGCCCGGGACTCTTTGCCGACCTCCCCGGTGGCGGAGCGGGGGGATGCCACCTCCCCTGGCGCCCGGCCAGCCGCCCGCGCCGGCCTCGCCGCGCTGAGGCCGGGGAGCCCGGCGGGCAGCACCGCGGCTGCCGGCGGAGCAGAAAGTGAAAGTACCTGCCGCCGGCGGAAGCCCCATGGGAAAAGCAAAGCCCGGCCGCCCGGCAGCTGCCTCCGACCGCGCCGGGTCCCCCCAAGGCAGGCGGGCGGCGGGGGGCTGCTGAGCCCCGCCCGGCTCCTTTCGCCCCCGGCTTGCGCGGCGCTCCGCGGGCACCATGGGCGAGACGGCGCCGCCACCATGACCGCGGAGCCGCCGGCGCAGCTCCCTGCCACTCTCCCCGCGGACCATGTTCCATGGTAAGGAGCGCGCACCGCACCGCACCGCACCGCACCGCACCGCTCCGCGCCCCTCCGCAGGCGGCGGCGGGCAGAGGCGCGCGGGGCGCCCCCGCTCCACCTGCGCCCGGGCTGCGCTGGGGTGGGCTGGGCTCCGCCATTCGCTCCGCTCCGCGCCGCTCCGCACCCCCGGCCGCGCTGGTTCCTCACCGGCTCCGCTGTCTCCGCGCTCCCGGCCCCGCCGCCTCGCCTGCTGCGGCGGCGGCGCGATGCCGCCCGGTGCCCTTTTAAACCGGCGGTGACGGCCGGGGAAATTCCCAGTTTTACTTTTCGGTTTTGGTTTGGTTTGTGGTGGTTTTTTTTTCATTTTCCCCGTGGAATGAAAGCAAAAGCGCCCGGTTCCCATCCCGCCCGCTGCTGGGAAGCGGGGCCCGGGGAGCGGCGGAGGCGGCGGGACGGTGTGAGGGGCGGGGGAGCTGCGGGGGACCCTCGCTCCGCGCCGCTCCGCGGGCACCTGCCGCCCCGCCGTCCACGCCCGGCGCAGGTGCCGCTCAGCACCGGGGACGCCCCGTCTCCGCGCCCGCGGAGCCGCGGCGCAGCCCGTCCGCACCTTTGCCACGGGTTCAGCGAGGCAGAGGGAGAAAAAGCGGCTGTTCACGGCTGGCCGCGGGGGTTGCGGGCCGCGGAGCGGGGCTGGGCGGCCGGGGCGGGGGGCTGAGGGTGTCACCCGCCGAGGTGCGGATGGTTTGCGGGGACACCGGGCAGTTTTGGGGCGGGGCAGGAGCCCGGTGGGGACCGGGGGGGAGCGCACGCCTCAGGCGCCAGCGTGCTTGGGGTGCCGCTTCCAAGCTGCGTGCACAGAAGGGGGTTTTTAATTAAAAACAAAACAAAACAAATAAATAAATAAATAAAAAAACCCCAAAAAGCCAAGAGGGGCTTTTTTACGTTTGGAAATACTGGAATGCTAACTCTTCCCGGCTTTTCTCTGAGAATTTTTTGGGGCTTTCCAGATATGACTTAGGAGGTTTTGTGAGTTTACTGAAAAGATGGGCTACTACCGGTAATACATGCTCCCTTTCTTTTGGAGTGCTGGTCGTATGGAGCACTATCAGTTCCACTTCTTTTGAAAATACTTCATTTTAAGAAAAATCCTTTCAATTCTCAGGCCAAAGGTCCAGAAACTTTTTATGACATTCGTCTAACGTGTTCCGGAGAACTCATTTAGGAATGGCTGAGAAGGTTTCATTGCGATCCTGCGATGGGTCAAGGGACTTCATAAGTGTGCAGCATCCCTTTCAGAATTATCTGCTTTGATTCTGTAATTTACTCATTTGAAAAAGATTCACAGTCTGTACAATACAGAGAAAGTAAAAATAAAGAAATAGAATTGACTTTGCAGTTTTCATCTATTATCTCCACTTGTTGCTGGACAAAGCAACTTTTAAGTGATGGAATCAGTTATATTGATTTTAATTTAGAAGAATCTTATTTGTATCTTTTGAAGCGTATTTTTGACGTAGCATATCCATGTTGCTTGTATCACTGTTATTTGGAAACAAGCATTGCAGTTCTCTTTTTTTGCACTGGAATCACAGATGTTAGGTGGCTCAGTAAAGATTATTTCATTCCTTTCTTCTTAGTTATTCAAGATTTCTCTCTGAGGCTGGGATTTACTAGTGACATCCAAGTCTAGAGACGCCCATCTATGAGAGCTGGACAGGCTGTACCCAATACTCCCACCCTCGTTGGAGAGGAAGGAAAGTAGCAGCTGGGGTCAGGGCACCCCTTTTGCCTTTCCTGGCTGCAACTCCACAGTTACTTTGTATGCTGCTGTTGCTCTTACTTGAGTAGCAGAGATGGGTAGAAACAGCTCATACTGGTCCAGGAAAGATGCTGTGATCTTTGCTAATCCTCCAACCTAAATTTCTAGCTTTGTGTTTTTTCAAAACCTTCCATTTAAGCATCATCCTAGCCAGTCTGGCTGTAGGCCGGAGTCCAACTATGAATTTGCTAATCTTGATAACGTCCTGTACCCAGTCTCCCTCATTCCCAGCAACAGGCCAGTCACCTGCAGCCTCCAGTTACCTTGCTAGTCCCTTCAGGGTCTTTTTATATTTTAGTCTTTTCTCTCTGTCCAACCTCACAAAACGTCTTTTTTTCTGGATGTCATGCAAGGACAGAAGACCAAAGACCTGGACAAATCAAGATGTTCCACTGAAGGGAGAAACAAAGTGAGGGGCAATGAGATTTGCTCCAAAAGATCGCAAAAGTCTTGCAGAGAAGGGTGTATTTGCTGCCTTATCTCATGTTACGGCCGCTCGTATGGAATTGTACATTTGGTCAGTCCAAAAACGTGTTTAAACACACTTTTGATGTAAAGGCATGTTCGTGGGCATTTGTAGAATTTATCATATGAAAATTTGATAATTACAATGGGATTCTTCTGCAGATTAAGACACTTGAATGTCTACACCTATCTGACTAAGACACTTACTTGTCTACATATGTACTAGGTGGCTATGGTCCAATTATGGCCAATGGAGAGACCCTGTCAATGCGCACAGTGAAGCCTGGAGATGAATTCAGCCCAAGTAGACACCAAGTGCCTGCTCAGCAAAATAGCTGTAGGCTTTTAACCACGCTGGCTAAACCATGAGTAAGAGGGAATTTAGACACCCAAATAGTGTCTTAATCTGGATCTGAATCCTTTCCTCAGGGTACAAGTCATTTGGTTATACAAAGGTCCCTTTTAAACTGTGTAAACGGATTACAGAATGTATTTGTTAACACAGCATACACTCTATGACATTTAATACGTACTTAATTGCTCTTGTTATCCAGCCTTTTTTAGATCTATCTTTCGGGTTCTGCCACTGCTCCTTGTTCTGTCTCCAGTGAATTCTTCTAGTTGTGCGATGGGAAATAAAACAACCGAAATCCGTGTGAAGTATGAGAATATACTAAGCCACGACATCGATGAGCTGGTAAGTAATAGCTCTTCGGCTTTCGAGAAGTGTTGATTGTTTTTAGATGATGGCAAATAATAGTAACAAAAAGCTCTAATTTTGACATACGGTAAAAGACCAATTTAAAATCACACATTATCCTGGAATGGTGGCTTTATTTGAGGGAGTGCAAAAATTCAGTCTTTTTAAAATCTCTGAAATCTGTGGATGCTGCCAATTTGCATGTACAAATACTGTGATGCAGGTATTTGTGCCTGTGCACCATGTAGTTCAACACATGTACCATTTGGCCCTAGATAGAATATTATATTAAAAAGTACTCTTTTCTGAAGTAATTTCATTACTACTTCCATTTATATCTTCTTATCAAGAGCAGAAAGCATTAGACAACCTGTAATTTATTCTGCAAATTGTAGACTTCTTGACTGAAGCTTTATGTTGTCCATTGAATACAAATGCACAGAGGCACAAAATCCATACAACAATAAAAGTGTCTTTGTATTTTACCTGCTAATATATCTTGTTTAGCCAACAAAGAGTCAGCTTTTCTAGATGGCACCAGAGAAAAACTTAACTTTCACAGTTGTAAATCTCCTCCTTTATGGCTTTATCAGCCAGATTTATTACAGCTTTGCAAGAAAGTATCATAACAGTTTACCGATCCATGCCCAAAACCTACCTTCCAACTCTTCATCATGAATTGTTAACAATTAAATTCATCTGTCAAGAACACTTTCATGGGAGAAAGCACTTTCCACGGTTGGATTAGCAGAGGCATTTCCACGAAAATGGGATTTTTCTGACAGTTTGTCACTAAACAAGAACCCACCAATCTGTTGCAGTGTTAAATCAAAATCTATTTGCATGAAATACAAGCAATACAGAGTGCTTTTCCAAAGTTGTCTGATGTGTCCATATGCATGCTTAAGTAAGGACATCTAACATGATCATGGAATCATAGAATAGTTTGGGTTGAAATAGATCTTCAAAGGTCATCTAGTCCAACATCCCCTCTGCAATGAGCAGGGACATCTTCAACTAGATCAGGTTGCTCAGAGCCCCCTCCAATGTGACCTTGAATGTTTCCAGGCATGGGGCAGCTATCACCTCTCCAGGCAGCATATGCCAGTGTTTCACCACGCTCATTGTAAATAATTTTTTCTGAATATCTAGTCTAAATCTACCCTCTTTTAGTTTAAAGCCATTACCCTTTGTCCTATTGCAACAGGCTCTGCTAAGAAGTTTGTCCCCGTCTTTCCTGTAGGCCCCCTTTTAAGTACTGAAAGGCCACAATTTGGTCTCCCCAGAGCTGAACAACTGCAACTCTCTCAGCCTGTCTTCACAGGAGAAGTGCTCCAGCCCTCTGATCATTTTTGTGGCCCTCGTCTGGACTTGCTCCAACAGGTCCATGTCTTTCCTACGCTGAGGGCTCCAGAGTTGGACGCAGTACTCCAGGTGGGGTCTCACCAGAGCAGAGCAGAGGGGCAGAATCCCCACCCTTGACCTGCTGGCCACGCTTCTTTTGATGCAGCCCAGGATATGGTTGGCTTTCTGGCTGTGAGTGCACATTGTCAGCTCATGTCCAGCTTTTCATCCACCAGTACTCCTAAGTCCTTCTTGGCAGGCCTGCTCTCAATCCCTTCATCCCCCAGCCTGTATTGATTCTGGGGGTTGCCCTGACCCAGGAGCAGGACCTTGCACTTGGCCTTGTTGAACCTCTTGAAGTTCACATGGGCCGACTTCTCGAGACTGTACGGGTCCTTCTGGCTGGCATCCTGTCCCTCAGGCCTGTCAACCACATCACTCATCTTGGTGTCATCCACAAACTTGTTGAGGGTGCACTTGATCCCACTGTCTATGTCACTGATGAGGAAATATACTGAACAGTACTGGTCCCAATACAGACTCCTGAGGGACACCACTCGTCACTGATCTCCATCTGGACATTGAGATGTTGATCACTATCCTCTGGATGTGACCATTCAACTGAATAGTCCACCCATCAAATCCATATCTCTCCAATTTAAAGAGAAGGATGTTGTGGGGGACCGTGTCAAAGGCCTTAGAGAAGTCCAGATAGACAACATCCCTAGCTCTTCCCTTGTCCACTGAAGTAGTTGCTCCATCATAGCAGGCCACTAGATTGGTCAGGCACAATTTCCCCTCGGTGAAGCAATGCTGGCTGTCTCGAATCATCTCCCTGTCCTGCATGTGCCTTAGCATAGCTTCTAGGAGGATTTGTTCCATGATCTTCCCAGGCACAGAGGTGAGGCTGACAGGCTGGTAGTTCTCAGAATCCCCCTTTCTACCCTTCTTAAAAATGGGTGCAATGTTTCCCTTTTTCCAGTCACTGGGGACTTCACCTGACTGCCACGACTTTTCAAATATCATGGATAGTGCCCTGGCAACTATGTCAGCCAGTTCCCTCAGGACTTTGGGATGCATCTTGTCAGCTCCCATGGACTTCTGTACGTTCAGATTCTTCAAGTGGTCACGAACCTGATGTTCTCTTACAGTGGGAGGGACTTTGCTCCCTAGTCCCTGTCTTGTGGTCCATCCACTTGAGAGGTGTGGGGAGAGGTTGCCAGTGAAGACAAAGGCAAAAAGAAGTTGTTGAGTACCTCAGCCTTCTCCTTGGCTGTTGTTACTAGTTTGCTAGACTTGCTCATCAGGGAGGGCACGCTTTCTTTGACCTTCCTTTTCTGGCTGACATACCTGTAGAAGCCCTTCTTATTATTCTTTGAGTCCCTTGCCAAGTTCAGCTCCAGTTGCGCCTTGGCTTTCCTTACCCCATCCCTACACAACCGGGCAGCATCGCTACACTCTTCCCCGGAGGCCTGTCCCTGCTTCCACTGCCTGTACATTTCCTTTTTGTCCTCTAGTTTGACCAGCAGGTCTTGACCCAGCCATGCTGGTCTCTTGCCTTCCTTTCCTGATTTCTTACACCTGGGGATCAAGAGCTCTTGCACTCTGTGGAAAGTGTCCTTAAAGATCTGCCAGCTCTGGTCTTTTCCCTTGTCCCCGAGGGCAGTTTCCCAGGGTCTCCTATGGACTAACTGCTTGAAGAGCTGGAATTTAGCTTTCCTAAAATTCAGGGTCCTGACTTTACTCTTTGCCTGACCCATGTCCCTCAGGACTGCAGACTCCACCAGTGTGTCATCACTGGAGTCCGGGCTGCCTCCAATCTTGACGTCACCAATTAGCTCACTTGTGTTGGTGACCAACAGGTTCAGTATCTCATCCCCTGTGGTAGGGCTGTCTATTACATGGCTTAAGAAGTTATCCTCAATGCACTCCACGAGGCTCTTGGATTGCCTACAGCTCGCTGTGCTGCTTTCCCAGCAGAATTCAGGGTGGCTGAAGTCCCTCAGCAGGACGAGAGCCTGCGAGTGCAATGCCTCCTGTAGCCGGAGTAAGAAGGCTTCATCAGTAGGCTCCCCTTGATCAAGTGACCTGTAGTAGACACCAACCACAAGGTTCCCTTTGTTGCCTCAGTCTCTAATCCTTACCCATAGGCTTTCAACAATAATATTTTCATGAGCTGCCTTTTTTAAAGCCCTGCTGGTTGTACTAGGTTAGCTGGATATAGGCTGAAGACGAAAGCGAAGGAATTCTTTTCAGTTGGGTTCAGTTGTCATCTCAATGACAAGTATGAGAGTAGAAGAGAAAATAACCCGGAGAATGAACCGTTGGTAAAAGATTGTGGTCATGCAAAGTGAGCAAGTGGTATTGCTTAGGACTTCTTCTGTTAGTGCCTGTGCAAAGTGAGTGCTCCAATCTGTTTAGATGCCTGGGGCATGTATTTATTGAGGCAAACATTGACAAATATTGTATTTGATGTCTGCGTAAGTTTTAAATATTCCTGTATGTTTTAAAATGCCAAAGAACCAAATAATTCGATTGAATGTGAAAGTTTAAAATGAATATATCTGTGTCCAGTTCTGGGCTCGCCCATACGAGAGAAATACGGAGCTATTAGAGAGAGTCCAGCAAAGGGCCATGAAGATGCAAGATGCTGAAGGGGCTGGAGCACCTCTCCTGTGAGGGGAGGTTGAGAGAGCTGGGACTGTTCAGCCTGGAGAAGAGAAGGCTCAGGGAGAATCTTATCAATGTCCATAAATAACTGAAGGGAGGGTGCAAAGAGGATAGAGCCAGGCTCTTTTCAGTGGTGCCCAGTGACAGGACAAGGGGCAATGGGTGCACACTGAAACACAGGAGGTTCTCTCTGAATATCAGGAAAGCGTTTTCCACTGTGAGGGTGACCAAGCACTGGCACAGGTTGCCCAGGGAGAAGGTGGAGTCTCCATCCTTGGAGATATTCAAAAGCCACCTGGACATGGTCCTGGGCAACCAGTTCTAGGTGGCCCTGTTTGAGCAGGGGGTAGGACCAGATGACCTCCAGAGGCCCCTTCCCACCTCAACCATTCTGTGATTCTGTGTGATTTTGTGAATACCTTTAGAAATTGTAGCTGGATTGGCATTTTCTTTGCCTGCTTGCCAAGGAAAAGATCCGAATTGTACACTGACCCTGCTACACCCCAGGAGATGCTACAGAACAATTTAGTGTCGACATCTCCATCTGTTTGTGAGAAACTTCTCAATTGATTAAAAGTACTTCCATGTTTAAACATATATGATATTTTACAGGTAAATATGTCTGCAGAGTATCGTGACAGGTGCTGCAAGAATAAAAGACATGAAAATAACAAAGTGTTTTTCTGCAATGATACTCAGGTAAAATTTAACTTCTCAGAATTTACTTTAGAGAATAAAAACTCAAATGCGCTCTTTGTACAGTCCAGTCTCTGAATAACATACTGTGATAGAGAGGAATATTACCTTTTAATAGTCAAATCATGATATTCAGCATTGTTCCTTTTTTGAATTTGGAATCAAACAACTTGTCAAATAAATTGGTATTTTAAAAATTAAAATAGTAAGCAATCCCATACCCGAGAAATGCTTTTTTTTCCTACTATAACGATTCTTTTATGTTTTTATTCAAAAATATACAGAAAACTTACTTTATTTTGCTAGTGGGAGTAAACATAAACATTTCTCAACATCTGTTTTCATTTTTCTTCAGAAAATCTTATGAGCTAAGCATTTCACTTCAAATCTGAAAGCTTTGAGTGTAATAGTTTGGGCGGATCTCAAATGACAGAAAGCACAATTGTCAGCTGTTGCTCCACATTTTATCATGACTTGATAAAAGGACTGACGCCAAAAATCATTCATTGTTTTCCTAACTGCATCAGCTGGTTTCATTACGGCTGTGATTTCTCCCTAACATCCTTACGCTGTTATTATTACTACTATAAATTGGTACTTTAAATATTTTGAAGAGATGGCGGGTAGGTCAGATTAGTCATGTGTTTTATTGGAAAAGATTGGCACTATGAAAGCAAAAGAAACTAATGGTGGATGATGGAGCGTTTTTTAAAAGACAAACCAACATTATAAAGAATTAACGGTGCACAGACTTCTCAGGACGTATTTTTCTTGCTGTCTTTACAGGAAGTAGAATCACTACAGAGTATGGCGTGCAACATGCTCAGATTCTTTCATAAGCAAAAAATCAGCAGAGACTTTAGATGGAAAGCAGCATTAGTCTCATGTGGGACATTACAGGTTCTACAGTGCAAATGTGAAAGACTTAAAAAAGAAAAGGTGAGTGGTAGTGGTGGTCTACAGCTTATTGGAAGTATGTGACATTCCTTAGAGCTCTTCAGTGCAGCCTATCGTATCAACCTCTCAAAGGTACAATTATCATGCACATGTTACACGCATGATGAATTTTGCTCTGTATAGCGTACGACTTGTAATAGACATCAAGCCCAGTGCAAAGACTAAGACAATGATGTGGAAGTCTATAGTGAAGATATATACTCTGGTTCAGTGCTGAAATACCTGAGTTAATTCTCCAGTAAAAGACAAAGACCACACTTGTGTGAAGAAGGCCTTTAATTTCTCTAATGTATAAAATCATAGTTGCTACTTCTCATCGGGGTTCTACCCTAAGATTAATGTTTAATTTGGTTTGTTTCAACAAACAGTGGGAGTTTCTCTCCTTTCCATAATCCCTTTGATCTTTATTTTAACCACAATATCTCAAACTCAACAAGAATGGTTAGATAGGAAAATATTTGGATTTTTAGTCATTGGCAAGATCTGCTCTTTGATGTCACTCAAATCTAGCGCAATGATCTACTGACTACCATAGCAAAGGAAGACCGTTCTTCTAAGTGTGGTTCAAAGCTATTTTTTGAACACAAAACTATTGATCAACATCAAAAAGCCTTCCCATAGGCACCAAAGGATATAATTCTTTATGACTGGCTTAAATAGTTGGATGGAAGGCTGCATTTAACTCATTCTTTTTCTCCTTGAAATGGAGAAGCTCTTATAATCTAGGACCAAGTCTTCAAAGTAATGTTGACACCTATATTTCGCTTAGCAACCTGTGGTGAATCCAACATTTGCCTTACCATAAAAGGTATCCCAGTGTTGTGGTTTAACTGCAGCCAGCAACTAGGACCGCGCATCTGTTTGCTTGCCCCCTTCCTTTTTCCCCCTCCAAAAAGAATCGGAGTAGGGGGGAAGAGCGGAAAAAAGGAGGGGAAATGGAGGAATAAAGACACTTCTGTGGGTTGGGATAGTTTAATAGAAAAAAATAACAGAAAAGTAATAATAACAATAATAATAACAATACAAGAATAATAATGACATGGGTCACTCTCATCATCCTGAGCAGTGATTGCAGATCCCGCCCCCCAGCCAGCCCCTGTTTATATACTGAGCGTGACATCCATGGCGTAGAATATTTCATTGGCCATTCTATCATTCTGTCTATACTTCTACGGGAAGCTGGAAAAAGTCCTGGAACATTGTTGTGTTGTGTCCTAACAACAATAGGTATTATTAGCATTCCTCTCACAGAAAGAAAATTAATTCTTTCCCAGCCAAAACCAGGACACCCAGTTACGTCATAGAAGCCAAAGAGTGTCACCCTTGGAACTCCTGCCTAACCTTGTGGATGCCTGGTTTTATTTAAAGACCAATTAAAGTCATTTGGTAAAAGTCATCAACAGTCATTGAATGTGGACAAGAACCACGGTCATCTTGTCTCTGGGTGAGATCCTGAACGCTAGGCCATAGCACCAGCCCCTGGGAACAGGTCTGTCTTGTCCCACCAGGCTCAAGGTACCACACACGTAGTCATACCTTTTGAAGTTTGGGTCACAATTTAATTGGCTTCATTTTACCAGTCCTTCCAATAACAGAGGATAAATTTTAAACCACTGACAGAGGATGTACACGTTCTCAGTTGCATGCACACCGGTTTCAGCTGTCCACGTTAAAAGCCGCACTGTCCCAGTCCAGTGGGCAGGGGCGGCCACACGGCTGTGCTCAGAGTGAGAACATCAGAGTGATGCAGGCCATGTACCGCCACGGCATGTTTTGTGAGTAGCCCAGCTTTCTGGCTTAATGACCATGGAAGGTACCTCCATTATTTATTGAGATGTAAGACTCAGATTGTTTTAAAATAGGTCTATATGAAAAGAAGAAGCACGTCTCAATTAACAATACAAACTATTCCTTTTCAGGTTTGCACGCAGGTAAATACACATAATGAAGATACACAAACAGGTGAACAGTCCAGAAAGAAATGCAACCAAGAATTTTGTGAACTGAAAGAAAATATATCTAGCCTTCGATCCTGCTGGAATAAATTTGAAAAAATAATTTCCAGGTGATTCCAGGTGCATCCCGCTCTTTTCTTTCGAAGTGGCATTACTTGGTATCTTTGCATTTTATATGCATTCTTCGAGTAACTCTGTTCGCTTATATGAACACTTTATGCCAGAATACTGATGGAAAGCTACTGTACCTTGTTCCTGGAGATGGAATAAACAGAAACAGCTAAACCAAGCTGCTGAAGTCCAAGAAGTGGAAATAAAAGACCAGCATTCAAAGCAAAGAGCTCTGCAGAAGACTGTGTCCCATCTTCATGCTCTGGAAACTACTTTGAATTTTCTGATCTTTCGAGTAACTTTATAATACCGTCATATGAAAGCAATCTACTTACATGTCTACTGCAATTTATAAAACCACCTTAGAAGCTGCAGGTGAAGAAAACAGCATGGAAAAGTAGCTGGTGTCTTTATATCCATGTAAAACACATCAAGGACCAAAAGGAACAATTCACCAAACAAGCAGCTGATCTTGGGTCTATTCTGCTGATGCAATAATGTTATAATGTTTTCAGCGTGGGTACCTAATGGATCTGCAAACTGACTTAGGTTTGGAAAAATAGGGAAAAGATTAACTTTTTGAAAACCTTAGGAAGGGCACTGATTTTTGAGGGATGTAGCACTGTCTGAAGTAGAGGCAAGACAGCGAGACCTATGGAAGGCCAAAAAGGAGACGCCTGAATGTAAGTTTGTTCAGCTGACTGGAAGCAGCACTAGCCTTACGTATTTGGTTATTCTAGAGTTAGCTGCAGGAGGAGCTAGAATTTCTTACCTTCAGATTGTGATTTCTTATATGCCATTATTTTATATAACGCGTTTAACATGTTAGACAAACATGACTTAAAATGTGTGAATATTTTCAGAGAATAATATATTGGCATTTAACTAATAAAGCGTTCATATTTAATTTTGGATAAATAGAAGTATTTTTATAGTTGTTTGTAACTCTTTTGCAGTTTCTTACTTTGATATTATAACTCTTTTGGTAATAAAATATTTGTCTTCTATGGAATTGGGTTGTTGACTTTTTGGGTGTTATTACTCCTTTTTTAGCGTTGTTTCACAGCTAGTTATTAAAAGCTAACCTCCAGCTGCTTGGGACTTCCCATTATAAAATACTTACTTCTTGGTTGCTTATAACCTGGCCAGTTTAGGTAGACACTTCCATCCCAGGTATCTCCCTTGGATTAAATATTTTGGGAAATCTTTAGTTAAGTCAGCCTGTCATTTCCTGTTTCAGAGTGAAGTAACAAATATTGTTTTAGCTGTGCTAAAATAAATTTTCTGTGGAACTACTCTGAAAAATTTTTGATACTCAGAACAAAGACCTGAAAAATTGGTGGGACATGCTTCAAAGAACTGTATAGAACTCCTTTGACTATAACAAGATCTGAAACCCAGTGTGCCCTGCTGCTAATGGTGAAGGAAGAGGGTAAGTGCAAAGCAAACACATTGTTATGCTTTCCTGAAATACGCTCCCCGCCAGCCCCCGCATCATATATGGTGAAGAGGTAGGAGTAGTATCTATGTAAAACTGTGATTGAGACTTTCACATATTCTCTTTAGCTCTTGATGTAAGAGATTGCAACTTTAACTGAAAATGGTGGAAAAAAACCCCACCAACCAACCCAGCCTATAACTCTTTTATGTAATAGGAAAGGGAAACAGATTTCCTAATATCATACTGCAAATCAGAGAACATAACCACTATTGTAAGGACTTCTCTGGAAATTCCTTCTGCTGAAAGAAATCCCAGGAGACTGAGAATTAAATTTGTCTGAAAATGAAGAACAGTTGCTTTTTTTTTTTGGAAATTCAGGAACAGTTTTAATGCCAGGATTTATTTCCTAATAACCACTTGGCAAGGAAAAGTCAGTGGGAAGTAAAAGAAAAACACACAGCTGCAATATTAGCTACTACAAAACTGTAAGTTCCGTCAGCTTAAAAGACTAAAACAGCAGTCCACAACTTAAATCTTGAGGCAAATCAAGCAGTTTCAGGCCTGTCCTGGGGAAAAGACCAAGGTTAGATCCAGAGCAGTATTTTAAACTGAGTGATTATGAAATTGTGGGGTTTTTTATGATGGCTTCTCTTAATAAATATCCTGCCCGCCTGATTCTTATTGCCAAATTTCCTGAGTCAACACTTATATGCAAAGACTAACCGCTAAACGCAATGACTTGTGCCCTTTGATTTTTTTCCTTCCATTTGAGAACCTTCTCTGGTTTCTCCTGAAATTACAAATGTGACGATGATAAACTGCTCTGCAGGAACGGGCGAAGGGATGAAAACCTTGCAAGGTGTCACCACCACGCCTACCTCCCTGCCACTTTTATTTACATATTCATTTATTTGGCCACAGCAAAGAAGGAATATGAGTAGGTCAAAACCATGACTTAGAAATACACGGAATTTAGGGGAAGGTAGCAAGGGAAAATAACGTGGGTGTTTAAATTACTAAAAAGGATTTTAGCACTGTTGTTGCAAGGGATTATGAGAAAGCAGAAATGGGTGACTAACGCCTGTCAGCAAGATAATGTGTCACATTTCTAACAGCAAGAATGAGTTAGGTGCTCTGTGGTTTATAAATGGAGGAAGAATTTCTGGTGTTTAGGAAGCCAGATCAAGGAAGGCAACTGGAAGAGAATGTTCAAATCTCGCTTTATACCACCAAATTTACAGCTGTAGTTCTTTAGTTAAAGATGCAGGAGTAAACCTCTCATGGCTGATTATGTTTCCTACCAGTTCATCTCTTCAGCTTTGTGCTAAGCAAAAGATAATTCGGCTTTATGATAGGTTGCATTCAGCAGCTACTTAGGGTTTTGTTGGGGTTTTTTTTTGTTGTTTTTTTTTCCCTCTTGCTATCTGATTGGAATGGCTCCTGGTGAACTAGAATAAAAAGGAAAGGATCACGATGAATATCATAGAATCTCAGCGGTGACAAGAGATTTTGCAGACTCTTGGCACATAAATGAGTTTCATCTAGAACAAAAGGGAAAACGTATCTGCCTTCCTCTGAAGAGGGTGTGGTGAACAAGAGAGTCCAGTAGAAGGAACTCTCCCCTAAAAAGAGGAAAGAAAGGAGGAATTGTTCTCTATTCATCCATATTTAGCAAAAAAACAAAAAAAAATAATCAGGAACCCAAACCCTTATTACGATTTCTGCTCACGTAAGTGAACTTCACAGGAAACACATAACTTCTGCTTTTTTTTCCTGCTTAATCATTTCATCAAGAAAACAGTGTTCTAACCTCACGAGGGAGAACAAACCCAGATCAAGCTTAGGTTATATATTATGCCTTACAGCCTTATTAAAAAGAGAAAAAAAGAATTATTTACTACAGGTATCACAGTGATAGGCTCTATATAAACTAAACTCTCCATGTAGTTGTGAAAAAGAAGAGATACAGAGTTAAATTTATATAAATGGATCACGTTGATTTAAATATCTGGTATACAGTATTTTTCAAGGTGATTGAGGAATCCAAATCTCATCTTGCAAGTCAATTAAAACCCCCTGTCCTTTGAAAAGAATAACTAAGCAGTTCTCTCCCATCCTCAAGGACAAGGCAGTGGATGGTCCTCACATCAGGTCTGCTGTACTTGAGACCAAAGACATCACAATATTCATAAGGTTGAAATGATGCTACCGATCCCTATACTATTTTATTTAAGACAATTTCATATTTGGCTACAAAAATATGCGCATCACAAAGTTTTATTGGCATATTCGCTTTATTGTTAACAAGTGGCAAATTACCATTAGGTGGTGATTTACATTTATTTATTAAAACAGAACTGACACTTTAAAATAAACATAATATACCAAATAAGATGCAAACAAACCCAGGAATTCTGCAAAAAAACCCCACTGGATGATCACAAACACAAATATTCAATGTACTGAGAAGCAAGGCAAACATCATAAATGCAATGCTGACAAAATTAATAACCTCAAAGACATGAATGAACACTTCATTTGAAAACATGGAACATCAATAAATAAAAACTTATGAAGATACAAATACTAAGTATCATATGAAGGATGAACAACAAGAGTTTAAGCAATCATACAAGGTAGGTGTGGTAACAGTCGTAGAATACTCAGCACTTTACAGACCAGACCGAAATCCATTCACGCTTCTGCCAGAAATCCAAATACAAATATAGGGCTCTGGTAAACCATGCACTATTATTTAGAACTTAAATTTGATATTCAGCTATATTAAACTGAATATTTGATTTGCTGACTCAACAGCTAATGTTCACATTGGAGAAACACAATTTCCCTATTGATTATTTTTGTAAAGAAGAAACACTAATTAAGAGAAAATCTGAATAAGCTGTTTTCTGGCAAAACGAAATGGAATGAGGCTAAGTAGGATCATCCAGAAATGTGTATTCTGGAATGACATAACAAAAAAAGAAAACCCAAACCACCAAAACAGTACGCAAGAGTAATCTCTTATAGTGTGAATATTGTAAAGAAAATACCAACCAAGTAACCGCTGAACACAGCTAGAGAATCTTTTACCTAACATTTCTTCCAACCAATTAGGTAACTCAAACCTTACTCAGCGAGCTGAAAAAAAAAAAAAACAACCCAGCAACAAAACCATCACAAGTTGGAATAAGCTCTACTTGAAAGGCAACGAAACTCTTTTCACCAGAATTGCCAAAACCAATTTCACCAAAGATGAAAATTCTACCGTGTCATACAACCCAATAATTACTGACAGTTTAGTCAAACTGAAAAGAATTAAAGTTGCGCAAAGTGCTCTTACAAAACACAAATTTGTCAGCCAAAGTTAAAAAAAACACATAACAAGTTTGTTCTTTGCACATATACAAAGTCTATGTGATGGAAACTAACACTTCTTGAGAACTTTGCAATACATAGACAATACCATTTCATTTTATACTCAGACTAATTACATAGCCTACTTCAGTGTGCGCTGCTACATGCCTTGTTTATTAGCATTTAAACTACTGCAGTTGTACCTCCTTCCACTGATTTGATAAGCGTGCATCATGAAACTGTTCTCTTTGCATGCCGCATTTCAGACACCAACTCTCAGTTGCAATGGTGCATTAGGAGCTTGTCCCTCTCTCGGATGACAGAGAACTTCCACGACGCTTGGGTAAGGTTTTCAGATACGTTTTGGAGTTACCAGCCTGTGAACCTCGCTACCTGCCGCACGCCTGCAAGAGCCTGAGCAGCCGCTGCCCGCGGCGCCGGCGGAGCGGGTTCCGCGCCCGGAGCAGCAGGGAGACCATGGAGCACCATGGAGAGCTCCCCAGCGGCCACCGCCTCCTGCCCGGCCCCCGAGCCCCGGCCCCGGCGCCCTTCGAGGGGAGCCCGGTCCGAACCCCCCCGGCGGAGTTTAACGGCTCTCCCAGACGAGCTGAAAGGGTGGTAAAGCACCTCCCCATGCCTGCTTCCCGGGAGTGGTGTGTAAGACCGAGGGCATAATTATCCATATAACCACACACTTAAGTTGCTGTATGTTTAGAGATTCCAGTTCTGGAACTCCTTAGGGAACGAGTATCAGACATAAATATAAACCCGTGTAAAATACATCATATAAAGATTAAGCCTTATGCTGTGTTGGTTTTACTATTGAAGCTGGTATTTTTCATAACACCATTGCACTTTTTATCAGAATAGTTCCAATGACCCTGCACTCCTTTCTGGCACAGAGATGTCCCTTGTGCAACAGATACTCACAAAAGCAGAATGGGAATGCAAAATACCCTCAGGCCAGACCTCAAAACCAGCCTTTGCCTTGTTTCTTTAGATGGAATTTTACCTATAACTTTTTTCTTTTTTTTTTTTTTTTAATTTAATGGAAGAACCTTAGTAAGCACAGTAGGAATATACAGTGCCACATGGCAAAAGAAAGTCTGTCACAGGGTCACACATTGGTATAGAAATCATTAAAACAATCATATCAATAAACTTCACTTTAAATAGACAGTAACTACATTAGTCTACTGTGTGGGGCTTCAAAATCCTCCAGTACCATTTAGTCCTGTTTTATATCAACTCTGCTTTAGCAAAACAGCTTTTTACATTTGTATAACTTACGAGTTCTCACAAAATACATGTGTGTGCTCACGTGCACACCCTACATATACACACACAGAGAACTGGAAAGACAGATGCAAAACAGAGTGATCATATCATCCTAATTTTACACATGAACTCTTAGGAATTTAGGCTTTTAAGTTAAATACCTGTCAACAAGGCATCCAGAGGATGACACTAGCCAAATTTAGACTCATCAGTGAAGTGCATCAGCGGTACGTAGTTCATTTAGGGATTTTATCTTCACAATTACCATTTTGACTCTTGAGACATTCTGGAACACTCCCCTTTCAGGATATGCATCCATGGTTTTTCCTCCCCTGAAATCCAAGGCATAAAGGCAGGAGGGAGTGCTAGGGCAAGAGGGTTTGGACCTAGGTCATTAATAAATTAAAACTATGTGTAATATAGCTAAAGATTAAAAAAACCCAAACATCTCCTTTAACAGTTTATTTTTTCTTTAAACGTAACAGATTTGTCTCCCATATTCAGTTCTACTGGGGCACTATGAAAACAAACTGCTATTTCCTAACAAACATTCCACTGAAATGTAATTACAGCAATCTGTGCTGATAACCTGTGTAATATAGCCTATGGTCTGTAACATCAGAGACTTTAGAAACCTATGTCATTCAGTAACAAAACCAGTTGATAAAGTAGAACCATACCAGGCCTCTCTGATAGTCTCACTATACAGTAGTAAACTGCATAGTCAATTATATTTTCATTGTCTGCTTACATTTATTGTAGATTCAAACACACATTATCCAATGTTACTATCAACAGTCACTTATGTTACAACAGAACTTCTTGTAAGGCCAAATTAAAAGTTCAGAAAATCTTTTTAAAATTTTTCTTTCAGTTCAGGTTAATCTCTTGTCTAGTCCTCACTATAAATCACAGAAGTGTAAATAAGGTAAATGATGCGTCACAAGTAATTTACTAAATGCTGCATTGGAAGCAAGGAGTTACACAAACAGCTCAAAAAGCAGATATTATGGTAACTGTATGTGGATGATTTGAAACTAGGAAACCTGCCACCTACAATTCAAAGGAGAAACAGACAATATGTTTTTTCTACAATTACAGCAATCCTGGACCATATTTATTTCCTTACTAAACTTTCCCATTGTAAAAAGCATTTTCAATAAACGGTAAAACACATTTTTCCAGTTGAAACAAGTACAGGAAATTCATCAAGTCAGACAAAGGAACTGACTCCTCTGTAGATTCACTAATTGATCAAACCTATTCTGGACTTGTACCTTTGCTGACAGGCACTCAGCTTGCAATAATTCAGCCTGTAGACCTCCACGGCCAAATCCAGAGCAAATTTTCTAAAGCAGGCTTATCTGTGCAAAGGATGTAGAGCTCTGACTTTTCAACTAGAGATATGAATGTGCTAAAATATGGATCCCAGAACCTAACCTACCTAGAACATAATTTGGCTAAGATTTGTCAGTTCTATCATTACCAGTCATCCATCCTACCAAGCTCAGTAGCCAGCTTAGGCAAATTATAATAAGACTACACTGAATGAAGGCTAATTTCTAAAAACAATTTTGTATAAAAAGTGTAAGACAATTCCACACCATTGAACTAATTCTAAAAACATCAATAGTTTGTGGCCCACAACATGACTACATCAAGTCTCTTAAATCTCTTATCCTCCAAGACTGGTATCTGCTTTGGAGATGCTTTTCTTCAATCATGCTTTCTTCAAAATTGGCCCCATTGACAGTAATCACAAGTTTTGAGAATGCAAACAATGATCATAATCCTATAATGGAACACTACATTATATTTTGCATAAGCTACAACGAAATTATATGAATTGATACTAAATGGTGTTTGTGAGCAGAAAGTAACCTTTTCTGACAAAAAGAGTCTATTTATTGTGGGAAAGGCACAATTAAGTTCTTTCAGATTGTTCTTTCACGCATAACTAAGATGGTGCCAGAATTTCAAAGCAAAACTTCACAAAACAAATTACTACATTCAGATACAAGTTAAGTGATTCGGCTTGTGAATGGTTTCAATATACTGTGCAATTTATAAAAAAAACAAACCAAAAACAACAACAGCTTCCAGGGCCTGACCCTTCTTCACAACGAATTAACATGAAGTCTGTTACTAGTTTCAAGAGGCTGCTCTTCAGAGCCCAATACTACAAAAAATTGCAAAAAAAAAAAAAACGTGTAAGGTTTTAACATATAAAGCTGTGGAGCACATTACTCCAGTAAGCCCTCTTATGTAAGCTGTGCTATTTGCACAGGAATAAGAATAAAAACCAGTCACTACTTACATCAAGTTCAACTGCTCTAATAACATACATTTTTACGGAACTCTTTTTTTTTTTTTTGTATTGGATACATCAAGAAGGCTGTTTTCAAAATAAGAGTTCAATATTTAGGTAGGATAAGCATAGACTTTGTCTCTCCTTCAGGAAGTGAGGGAAGAGTAAAAAGAAGTGGGAAACCTTTGGAAACCTTTAAAGACAAAAAGCACAAAACTTTTAAATATGTAAGTCACGGTGGAGCACAGGTGGAAGATGACAAGTACGTCTGAACAAACGGAACTTAATAAAATGATGATACCATATTTGTCCTTATAAATACATAAAAAGATTAACAGATTCTTATTGGAAAACAGAACATGGAAAGCCACAAACAAAAATCTTGCTTTTCTTCTTACACGTGAACAGAGTTCTCAGATAGTTTTTCAAACCAATTCTTTAAAAAACTCCTAGGAAGTAACTGGAAAGTCCAACTAGGATACTACTGTTGAAGAGTTTAAGGGATCCAGACTTTTTGCACTTTTAACTAGGAATTTATAAGGAGTTGCTCATGTTGTTTTCACTTAGAACACAGCATCTAAGTTACTGTCACATACGAAGGAAACGCCTCCACAGAGAAACTTTTGAAGCCCGAGTTCTCCATGGCTATTTCCTTATGGGCAAGTATTATCCTGCTAAGTGATTTAAATAATCGATTATCTAGTAGGATTTACAAGAAAAATAACATTGAACCACTTCTACTATCTAAGTTACTTAACACATTTTTACCTTAATTTTAAATATTTCCAGCAGAGATTAAAGAGTATTTCATTGAATGGCACGGTTTTAGATACCTGCCATTTTTATATACAGTATATATATTTGTTTATAAATAACTGTGTAACCAGAAGATTGCACTCAAAATTACAATATGATGTTTCGACATGTTTGCAGCATGAAGTCTAACTGGAAGGAGTGCTCTAGCTTTCCATGCAGCAATACATAGCAGATGCTTCTGATTTCTCATTTTCTTTTTGCTTTTAAGAATGTGTTCACACAACCATTCTTCGAATTCCACACTCGCAGCAAAACTTTGCCCATTCCACTGGATACCTTGTTCCACATTCATGGCAGAACTTTGATAACTGTACAGTTGAATTTCCTTCGCTGCTTTTTGAATTTCCTCCATTGACTGAGGATGGGTAGTCTCCACTGTCATAACCAATTTTACCGTCAGATCTGAAAATCCCCAGATAAAGAACATTCTCTGTAACTCAGTTCAGTATAACTTGATGCAAAGTTATTTTAATGTATTTAATCCAGGACAGCAGTGGATTACTGCTATTGTTACTGACATTTTAATGCTTACAATTCCCATTTATTTACAATGGTATACCTTACAACTCTACCTAGACTCCCCTGTTTATCTCCAGACACCCACCTTCCCTTCCCCGCAAGAAAGCAAAAAAAGCCAAAATTTTATGAGCAGGATCAAATATTTGATTCACCATTTAGATTAACTAGAGTGTTTGAAAATTTAAAACTTAGCTTGTCAAAACAAGAAAGGCTAAAACAGCAATACTTTTTTTTTTATCTCCTACCCCTCAAAAAGGCCATTTCTTTGTGTGCTTATCGTGCAAATTTCCTTCAATTTCAACTGAACCCCTCACTTCCCATTTGAAAGGCCATTCATTATTTTTTTTCAACAGCTTCTAAGGTTTTTCACATTTCTAACAGTCTTCTGTGCACATCTGAGACAGCTGATAACAAAGGTGTTCTGTTAGGTGACAAATATGCAAAACATATTGAGTATCTTAAACATGCCACATAACATTGACCATTAACAGCAGAGAACAGTATTTTCCCCAACTTCTTCTGCAATAAATACTCCCCTTTAATGAAGGTTCTATTGCTGACAAAATCCACAAAGTTAAAAGCTACCTTGAGTAACTGTCTGAATTGCTAGTTTTTCTTTTGTTTGTTAGAGCACCCGTGCTCATGGTTCTTGACACACTAGGAGGGGTTGATGTCCGTGTTTTTGTTGCGCCTCTAAAACAGAATAAATATCTGATGAATTACATACACACAGAAATATATACAAGAATACGCATTTACAAGTGATACAAAAATATGAGTTCAACAACCTACACGTCAGTTAATTGTATGAAAAAATATAAATCATTTCCTACCAAGAGCAGGCAGAAGAGCTTTGGCATGAACTTGCCTGCTTTGGACTGAATGTGACTTGAATCTTACAGCGACAAGCTGAACAGAACAGCAAGTCCCCTCCTGTTCACGTGTTTCACTCGCTACCACACCAAAATACAGGTAGATCCTGCACTACTGGTTGTTTAGTATGTTCTGATGTCTACCTTGACAGACTACGAGTTACTTTTTAGGACTGGCAGGGATTTCAGAGAAATAGAGAGCAGCTGACCACAGGTCTTAACAGTTCAAAAAAAACGCAGAAAGGGTAACATATTCTCAATACTTCATAACCAATATGAAGTGAGTCACAAGACTCTTTTCTTCATAGCCACAGACTTTACTTAGGATGCATACTTCTAAGATAATGCTATAGATACTCTTTCTTCAAAGCATAAATATTATATTTATAATTATAAATAGAAGGAGAGGAAATACAGCCGGGCATTAGGGCCTAGTTTTTTTCTAGCCTGCCACAGTGTTGTTAAAGTTGGTATTGATAGTTTGACGACATAGCTGTGAAAGCTGCTTTCCTCAAGACTCATGGGTTTTACAAGAAGACAGTATGCAATAAATAGCACATCCTAAACATATAGAACATCTCCCTTCTTGCTTTGATGAGAGGAGAAACATCAGAATCCCCTAAAAAAATCTGAGTAGCACTAAGAAAAAGAGATAGGAAGGGGCATCCTTTTATCATCAGTGACCAAAGACAGAATTTTCCATCGTTGCTCAAAAGCATTAATATTCACTGGGATTTCTTCTTCTTTGGCAAGAGTTCAGTGACTATGACATCTTACACATAATCCACCAAGTTTTTCTGTTCTCATTCTTGAACACTGATGCACAAATTAAATTTAAGATGAGACTGGCTCATGGACAGTAAAAAAAAAAATTAAAACAGGACTCCATTAAAAAATTAGTCACTAAGAGGCCAAGCAGCAACAAAAACCCAAAAGTGATTTTTTTTCTTCCCTTCAGATGAACTTAACTGTTCCTTTCAGAACTATAAACAACTTAGTCTTGGTTTTGTTTTCAAAGTATATACAAGGAAATGCATTCAACTTCAGTTAACTTCAAATGCAACACTGACACAACTGAGGAACAATGTAGTAACTCCTGAATTTTAGACATGTTGCATGTCTAAAGGACTTCTTCCTTCATGTTATGAGTGCAGCTAAAGATGGCTTTTCAGCTCTCTCCATCACCTAAAACGTTTCAGTGGAAGAGTGATCAAATGACTAAGCACTAAAGTGGAAATGAGGAACTAAATTTAAGACTAAAATTGAGCGAAGTTATATCTAACTAAAGTATTCAAGTTTAGAGTGGAACCACCAAAGATTCTGGCTCACTGGGCTGAACATCAACCTCCTCTATTAGTTTCCCTGTCTGTCCTCTTTTTTAGCAAGGAGATTCTAAAGTCAGTTTTATTTAAAAAAAAATCTACTGTCCAGAATGAAAAGCACTACATAAGTCACATCAAAATTAAAACCTATTAAAAGTTATGTCAGTCTTTCAAAAGTTACAGAATTCTAGGATAAAAGTTTTAAGTGTAATCTAAATTACACTGTTACAAGTATGCACAACAGTACAGATGCTAAATACTCCATCTTGTGTTATTTCCCCCATGTCATTTCACACTGAAGAGAGACCTTTCCTTACCATTGAGTAAAATTCATTAGAGCTCAATAGTGGAAAAAATATACTGGACTGTTACGTTATTTGTTATGGAAGCTAGAAAAGCACATAAAGACACAGAAGTGGTATGGATCATCACGGATGATCAGGCAATGATGCAAAGAACTGAATCGTGTCTCAATCCTGTTTAGATAACTCCAATTTAAAACAAAGCTTTCAAAAGCATTACTGATTTGGTTTTCTCTGGATTTTCAAGTTGGGACCAACATATTACTTTCTCAAAACTAACAGCATTGATTTCTCTTCAGGTTGTACTTTGAAGCAATCATTTTTGATCACAATGCTAGGAAATTTGAATTTGAAAGCAATTAACATGAAAAACTGTCCACTATTCTTTCCTGTATTTCAACTGTTCAGTTCTCTAAAATTCCTATAATATACCCTCATTCCACTAGGTAATTTGAAAATTCAACTGATGTTATAATACTAGGTGTATACTAGAGAAATTTTACAGAAATCAGAGTCTTAAAAACATGATTTGCATGGTGCCTAGTAGACATACAGGCCACTGACTGAACCAGCAATAAAAAAAAAAAATTTAAAAAAACCAAAACACTGAAAAGCCACATTGGAAGTGCACTGTCCACTCTGTCTATGAACGGAGGCAGATTCCCATGAACAAATAAAACATAATTCATTAAAGGTTTAACAGGACATCTTAATTCTGAAATATTTAAACATAACTTTCTGCATTATGTCTGTAGATTTTTTTCCCCAATTAGTTTTCTAAAAATACAGAAAAAAAAATATGTTTTCAGTCTAGAAACTTATATTAAAGTCTTAGAGTCTTATAATTAACTGCAATGATTTCTGCTATTTTGATGAGTAAATCAACAGAAGTAGCAGGCTGTCACTATCTATAACTCCATTCATCCCAGATCTAGGCACATAATTAGCATCAGCTTTCATGTACATTTGATGACAAATCTTGAAACTGCATCCTTAAGTTGCAATATGATCTTTAGAGACATATGTCTTCCAAAAAGTCAGACATTCGTGATTATCTCAGCTTCTGTCACCACATCTTGGTCTCTTCTTGGTCTCTGTCCATTCTCTGCCACTTTTATCTATTTGTCCACTTCTGTTGTTTTTCCTGTTTGGTTGGATTTGTTTGTTTGTTTTGTTCTTGCAAAGCCATATAAATCCCTGTTCTAAGTTGTATCATGTGAAGGATGTATCATGAATGGAGGCTGATGA
This sequence comes from Larus michahellis, assembly GCF_964199755.1. NCBI lineage: Eukaryota > Metazoa > Chordata > Aves > Charadriiformes > Laridae > Larus > Larus michahellis. The sequence continues at coordinate 137,229,827 of NC_133897.1, read as the reverse complement.
GGTGGTGTACCAATGCCACCTTGAACTCTTGAAATCTGCACATGCCTTTAAATCCATTCTCAGTTTCAAAAGAAATAAGATTGAAGGGGACGTCCCTTCCTAAAGCAGCTCCATGTTGTACATCTAGATGAATTACCACTGCCTGCAAAATAAAAAACTGGAAGAAATTTGTAAAAGAAACTTGCCTTTTTCTATTTACACATTCGCAATTTGGTTGGATTTCACCATAAAATACTGAAATACCAAGCTTGCTTCCTAGACAGGGCGTTCTCAGATATTCTTGACAGCTATCGCTGTCACCCACAACAGCTCATAGTTCAGTGCAAAATCATAAATAAGTACCTTATGACTAATGGCATGCATGCCAAAGTCCAGAAACCTTTGCCATAAACTGTAACCATCCACATTGCTGTGCTGAATTTAACAATGTCTAGTGGTTATTCACATTCGTCCAGTGCTGCTGACACATAACACATTGAATAACCTCCTGCAAGGGAGGCAGACTTAATTCAAACACCCAGTGGACATCTGAATAACAGTGAAGTTATGAAGAGCAGAGTGCCTATACTCCTAAAGAAGCTCTCAAGGAGAAAAATCAAATCACTGCTCTATGGATAGGGACTATCGTAAGCTCACTTAGTAACTCACTAAGACAAACTTTCAACATTTTATTAGTGTATTATAAAATGAAAAACTGACTTAATTTTGATGGTTCACAGGATTTATAGATGTAACTGAACATGCAGAGGAAAAACAAAAAAATTTCTGTTTGTCTAAAAAGAGTTTCACTCCTCTTGATTCCTTCCGCTTCTTCAAATAGAAACACAAGTTCAAATATTCTGTCCCTGTCTCAAAGATACTTCAGCTTTGGTTACAACACTGAAACAGCATTAAGAGATTTAGACGCATTTCTACTATTTAAAGCATTACATTCCATGTATGTGACATAATTCACTACTATTTTCTCTTTTGCAATATGCTTTAAGGTATTGTTTACCAGAAGAATCAGCCCATTTGAATTTGGCATCTTCCAAATGACATCAAAGCAATATAGCATATGTTCTGTTTTTAAAAGATTGGAATACCCTATCTTCCAAACTTCGATCTGAAATTTGCTCAATATCCAGAAGTCTTTATATGAGGCAAGTTGGACTTAATAAAAGACTTTACAAAACCTGACTTACATTCCTGGACCACCACAGCTATCTTACAGAAGTAGGAGATAGATAAATATTTGACTTTAAGGGAATAAAATTACGTTGTCATAGAACACCTGCCTATGAGGCAGATATTCCTACAGTTATCAGGCTTAAATGCTTACTTCAGCTTTATATCATGCAAATTCAGTTTTATCTCAGTTTTACAAAGATAAAAGTTAAATTACTCTTAGCCTATAATCAGTCACTGACAGAAGAAAGCAAATCCAAGAAAAGTCTTCATCCTTCCTGTCCTAGTATGAAGCTGTTTATCTGTTTCATGCCAGCTACTTACGCTAATTATATTATATACTCTTCTCTCATAGCATTTATATTGAAGACATACTGGGCAGCAGACATCTGTCAAGGTCACACTTTTACTATTCCAATGCTTTGGAGGAACATTTGTGCAAAACAGGTAAACGACGCTGCTTTGTAATACTTACTTCTTTATAGGCAACAACTCATTTGGTCTTTTGATGGTACTGTCTGTTTTTGTATCAGTGTCATAAAACCTTTGCACATCTCTTCCAGTTCGCAGTGGTGGGCCTAACTTGTCCATCTTACTACTAAAATATATAAAGGGGTACTCATAAGGAGATTGCTAGATTGCTATTAAGTTATCACAAAAAAAAAAAAATATAAAGTACTCAAATTAAATACTTATATTCCCAAAGAATTCCCATTGACTAAAAAAATGTACAAATCACACTTTAATAATCCCGCAAACAAAAAGCTTCTTCTTACTTTAAGAGGAAAGGATTTCATTGACTTATATTTGGATTAGGTTTACAGTGCTTTTTTTAATATTCTTTTTTTTAAACAAAACAAAAAGCCTAATGCCAGTTATCCTCACAGGCGGCACAATGCAAAGGCATTTGGCCTTTTTTCTTTTAAGAGCAGCTTTCATAATGTCAAACTTATCCCATCTAGAAAAGGAGGCTCATAATTACAAGTCATAGTAACTTTATTAAGATGTTAGAAATTAACAGAGATGTAAATACAAGCCTCCTTAACTTCAGAATTAGCAAGAAGGAAAAAAGTCTTCCTTTTTCACTTTTTTTTTTTTGGTATATGCTTAACATTGTGCCCAGAGAGAATAACATGCTTTCCATTCTCTTTTCTTTTATGGGGATGAGAAAAGAACAGAGAAAAGCCTGAAAGAAAAACAATTTTGTTTTAATATCAAAACCCCATTCACGACAGACAGTACTATACACACAGGCAATACTTTAATACTTTTTTTACTATTACGGATAACATTTCCAGACCAAAAAGAATAAGCCAAAAATCAAATTTTAAAAACATTAATTAAATAAAAAACCAACAAAATAAAACACACCACCATCCCTCCCTCCCACAAATCATCATAAGCAGAATTGTAGCTTTTGAGAAGTCACAACTTATATTAGAAAAATTAGGTCTTCAAGTAAAGTTCTGCATTTTTATCATCTTAATCCATACAGTAAAACCTGCAAAAAAGCCCATTACATCACCACCCATACCTCAATAATGTAACAGAAGTTTCTTCTTATTCTCAAAAAAAGCCTAGTAACTTAAGCCTTAACTGGAAAATTATGACACTTAAGAGTACTTTTATTGATCTTTCTGAAATTAAAGAACTATAAAGAAACAAACCAAGCAAGACTGATGGAAATGTCTGGGTAGCTGACGCTTAGCTCCCTAAGTTTCCCACCCCTAAAAGGATGTCATAAGGAAAAAACAAACAAGCAAAACCAACAAAACACACCCTCACACAGAGAGAAATAATTTCTTAAAATTCCTGTGCAGTTTTCTGATTCTTATCATACACCCTTAATAAACTTCAATGCCTGGAAAATTACTAAACAGCTGATTGCTGTCAAGGAAGCATATTATTTTCAATATAGCTTTTGATACACCAGTCTTTTTTTTTTTTTTTGGATGTATCTCCAACACCCATATACTACTTTTCATACTCTTTTTACAACAACATCGTATTAAAAGGCACAGAACCTATGAAGTTTGCAACATAACTTGTTTTTTGGGAAGCTTCTGGTGTGAACCTCGAAATCCACATTACATCCATAAAGCATCAAGGGAAATCTCCCCATAAGGAACAAAAATTCAACAATGCTAAATGATATTCATTCATTATTAAGTCAGGAGGGAACACTGAGATTTTAGTCTTGACAATTTATCCCCAAAGAATGCAGGCTGTAATAAAAGTTCCCCTAGAGTTCCTCTTCCCACTCCTCCTCCCAAACAGATGTTCTAGTTCAAACTAATTAACTCGGGAAATGCTTAATCAATTCCTGTTTGACCACATACATACTCTTTATATATTTCCCAAGGACTGAGAAGCAAGACTGAGGTCTTTGACACTGCAAGACACATATTCCAACCTATCATGATTTTCTTAGCTCTCTTCTGACTGAACCTTTAACAATTTATGAACATTATCTGTGAACTCCAGAACTCTGTAGAATACTGAAGACAATAACTTAGAAGCAGACACAATACTGCCCAAATAAAGATCTACAGTATTCTTCCACTCTAAATAAAACTAAAAAACCCAAAGCTGAGAGACTTTTCCTGTACTAATGAAAAAAAAAACAAACAACCACAATCATAAGAATGTTCTGAAATGCAAAGACCACCAAGACCTTGATTTCGTTGAACAAAGCTGTATAAGTTAGTCTTAATGAACGAGCTATTTAAAAAATATAATGCTTTTAAAGGCTACATAAACATGCTCTATGGCAAATATATAAGTGGAATTTAAAGTTTACTGATACTGGTTAGTTTGCCATTCATATCGTATTTTGGCTGTAAGACAGCACCGGATATGTCACTAACAGGCATGGTTCCCAGGAGGCCTAACTTTGATCAGCTTAACATTAAATAGTATGTTTTAACCCCAAAATAAAATAAAAGTGACAGAGTAATCTCTAAGGGTTCATTTGCCATACTGAAAAACATCACATTATTTTCCAAGTCCCAGTAAGAAAAATAAATAACTATTGTTCATAAATGAAACATGCGTAGACAATCTGTACATGCAAAAGATCTCTGGCTGGCCACAAGCATTGGTGTCAAGTTCTGCCAGGCAAAACAGTTTGCATGTGAGGGTGGAGTTAATCTGTTTGCTTAGCCTTAGGATAAAAAGAATCACCTGCCCATTTTTTTCTCCTGAAGATCTAATTACTTTTGACAGCTTACTAGAACTGCCCTACCCTTCAAGAAATACAAGATAGTGCTAAACTCTGTACTCTTACAAAAATATGTATCAAACTTAAAATCTTAACATGATTCTCTATCAAAATATAAGCCTAACTACAATTTCTGTAGAATTTTCCTTTTCCCAGTTCTTTAACATCAAAAAGATGAAATCCTATTTTCACTCAAGTGAATGAAGGTTTTCCTACTGACGACAATACAGAGTCACAGGCTACTCTTGCACTCATACTTGCTTCTGTAGGACTCAGAAATGATGTCCTTATGCTACGCTTCCATTAATACTTATAACTGGCTGTCCTCTTACTCTGTCCAGGCAGAAAAAGAAAATTGTCATAGCAGAACTCAGCTGACACATCCTGGTCTACATGTACAAAGTAAGCCTCCCTGACACTAACCTATCTTATGTTGATGCTGTGGTGTGCTCTCTTAGTAGTCCTTTACTTGGGGAGCAGAAGAGGAGAATTAAAATTAATTAAAAAAAATAGTAGGGAGTTCATAAAATTTGGTTGCATTTCTGCCTATACAAAATAAAAATTTATACTGCAATATTGAAGTTGAACTTTATATGAAATGAAGTTCAAGAATCTTTCCTTTACAGAACTAAACACCTTAGAGACCCAGTTCGTTTTAGCCTTCCCCTTTTAACATAAATGCACGAATCAGCTTCATGTGCCTTGTACAATAGTTTCAGGCAGCAGTTCAAGAGTGCCACCTAAAGAGCAAGAGGGAAACTGCACGCCTGTATATGTTAATCTCTTCTGGTTGTTACATTAGGCAGCATATAGTTGTTTCTGCCCTTTTGCATACTCATTACAGAGAACAGGTACCACGATTCTACAGAAAGTAGTGGTGTCTGATTAAATTTCCCCCCCTCCAATACCCATATAATTCATCCTTGATATTGTACAATATAATTGTAATTCTACTATTAAGCCTCACTACCTCTTTGCCAAATCTGGAATTACAACAATCTAGGCAGAATTGGAAGGTTTCACTTAATTAAGATATAATAAAACCCACAAAATTACAGTTTGTGTTACAGAAAACTGCAGGAGCTTGTTTCTTACAGCAAAAACTGGAATTTAACCTAGTCAAAAAAAAAAGTGTGTAGGCTCTTAAGTATTTGACAAGGAAAAAAAATAATCACGTAATCTCTTAAAATTCCATTTGAAAGACTGCCCTTAAAACAATACATGTGCAACAATGTGCTTGGTAAATCAGTTCACTAATAACTCAGAAAGAAGAGCACAACATCTTACAGCATAAGCTCTGCCTGACTTATGTACAACGGAATCCCAAATCTCATGCTATGCCTTGTCATTTTACTGTTCAAATCATAAAAGTAGCAAAAGAAATACATCTTGCTTCATCCTAATGAAGGTTATTTTTATAAAATTTTAAAAGCCCTTTTATTTATAAAATAATTCTAGCTGCAATTAACCACAGCCTAAATTATAAGATATTTTAATGTTTAAAATCTTTGTCACTACAGTATTAACTATTTTCACTCTCTGACTTAGGATGTTGACCATTAGTGTCTCGGTCCCTGCTCTGATGTCATTTTGTAGGTATTTCAACAGAACCCTACATATTTCCCCCTCACACCCCAATACTAAGGCTAAAATTGTCACTAGCGAGCAATTTGAGGTACCTAACTCTTCCATGTTGTAACTGCGCCTACACCTCTTTCTTCAACACAACTCCTGTCAAACTTGTTCTCTGAAGTGAACACAAAGTAGCCGAAAGAAAAAGAAAGAATTGCTAGGTCTCAGGTATAACACTTAGAACACATTTAACAGGCATCTGTGAGAAGACTGATTAGTATGACCAGCAACAAATCATAAGGACCGGCGGACAAAGGCAAGAAGAGAACAGAAGGTTTTCAGAACAGAGAAGTGGGAAGGACTGCAGGAAGAAACACACTCATCACATCCATACTGTTAAAAGTTGTGCAGGCAATTAAGTGAGGTTATAAGCCAAGCTAACATTCACTGCCTCTCACGCAGAGATCATTATCTGAGAGCTATGCCAACCAGAAGTCATCTATTTGCAGTTAAGGAGCATGTGTGAACAGAGAGAACCTGTGCAAACACCTCTCACTATATTAACTGCTCTTTGCTTTGGTCACATCACAGTTCTTCTCCAAGCTTCAGAAGGCAAAATGGAAGACTACAGAATACAAAGTAGTAAGTTCAGTGAGCAGCTGACTGGTAAAATTAAATAGAACTTCCTTGTTCAGATGTAAAGACCAAAACCTGTGCTCCCCCACAAACCAATACAGACTACAATTCGAAACTCTATCAACAGGAAAAAGCCTTTTTCAGACAGCTGGGATTCACCACTGTGGTCAGAAACATGCCTTCAAATTATCTCAGCTGACTTTTTTACTGTGGTTTGCAGACCTACTTGTTTGCCACTCATCAGCAGGTGTTAACTCAACTTCTGAAAATGAAGAAATGTGATATAAAAAACAGTCAGTGAATAACAGAGCCTGGGATTTTCTGACATAGTCATAGATGCCTACAAACAGAAGTGAAGCTCACCCATACACCAAAGACTACTAGGACACTGGAGGGGGGTCGGGGGATGATGGTGCAGGGAATAAAATTTCTGGCAGCCTCACAGACTCTGCCTCCAGTCTGTGTCTGAAAGATTTAGTGTGAGTGGGTAGAGCAAGGAGGGACAAAACTGCATCCTCCTGCTACATGATGTTAAGAGGGAGGTGTCACAGAGCTGCAATTTCTACTTGGATGTAACTTGTAATACTTAAGAGTGATAAACTAAAAATCATTAGTTTTGTGTAACTAATAAAGCCCTCCATCCCCATGAGTTCTTTCAGAATGTCCTTTTTCTTCCTCACAAGCTCAAGCCATTGTTTTTCTCCATCTTACACAGCCTTCATCAATCTGATAGGCATCTTTATAGGAATAAGTCTTCTTCGATCACCAGTGTTGTAACTGCAATCACTTTGTTCTATGTTTTCACTCAATGATCCTTAAACTTCTGTATAATTGCACTACTTTTCTTCAATCCCTTCCACACATTTCTTTGAGATAGTGTGCACTGACTACCCCCCGGCAAAATATCAGTAACAGTGTTGATCACACCAGCACTTTCACTGAACTCTAGTAATCTACATTTACCACTTTTGTTGCTGTTGTAGAGCACTGGTTTCCATTGCTTTATTTGTGCTCATTCATTTGTTGTCTCTTGCATATTTTAAGACAGGAAAGGGAAGAGGGAAAGTATCCACCCTTGTGTGCGAAGAGGGAAGATCCTGTCACAATAGGCTTGTGGTCTGTGACAGAGGCCTCTTTCTTTTATTCCTACAAATTGCAGGAAATTATGCCTAATGTTTTCTCATTTTTGAATGAATTTGAATGAAAAGTCTCTTCACTATTACAAAGAAAAAAAAAATTATAACTCCAACCACTTCTGCATATCCTATAACTTTTTAATCTACTTTTTATATTTTTATCTCTTGACCCCCTTTGCTGTTATTTTAACAGTAGAAAATGTATCTTTGCTTACTCCAATGTTCCTTAAACATTAATTGTGTTTATGAATAAAGTATAAATTCAAAACACTGCACTTAGGCTCACAGGAAAAGAAAAATGCAAGTGAAACACACCACAGACGCTTCTAGAACAAGCACAACATAAATACAAAATAAAGCATAAATGACAACATTAAATGGAAGCTTACCCTGCTTGTGGGTTCACCATTCCCAATGAATTTTTATGAGCTGGTGATAATGTCTGAATTTTGCTCCCACTGGATCCAGACGAAGAGAGTGCTTTACTGGAAGAGGCACCTTGCATTTGAAAGCGAGCATATATATAAATATAAGAAAATGTAAGATTTTACTGCTGGAATGATACAATTCATTATGAATTTTTAATTGTAAAATTCAAAACAAGAGTTTTAGAAATATCAAGATACGAACAAGTGTCAAGATAATAGGAAAAAGCAAGTATGTTTCCAGACATTTACAGAAAATATGCAATTGAGACATACTGTTGTATTCTAATAAAAAATGTTGTATCTCAATTACTTTCTTCAGAAAGAAAAAGGAAAGAAGCCTAGAACATCAAAGCATGTAGAAATAGAACATGTACGATATCTGGTGACATCTGAAATCAGATTAACACCAGTGTTTGCATAATTATAATATACATAGCTTGACTATGTATTTTCATCAATTTATGATCATATTCAGCATACAAATTAGTTAAAGAATTAAGTAACAGAAAAATCTCTGGTGAGAAATCAGTATTAAATACAATTATGCATTACTAGACAGAATGATTTTGCAGATTCAATTCAGAAAAAAAACAAAACTAATTTGACCCGATATATAAACCAGCAGAGAATCCTACGTGCTCAAGAGTCTTGCTGGATAGGTGCTAATCAATTCCCCTTCCAACTTTACTTTAAATGAGTTTTTACAAACCACTATATCAATTTCAACAATAAAGTATACAGCCATCATATACGTAAGTAAAAAAAAAAAAAAAATCAGGTCACAAAAACATCGACTAAAAAAAATTGTATTATGAAAAATCAGACACCACCTTATCCACTCATGTAACACTGAACTCCTCCTATGAATCTTTTTACTTTGTCAGTTTAAATCACTGGTCAATGCTGTAGAAATTCTTTCAGCTATTAAAATTATACTACTTTTACTGCATAGTTTGAGAACTAATATTTAGAGCAGAAATGGAAAATTCATAACATTCATTTCATACCTACAACAGTTTTGCTAACACCACTTGGCTGTGGTAAGCGTGATGATAATGATGGTGGCGTTGATCCTACAGAAGGCATCTTCTTAACTGGAGCAGGTTTGTACTGTAACAAAATACAACCTAGAAATTTAAGCAATTAAATCAAACTATCTATATAACACAATAGGTAGTTAACTCAGGTACTGTTAGAAAACAGAATATGATTACCTAGTAGGTAAACTGTTTCTGGTACGTGATCATGCAAATGTTTCCTCTAGTCTGCTTTCTTTTACATACAGATGATACTAGTAAGAAAGATTACCTAATTTCACTCAGTGGATTTGTTTTTTTGTTTAACTGTATGTCTTTGTGTATTTTACGCTTTTCTACAGCTTTTCTCATCTTTTTCAATAGCCGTCTCATAAGATTAACATTATCACCTCATTACCAGTTAATTTGTAAAAAAGAATACTCAAGGACAGCATCATTTTTCTCATTCAAATCTTACTTTCACCTGTGCGCTCCGGACCAGTCCCAGCACTGATCTGGAATACAGTGCAAGAATCACTAAGTATCTGCTTTTGTCTGTTTAATTCTTCACAGCTTCCAGAAAAAAAGAGCATTACCACCAAATGAAAAAACACATACGCTTTAATCATTCATTTGTTTCCATCAGAAGTTAACTACTGCAGCTCTTACCTTAACATGCCTGTACTCCTCTAAGCCTCTAATTAGCCAAAATATTGATGTCAGTTGTCCTGTGGTCATCTACCTCTATTTGTCCACTTAAGCAACAGTCTTGAATTGGATTCAGAAGACTTGCACAACAGAAATTCAACTTTCTTTACAAACAGTGCTGCTACCCTTACTTGTAATTTTCACAAATCTCTGAATTACATTTATGGTTGTTTTTGGCTTTGCTACTGCTGCCATCTGATTTATAGATCTCTGCAACTCTTGTAAGAAAGGAAAAACTTCTCCCATGCTTAGTGTCTAACTTCAGTCTAGCACAAATAATAAAATTACAGAATAAAATAGTTAAATCCATTTAAGAGCAACATACTATTTAACAAGCTTGACTTGATGTCGAATGCAAGTTACAAGTTAAGAAAAATGTAGTTCACCTGTGTTCGAGTAGGAAGTTTCCCTTTGGTATCAGCTGCCAACTTCCCCTTATTAGTAATACGTGCTGCTTGCTCCTTACAGAAATTGATGTGTCTGTCAGCTGCATTTTCATTAAATCTTCTCTGACAATATGGACACTGAATGTAATCTTAAAAACATAAAAAACTAACATTAATAATGTGTTTTAAAAATAAAGTGTTTTAAAGTCTTTCAAAGACCAGCCCCACCCATAGAGAAAATTAAGACCTCTTGAATCTGAAAATGAAATACAGATTGCTGGGGAAGAGAATATTGTCCACATGTAACACAAAAGATGTTTCTTGTTTGATGGATAAGAATGAGAAGGGTGGTTGAAGATCAGAAATAACCTAAGTGAAATCAAAAACACTTTGAGAAGTAATATTCATTGCAGAAGGTGGCCAAAGAGGTACATGGACACGGCAGGGATATTAGCTGGAAGGAAGTGGAGAAGAGAAGAAGCTAAACAAAACTTACACACACAGTTCAGTTTGTTCAAGATATGAAATGGCATTAAAACCTTTCCCCATACAAATAGCAAAAGACAACAAAAATCCTCCTCTTGCAATTTGGAAAAGTCTGGGAAATAGTAACCACAATTGATCATTTAAAAAAAAAAAAAAGTAATATTGGAAATGTCACAAAAAATATCAAGAGGAAATCCAGCCAAAATTAGGAGATATCTATAGAGACACGCACAACAGGGTAAGTGGTGGCTGTATTATTTTTCAAGATGAATTCAGTCACATTACAAACAGTACCACTTGCAGGAAATATTATTACTAACATTTGGAAAAACCCAGAAAGACTATGTAGGTGTGTAAAATACTAAAAGATCCCTTATCTGTATGCTGGAAATATACTCCGTAAAATACACTGGGGAAGTAAAATGTTTGGACTGCAGTTTCAGATAGACATTTTAGTGCCTAGAGATATGGATGTTGTATTCCCCAAATTACAGTGTTCAAAACCGTGTAAGCATCAACTTCAGAAGAGCTGGACACCGGCAAAGCAGGTTAAATCAGTACATTCCTAGGTGATTTTAGAAATGCATTGAAGAAAATGAGGAGAGCTTCAACGGTCACTGCCTCCAAGATGACTGTTAGATATTATACAATCCACAATAAGATTTGGATTACATGTTACTACTCCAAATGCAGCAGATCTGGTTTAAATAGTTACCCCTTTAAATTAACAAACAATTTTGAGTAAGTCAAATGATGTAGTGGCCGCCAAACCATGAACTGTGACCCAAGAAGTGTGAAGAACACAGGAGGAACACAGGAATCCTTCAGAGAAGTGACAGCATGGGAATCTTACGTGATAACAACAATGAATTTTTATTTATTTTACATAAACTGCACTGCTGTCAGAATACTCAAACATAAACTATACCTTAACAGATATAAATTCAGAAGAAAAAACACCTACAACACCTATACGGTCAAACCAAGATAGGCCCAAAGTTAAAAAAAAAAAAAAAGATAAAAAGTTAAACAGATTAATAAAGCAGCTACGGAAGCCTCTATATAATAATACAAGACATTTATAGCTGGGGCACAGCTCAGTTCCCAGCTGACTTTCAAAGCCCACTAGAGTAAAAGGATCAGACTGTAGAGGATTAATGTACACTCTTTTAAGAATGAGGGATTGTATCTTCATCCTTCTGTAAAATGCTTAGCACCAGTCAGCCACCTGGCTATCTGGAATTACTGCTCATACTGTCCAGAGAACTGTTAGGATTCAATGTAAACTTTATAAAATACAAACTAATGAACAAAAGTGGGCAGTACACATATGCAGTCAAGTTCAATGCAAATGGGCTGACTTAAGGTCCTTCTTAATAGCATGAGGCTATTCCGCACTTCTAAGGAAAAAGTGGAAGAGAAGTTTGAAGAATGAGCTATACTGCTTGTTTGCAAACTCAAAGCACGCAATTAAGTAGGAAATATTAATACAGAACTCTTTTCCTTTAAAGGAAAAAGAATAGCAGCTAGTTAGAAACAGACATGCCAAAGACAGAGCCGAGTAGCATAAGATGGATATACTCCATGATACCACGAATAATTCTCGCCCTCTCTTACATGTAAAGTGGACAAGGAGCAACAGTAGTTGCCCCTGCTTTATTTTTGTTCTGCTCTATTTGTGGGAAGAGAATCCACTGATCAATTTGTGCATCTTCTCTTCATTCCTGGTTCCCTCCTCCTAAGTCATACACAGTGCAGAAGGATGAAGCCAGGAGACTACAGACAGTACGATTCAGCATGGAAAAAGTAAAAAACAGATGGAAGAGAAACAGAGGTGTAATAGCTTTCTTTTCCTTTTATCTCCTATCTGCTTTCTAGTGGGCTGAATAGCTACCTCCTTCGCTTGAAATTCATTTGTGGTCTCTGGAACCACAGGAGCACCATTTTAGTAGCTTTTCCAAGCTAGATTTAGTTCTGGGCTCTTCTGCTCGTAATTCAGAATCTATACAACTAGATTATTAACGATCCTTTCCATAATCGAGTTTATGTTTCTTATCCACAGTGTTAGCTACGGAGTTTACTTTACTTTAAAATGCACATGGCATTTCAAGACAGTGTGTACTGAATGCTGAATAAAACGACTTCACTTCTTACAAGAATTCAATTCTTTCAGGACTAACATGTTTCCTGCACAGAAACAAGGTAGGGAACGCTCACATCCTCACTCCACCACAGACAGGCAGAAGCAAACAGATAATTTTTTTCTGTTTTTCCCAATCTTTCTGGAAGTAGCCATTGAGGTGGATCAAATGGTTTAGCTTTTAGGACAAGAGGAAAAATATATTCTCCAACCTGTTATCACATCACAGAAGTTACTGAAAAGCATATTTTCTGCTCACTCGCATCAAACTGCTTCAACACTTTGCCCAGCCTCAGTTCTGAAGGCACCCAAGTACCATCACTCCCCTGTTAATACAAACCCCACACATCTCACATACCCAAAACACAAGTACCAAATGAGGAAGGATCACATGCACACTACAGCATACACTGCATACATGAAACTAAAAGAGAATTCAGCAACAAATGGGAGAGACTACATGTGAAGAACATAGTTGATGTGCATTCCTACAATGTAAATAGGTTGTGAGTGTCCAGCATCAGCAGCTAATTGGACAGAAACAAGGTGTTGAAGCAGTTTGTCCAGCCTATTGTTGCAGCTTGCAACTTGGCCACAACTACCTTTCAATGCATTAAAAACAGAGTCACGGGCTTCGAAAGCTACAGAGGATGCTAGCCAGACAGACCCACAGTCACAAACCAGCATTTGCATAGGGATAATCAGATAGTTGTCTTCAAGAACTTGTGAATATTCTATTTCAACAAATTCCTTTCCAATTGAAATTTTTACAAATTAAGCTAAAAAAAAAAAAAATTCTCTAAAGAAGGTTTGTTTTACATACCAGGGTCATATGATGGCGGAGGTGGTGGAGGGAGTTTTCCACCATCTTTAAGATTAAGTCCTTTGGCTGCTCGTATAGTTGCTATAAACTCCTCGTGCTTTCGTCTCCAGTTGGACGGCTTTTTGGGTGGTTCTGGCTAAGAAGCCAAATGAGAAAAAGCTTTATATGTCTGACGCTTTTACTTCAAGCTAAGTACATGCCTTATTTTAGTACAGAACATTATAGTTAGATTTCTTCCAGATCCTAGTTGATCTAATTATCACAAATTGCCAGCAGAAATAAGCCTTATTATAATGCATACCTAGTTTGCCTAAAATGTTCATATGCAGAGTAAATAATAACATACCCGTGGCTTAAGAGGTTTTACTGTGGGAATGTCAGTTCCTTCTGCTCTTTGTCGGCTAGAATCGAATGTCTTCCTTTTCTTGGCAGAAGTTTTTTGGCAAATGGGTCCATGCTTTTTCTACAAGCAGAAGAAAGACAAAAGGAGAATACAGAACTTATGTTTTGAAAACTTAAGTTATTAACATGTTATTTCCCTCTTTCTCAAGATGCCAATCAGCAAACAAGGTACGACTCTTGATAAATAAGATCAGACTGCTTTCACTCAAACATTTATGCCAGCCATTACTTTTAAAATGGAACTACAGGAATTCACAAATGCATATACATGGTCACAAAAATTTGGGAGATGAAGAAGAAAAATAGGAGGCATCTGTATTTGCTCCTTGCAAATAAGAAATTGATGTAAGGTAGGCAGCATTTGCATTGAGTGGCGAGACAAATCAGAGGTGTCTGAAATCCACATTCATATTTAAGGACAGACCAACTTCTATTAAGACTGGAGAACACAGTGTTTTGAAGATGGCTAGCAAAACATTTACTAGCTGAGACTACCTAATACTAGGGCTTACGTTTGCAGAGACAAAAAATGATTCTGTGACCCTAGAGAAGACGCTTTTAGAAGTATATATTTTCAGAAAGTGATGGGATGCTGAAATAAAATTAAGCTCCTCCTTCTAAGGAGCTTCAAAACTGAGACAACTGGAAACATTAATTATTTAGGACAAAAACCCACCAAAACCAAGCATCTAGATGTACTTTATTTCGCTATAGTGACCATCGCTTAACTCTCATATCAACTTATCAGAGCTAAAAGCTAACAGTGCTCATACCACTTACCAGTGCTGCTGGAAAGAAAGTCCTTCCACAAATCCTACATGGCAACAGGTCTCCAGTTTGCACTGTAACCTCACCTTAAAAAAAAAAAATATTTCTATAAGAAAGTTTGTTTAAATTTGCGATAAAAGTTTCTTCCTAGATTGCTAACCTCATACACTTAGCAATAATAACAGTTGTTACTGTACAAGTATACATTCTTTGAATTGGGCAGACACTATGCAGATCAGAAAGGAAAAGATGATACTCAAGTCCTTACATACTTTTGGGAGCAGTCAGGCCCAGTAACATGTCACCATCAATTCTGATAATTTACAATGCAAAACTCTGCACCTTTAAAAGGATGGCTGTATGTCAACATATAAATGACAGAATCACTGTAAGTCACAATGACAGCCCAAACACACACACCAAGAATAATGATATTTAGTGGATATTTCTGTGTCTTTGGAAGAGAATCACCTATTATAGTATGAAATATAAGTCATATCCCATCACTTGTTTTTCTCTACTAAGTTAAACTATTCCACTTTCTCTTGTAGTAAAAAAAAAAAATCTTTAATGCTATTTTTACTATATTTTTTATTCAGATCACTGACAGTTTACAAAAGCATACTTGATGTTGCTATTCAAGCATTAGTAACAAAAATGGAAATGGTATACCTGACACACAACAGATTCACAGAACCAGATAAAAGACCAACAAATCAAAGTACCCAAGCCTATGCAAGCAAATATATTCATATAGAATACATTATGCAATGGAGTCATGGCAGAGATGCAAAACTCCTTAGGGATTCCCAATAACAGGCACCTATTATATTTAGTACTGTACCAGTGGGATACAGGGATATTTTTATACCACATATACATCAATAACGAGGCAGTAAGTTTGGATTAAGTTTGAGACTTACTAGTTGCTTTCTCTGTTCTCAGTCTGACCACTGCAGACAATACAGCTCCCTCTATTTATACAAAGTTAAAACAAAACCACTTTGAATTGACTTGTATTTTAGGCAAACTAGTGGCTTAAATTAACAAAGTTATGAACATAGCAACATTCAATGATTTGATCAGCTTTTGTTCCCAGTTCCCCAGTGGAAAACAATTTTCTATCTAAACATAGATACCTGTCAATTAACTGTAGGACAAGTCCTAAAGAGCACAGGTAACTTAACAAAATGTTTCACAGCAAACAAATGTAGATTCGGGCAGCCCTGGTTCCCACTGAAAACCACTTTTTCCAAATGTAAAGATTAAAACTGAGCAAAATTTCTAGTACCAATATGTAACTATTAGGTCTATTTTTGCCTTTTTCAATTACTTCTATAAAATGCATCATCAGTATGTACCTACGTATAATGCATGAATTGTATGAATAAACTACATTCTATACATACTATATTCAATTTAAGAATCACAAATCATATGAAAAGTGTTCTGCAGTTTAAAACATTTATGTTCATACCTTTAATTTATATACTGTTTCCATACAGACATGAATACGCCCTCATCACACATAGCAGGACTGTACTGAGAGTAAATGAGTTTTACAACTGAAGTCATAATCAAGCTTCCTTCTCTGTCATCTAAATACACGTGTTTAGATGTACACAGGTAGGGCGAAATAGGAAAGATGGAAAACATGCAAATAAATCTTGTTTTTCTTCTATTCTTGCACGTGAATTATACTTGTATGTTATCAACATTTATTAAGAACTTTTGGGTTACTGTTAACTGTATTTTTTCAATTTCTATTTTAAACAATCACGTCTGAAAATTTTTCCAGAGGCCTGTTTTCTTAAATCCACAAGCCGGAGCATAACATTAAACACAAGTAATAACGTGCACACTGGTCATACATAGCTTAGATGGCTGGAGCCCGCCTTTACCATTTTCCTCAAGGGTAAGCAGCAATGGTTGTAAGGTTTTTCCCAATTGTCCCACTCAAATATGCGAGGTCTGCACAGATTGTTTGTTTTTTCCATTACTTCATTCTTCAGTGTTCTCAGCACTCTTAATAATGCTAACAGACATCACTGCAAACCCACTTCTGCTAAAGAATTAAACTTCCTTTTATCACATTATTCCAATAAAACCTTCAGCTTTGCAGAAACAAGCGAGAGGGCCATTTCATGGAAATACAAAGTGACACTGTTTGTGTCTTTAAGAAATTAGATGAAATAAATCAAAATTAGTGATCTTGAAATCAGGTGTATAGTATAAGATTAAGGATTTGACTGAGATAAGAATTCTTTCAAATATCTGCCTTAGTAAAAGAAGAAAAGCTACATTTTCCACCTTTTTATTTTGTTCGCTGAACTCTGGAATTCGAGCTTGTGTTTAAATTCACCATTAAAAGAGGTCGACTTGATAGATGTTCACCTGATCGAGCAGTATTTACATATGACATACCAATGCCTAACAAATGCCAATTAGCACTCACTGCAGCTACAGTTACAGAGCTGGATTTCCTTACAGCATTCCTACCCTCCTTTGCTGCTGGCAGGTACTCAATCACATTTGCCAAGAGCCATTTCTACTGCCAACACCTCCTCCCCTAGAAAACAAACCACTGACCCAAAACACAAAAGGAAGTTATTTTAAAACATGAGAGTTCCTTAAGTTTTGTTGAAAATGGGAAGCTACAGTCCTTTAGATTTGCACACTTATTCCTTCAATTTCTTAATCATTCCTCACCTTTAAAGTTAATAAAAACAAACAAACAAAAATACAACAAAAAACCCCATCAAAACAAAATGACAAAACCTTAACATTTCTCCCTAGGAGCCCATGAGCCTTCCCTTACAGAAGGGTTAACAATGCCATCAACATGACATCTGATAATTTAAAAATAAAACATGAGAACAAAATTGTGAAAGTTGAAAAAGAGGGGGGTTTTTTTGTTGTTGTTTTTTAAGGCATTCATGCATGATGTCTATCCCACCTGGAGTACTGGATCCAGTTTTGGAGTTCTCAGCACAAGAAGGATATGGACCTGTTGGAGAAAGTCCAGAAGAGGGCCACAAAGATGATCAGAGTGATGGAGCACCTCTCCTATGAAGACAGGCTGAGAGAGTTGAGATTGTTCAGCCTGGAGAAGAGAAGGCTCTGAGGAGACCTTATAGCAGCCTTCCAGTACCTAAAGGGGGCCTACAGGAAAGCTGGAGAGGGACATGTAGTATAGGACAAGGGGTAATGGCTTCAAACCGGAAGAGGGTAGATTTAGATTAGATATCAGGAAGAAATTTTTCACTATGAGGGTGGTGAGGCACTGGAACAGGTTGCCCAGAGAAGCTGTGGATGCCCCATCCCTGGAAGTGTTCAAGGCCAGGCTGGATGGGGCTTTGAGCAGCCTGGTCTAGTGGGAGGTGTCCCTGCCCATGGCAGGGGGGTTGGAACTACTTGATCTTTAAGGTCCCTTCCAACCTAAACCACTCTATGATTCTATGATCTAATTGCAGTCATGGACTGACTGAACTTTTTTCCTGAACAAAAGTTAACAGAAATGGTTGCTAAATTGGGATGCACCAGGGGCCAGGGGAAAGAGGTTGGAAAAAAAAAAAGGGGGGGGGGGAAACACGCAAATCAAGAAATAGAAGGATTTGCTTGGCGAATGAGTCTGAGAATAGAAATTGGTCGTAAGCGCCATGGCAATTTCTTCAGTCTTCTTTAAGTCTAGCAACAATGCAGGGTTTACCACCATTTTGGTTATACAACCACAGAAAACCCAAGACCCAGCAGCTACACTTCTTTTTCCTTTTACTATCTTTAATAACACTAATCACCAGCAGTTTACATCCTTGGATTAAACATGAATGAATATAGTTAACTTGGAAAAGGACAGACATAATTATTACTGTTTATCTAATCTAAACACACTTAGGGAAAAGAGAAATATGTTCAAAATGGTCATGTGAATACCAAAGCAAAAGGAATATTTCAGCTGAAGTGACGCCAGAACAATGATATACAGCTTTACACCCTGTTCTCCTACTGTCTGCCTGAGACCAGGTCTCAAATAAAAACACGGAGTTCAACCTAGTAAGACACTGGGTATCTGAATTAAACAACGAGATTGGAAGTTTTATTAGCAGCACTACAATAATCTCATCAATTCTGTTTCTAAACTATCCCTGTCAGAGTTCCTCTCGCTCCACCGACTTCAGTACAACCACCTTCCAAATTATTTTTTTTTCTACCTGCATGGAAGTTATTGCACACATTCCTTTTGAATGTGGTCACAGTCTAGTTACCCATACTTTCTGATCTTGAAGTGGGAGTTTAGCTGTAAAGTTTGAGTGGACCTCAAAGTCTGACAGCATAGCTGTACGGTCAGTCTCTCAGATGTAGCACAGTGTTTTCCATACTCTCATATATGAGTTTAGACTTCCTAGAAACCTAGATTTCGAGGGAACAACTTTTTTCTTTCTCTCCTCTCAGGTTCAAATACAGCAAGGAATTGACAGCAGAAAGCGCAAGCCGCCAGTTCTCAGATTTATCTTTCTTAGTACAACGTGTGGATCCATCAATACACACAGGTTTCCTCTGACACAGTCACAGACATAATGCTCGCTCTTCCTGTCCTGTTTACAAATTAAGCAGTTGTGTAAATAGACTCCACACTTAGAGGCAGAAGTCTTCAGTATTGCTGAACAGCTATTAATTGAAGTTTTATTACAGTTTTCTCTTTTGGAGAGCTTTGTATACCCAAGTATGTGTCTCCACTTAGATATACAAGTGCAGAATGCTTCAAAGAAACAAGACTGCACTTAGTCTCAGTAACAGTATGTTGTCATGACGTAAAATCTGTCTGACTGCCCTTCAAACCCTTTTATTCATCTGCAGCAGTGACAGTGCTAAATGACTTGGGCCAGACAACTGTGATAATCAGAATTATCAAGCCTCACTGAATTCAAACTTGCAGAAACACTCTGGTATGATTTCCAGCCTTGAGACTAGGTACCTATTTGAAAACAGCAAGAAATTACAACTGTTGAAAATTATTACATGAAGAGTGCTTGCCAAATTCTCCTGCAAAGTTGTATTTATTGCTTTTAGCATAACTCCCCTCTCATCTCCAAAAGTATATATTTTTTTTCCATATTTATTTTCCATATACTTCAGGTATGAAAAAAAATGCAGTGCATTCCCCAGATGAATTGGAATCTATATCAAGCCACAGCATCTAGTTCTTTGGGGACTGTCAGTCTCCCAACATATGTCCACTAATCAGTACTGACCGGGCTATATTTTTTTAATCAACACACTAACAAACAATAGTCTGAAAAGACGAATGACATATACTATAAACAAGAATCACCTAAATGCAACAACATTGGTAGGGAACACTTCTTTGGACAGCCAAATACAATTTAGAGCATTAAATAAAATAATGAAAAATGAATGTATAGAAGTGCAAAAAAAGTATATCAATAATGGTGTAAGCTTTGCAAGTTTTCATTACTTTGCCAAAAGGAATCCTGAAATGCAAATGCAAGTCAGACAAATACACCATGCTGCTTAACAGGCAGTACTTGCCATACTTCAGTAAAGTCTGCTTGATCACTGACGACGTGCATGATTCACCCCACCAAGCAAATCCCTTCTTGCCTATGCTATTCAGCAGTTCGCAGGAAGAGTTAGAGAAAGGAAGAGGAAATCATAGTAAGTTCTGTCTCTTAGCATTCAACCTTTCGCGTACTTTGGAATTTTTATGCAATTAGGTTATTCACAGCTGTATAACAAATAGCAAACCAATCTACTTTTATCTAACTACCCCCAATTTTAGAGGAAAGCCTCACGAATTCTTTCCTACTTCTGTATTGACAATGCAGTCTAATCTCATATAAACCTGTCACTTCTGCTTCCAAAAGATAACAAAAAGCGGTATACCTTCCATTCCTTCAAGCTGAAAAGCTTGACTAAGACTTTCATAGCACCTCTGCATGTTTTTATATCAGCTCTTCAGCCTGACAATGCAAGTGCATTATATTTGTCAAAATTACTGTTATTGCATTGAACATGACTCTGACGATGGTGAGTTTGGTATTACTTCCTTGAAGTATGAAAATAACATATCAAGGAGAGTCCCGTTGCCTCAAAGTGACAACCTGGAGGAGGATTCTGTGAAGTGGGGTTTTTTTCTGACTGAGAAATCAACTGCACGCAGTCAAGAATGGTTGTAACAGCAGCACACACACAGCACACTTGATGGTGTACTCCCCTTTTCTATAACTGTCTGTTCTTCTTTTCTCTCTTCCTCATATGAAGCACAACTTTTAATGTGAAAACATGCCAGTGTTACACTAAACATCCTTAAAAAGAAACAGCTCTCCTGGACTCTTCCCCCAGGCCATATCTCATAGGATTCCTCCAAGCAGACCCCAAACCAAGTCAAAGTCCAGCCTGAAGCCTCAACTTCAGGAGAAGTCCGGGGTTGAGATCGTGCTATTTGCCCAGCTCCCTCCTCTCAGTATCCCAGATTCAATCATCCCATGGTCACTGCAGGTAAGGTTGCCCCTGACCTTCATATCCCACTGTTTGTAGGTATGAAGTCCAGCAGGAGTGCCTCCCCTTGCCAGCTCCTCGATCACCTGGGCCAGGAATTTGTTATCAATGCATACCAGAATTCTCCTGGATTGCTTGTGCCTTGCTGATTTGTCCCTCCAGCAGCTGGTTAAAGTCTCTCACGAGGTCCAGGGCCTGTGAATATGAGGCTCCTTCCAATTATCTGAAGGAGGCTTCACCTTCTTCCTGATCAGGTGGCTTGTAGCAGGCACTCACAACAACATTTCCCACATTGGTCTGCCTGCTAACCATGATCCATAAGCTCCCAGATGGTTCCACAGCAAAGCTCCATGCATTCCCGCTGCTCTCCCACATAAAGGGCAACTTCCCCCCTTGCTGTCCAGCTGGTTCTTCCTGAAGAGCCTGCATTCACCCACTGCAACACCGCAGTCCTGTGAGCTGTCCTACCACCTACGCATGATCCCAACAAGATCTTAGCCCTGAAACTGCACGCAAGCCTCTGATTTCTCCCATTTGTTCCCATATTGTGTGTGTTAATGTACAGGCACTTAGAGAGGCATTCAGTCATGATGATTATCCAGAAAAATCTATGAGAGTGTCCCCTGCAATGCATATGGAAACACAACAAAACCAAAGGCAAATAAGCAGCACTATTTGATCAGTCTGACTTCCAGATACGCTATCTCATCTGCCATTAATGAGCTTTAAGATCAACTAAAGCCACTAAAAAGCATGTGACCTGCAAAATCTACATACATGTTATACATTTCTGCTTTGTCATCATAAATTCACTATTCTCCTGTATTAGGTTACAAGCACCACAATGACTGTGAGCCATCAGTCAAGCAAAGACTAGTCTTCTCACACTAGTCTTAAACCAAGACTGCGTTGCACTGCTGAGCCCCAAAGCAATTCTGGACTTACCTACTCTACTACCCAAATGTCATTGGACAGAGCAATCCCAATCTAAATCTGCTTATCAGAATATTACTTGGCTAACAATAATATGTTAAAAACATTTTTGATAATAAACTTCATTTATAATATATTGATTCCTAGCTCGCTCACTCCCTGGAATTTCTTTAAGAAGTAAGCCTACCCCTCACCACCTCCAGTCAACTGTTTAACATACTACTGGAACTAGATTTTACTGAAATGCAACAACTGCTTTTGATAATAACCACATCATGTGCATGTGTGCAGGTAAAGAACATGCATCTTCCCACTATATTCAACCAACTAATTCAATTACTAGATCAATCTAGTTTCTGCAATTTAAGTTAAAAATGTAAGAATTGTACAAAAACTACAGAAAAGGGTATAAAATCTATTAGTTTTAAAATGCTGAAGAAACTAATCTGAAACACTCAAATTCCTGTTTGCACACATTACCTCCTTTCCTTTAAAGGTGAAACACTCTGGTAGCGCACTTCCCCTGTCCTATGGGCCTAAACTTAGCTTTCAGAATATTTCTTTAAGTATAATATTTATTTCCAATTTCTTCCCCAAAACATAAATATTAACCAAAAAATAAACACATAAGTGCCTTAGAAAAAAGTAAATACATTGACCACAATTATAGCGTATTAAATGTCAAAATTAGATCACTTAACATAGGTGCAAATATGCCTAGTGAAACCTAGCAGTTCGATGCAAAGTCATACTTATCATTGTGTTTTAATGCCTACCGGAGACAAACAACTTCTTAAAAACAATATGCATTAATATTAGTTTTGCATTTAAATCTTTAATAGTTTCCAACGTGCTGATTTAAGAATAGTACTGTAAAATTAATTCTTCCTTTTGTTGGACTGATAAGATACCTGAAAAAAAAACAATTTAAAAAAGCTGAAGTATCCTAAGAAGGCAGGAGCCTCTCTCAAATGGAGCTTAAGAAAATGGCTGCCAAAGTAAGGAAGCTGCTGCATGCAGCCAGTGAGGCAAGACAAAGATGAACACTAAAGGGAAAAGACGACTCATATTAATACTATTTTTTGTTTTCAAAACAGAAATAATTCTCTACATTACTAGGGGGAAAAAAAAAAAAAAAAAGACTTGGCATTAGCTTATTCAGAAATTCTGTCAAAGCAAGCATAAGCACTTGCCTTCAACAGTCATGTTACTAATATAAACCACCCCAAACAGTGCAGGCATTCTAGTTTGGGGGAGCAGCGTGTCTCTGACGTTTTCAGTGCCAGTGAAGGTTCTAGGGACAAATGCTGTTACAGCACAGCTCTCAGCAGAAGATGCTATACAGTGAGCCTTATTCTTAGGAGACCTCGCAGACACACCCAGACTGCTGAGAGTCTAAATGCTTAATCACAGTAGTCCCTACTTGGCATCTGCAAGGGAAAGCTCTGGGTTTGAGACTGCAGGCTATTTCCTGAGCAAGCAGCCACCCATCCCCTCCCAACCGCAGCCAGCCTTCCCCGGCTGCTAGAGCGCAGGCTGAAGGAGAATGCTGGGGCTGGGTAAGCGCTGCCATTACCCACCACAGAGAGCTGGACTTCTGCCCTCGGGCACAGCTGCCCCTCTGCCCATTATTCCTTAGGCAGCAGCAGTCCTGACCCGCTGGGATGGGCTGTGAACAAGTGTGGGAAGTGGCATTTAGTCGGCTCAAGCAGCTGTTGCCGGCATCCTCCCAGAAAAAACAGCAGGCTGGAGAGAAGCCGATCAAACGCCACCATTGGACTGCTCCAGCTTAAATGAAGTCAGGAATTCAGTGCTTGGATCCCCTCCTCCATCTCCTTCAAGCAAAACAGAGAGCAACAAATACGCCAATGTGACAGCTTGCTTTCTTGCCATCCAGCAGTGAAAGCAACAAGCACACATTAACCCATGAAAAATGGTCCTGAGATTCAGCACACGGTGAATTCAGCACTCAGGAAAGGACTTTTAAAGTCACCTTAGAGATCACTACATTGTGCTCAGTATTTTCACCAGTAAGTTCAATGAGAATTGAGGAACAGCCAAACAGCACACGGGCTATGAAGTAACAGCGCTGAGCTACCAACTTCAGATTTAACATAAAATTTGTCACTTGTAATGACAAGCGTGCACTGATTCCTTTTACAAAACGTGAAAGTTATAAATTTGACTTTCAGTATCAATCTAGTACTATAACAATACTGATATACAAACAAAATAATAAAGCTACAGACTTAAAGCAACAAAAGTAAATTTTAGAAGAAACATTTAAGTCATACAGAAACCTACTTTGCCATTTCACTGAACATTTAATCTTGCACATAGTGAGAAAATGCAACTGCAACATTGGAAATATTATTTAGATTTTTAAATGTCACCAATGCCAACTAATACACATTCAGCTCTCTGCGTTATGGAAGGAATCATTATAAACTGGGTAGAGTTCTTTCTTATTAATAGCATGCTTAAATAACAGATATAGAACAGATCTTTCATCTATACTTCTGAGCTTCAGAAAAGCAAAGCACCAGCTTCTGAGGGCAGAAAGTCCAGGCCGAGCATCATGAGCATGAGGGGGTGTTCCACAGTCATAAAAGCACACCATAGACTGCTGCCAAAAGACAAAGTCCTGACCTCCAGCATAACCATGTCCCTCACACGCACACAACTGCCAGGAGCTGCTGTACAAATGAGCTCTGGGAATTGATTTTGCTAAGCTCCAACAGAGAGAGGGAGCAGGCCGAGCCAGATTTCAAAAGTAGCCCATACATTGACGTCGGATGGACATGATTGTGCAACTGTGCTTCTAAAGACAACCTTAATCTAAAATGGCAACTAGAAACATTCTTCTGAGTTGCCAGTAGATCAATGACTGGAAAAAAGCATTAATAACCAATTAAATATTTTTTTTTACTGGTTTTGCCTACATTTTTCCTGTCTTAGGGACACCTTTCTACAGAAAGTTCATCCAAGCCTAACTTACTGTGCATCTAGAGAAAATGCTTGAACTGGAAAACTGTAAATAAAAGCAAAAGCACTTGCTTCAAATGTTTTGAAGCAAAAAAGGAAATTATTTTATTTTGAGACAGTTTGTTTAAAGAAAGAAAAGCATAGCACAAAGTGACCCACAAAAATGTAAAATACTATATCCTTCAGTTTCAAGAACTTCAGCATTCAAGGATGCTGGGTAACAGTGTGGGGATATGAGTGTTCACAATGAAAGGGCATCTAAGTTTTAGAAATAGCTTATTGCCTTTGCTGTTCTTAATCTCGTGAAGGAATATCTCACATCATGGAAAAACACTTTGATAAGCTGTAGCTTTTCAAAGTACTTTCAAGAAAAGGTTCACAGAGTAAACATGAGATCTAGCAGTTCTTACTCCCACCACTCCCAGTACCTACTGAAACATGAACAAAATGTAAACCATTCCCAGCAAAGTCAGAAGTTGGACAAATTCTGCTGCAAGAATGACATGTTTTTTCAGGCTTCTGCTTTTTTATCTGTAGATCTGCTTTCTTCCCACCCTTTGTAATGAAGGTGCTAGAGCTTATGCAGCACAGCTGGCATAGCTGGCCTTGCTAAGTTAGCTCACAGCCAAATCAATTGATGGATGGGCTGCAGATGATATGCAGTCCCAACTGCAGTCAAACACATAGCTGACTCAAAATTAAAGCAAGCTTTCCCCTTCTGGACAGGCAACATATGATTGTCACAGGATTGCCATGAGAGTTGGAGCACCTGATAAAGCACTATTGGATAAGTCACTGGACACCACCTTTCAAATTTAAAAGGCATTAATAGTCGCTAAGCATAAAGAATAAATAAAATAAAACAGAACCTCTTGAGATTTTAATGCTGAATCATGTTGTCCAAATTTATAGTCTTGATGAAGTCACTAGGCATAAGAATAGAGTCTGATGATGGTAAAATCTACTAAAGATGGAAGACAGGTATTCAGTAAGAATTACTTCACTTCTCCAATTTTGCTAGAAGGGATAAAGAACAAAGGCTATTTTGTGGTCACCCCTATTTAAGTGTTTAGTTACCTCTAGTGAAGCAGAGCATGGAAGGCTTAATGTCTGTGTTGTCATAGTTACTCAGAATAGGTCTGTATTTTTTGAAGTAATAAGGTTAAAACAGCTTGCAAAACACAGTAAGGACAGGCCTACCGAAATGCTCAGATAGCAAGCTCTTAACTTCATCAATTCCAAGCTGTTATCTATGGATACTCTGGAGGGCGATGATATCTTTATCAACCCAACTGGCACAGGACAAAGTTGCAAATACTCTGTCAGCAAACACATACCTGCTCTTCACTGCACTGAACACTTCCCCAGCATTATCGGCGTATCCTAACACCCCCCCTTAGCTATCTGCTTGCAAAAAAAGGATGCCTGGCAAAGACGCCCGCGCGGCTCGATACCGTACACCGCCTCCCCCCGCCCCTACCCCGCAGGGCACCCGCTGCTTGCGGCGGATCACGGAGCAGGCTCACCCCGCTCCGAGTTCCGTGGCAGGATGGGACCGGCGAGGAACGGCCACAACCCCGCGGCTCGACAGCGCCCGAGACAAAGCCCAGCCCGGCCGTCCCTGCCCGCCGCCCCTGCCTCCCACAGCCCGCCGGGCTCTGCGCAGGGGCCCCGCTGCCCCTGTTCACCGACCCTGCTCCCCCTCAGCGGCGCTCCCCCACCTCAGCCCCTCAACACTCCCGGCCGCGGAGCCAAACGAGGCCGCCGCGCCGCCTCAGGGGGCTCCGAGAACGGGGAAGGCGGCGCCCGGGCCGCAGCTCCCGCCGCCGCCCAAGCACACCCCGCCGCAGCACAAAAGCGCGACACGACACGACACGGCCCGGCCTGGCTCGCCCCAGGCGCCTGCCGGCTGCCCCCGGCGAAGGGGAGGGTCCCCCTCCCCCCGCCGCTGCCCCTCACCTTCCAGCCCCTCCATGGCGCACCCCAACCACCGGCTCCGGCCCCGCCGCTGCTGTAGCAACGCCGCCACCTCCCGGCCCGCTAACAACCGCCGCTCCCATTGGCCGGGCGGCGCGGGCGGGCGAGCCCGGGCGGATCCTCACGGCCACAGCCCCGGGGCGGGCGGACGGGCGGAGCGGCCTCCCCGACGGGGACCGCCTGCTGCTGCCACCGCCCGGCTCCGCTCCGACCCTTCCTCCTGGCCGGCAGGGCCCCAGCGCCCCGGCCCGCCCCACTCTCACCGGCCCGGAGCACGGCTGTCCCCGCCGGGAGCTCCCAGCCCGCCTCCGCCCCGACAGGCCCGGGTTGTGCCACCCGCCCTCTGGTCGGTTTCCCAAGGGAGCAGGGGACCAAGTCTGAGCATCTTCCTGGAAAAACCAGGCTTAGCCCAACTCTGGTACCATCTGGCATGTCATCTAGTCCATACGTTGAGGTTAAGCTATGATCAGGATCTTTTTCTTGGTCAGGGTTGGAAGGGACCTCTGGAGATCATCTAGTCCAACCCCCCTGCCGGAGCAGGGTCACCTAGAGCAGGTTGCACAGGAACACCTCCAGGTGGGTTTCGAATATCTCCAGAGAAGGAGACTCCACCACCTCTCTGGGCAGCCTGTTCCGGTGCTCTGCCACACTCAAAAGTAAAGAAGTTTTTCCTCGTGTTCAGACGGAATTTCCTGTGTTCCAGCTTGTGCCAGTTGACGCTTGTCCTGTTGCTGGGCACCACTGAGAAGAGTGGACCATCTTCTTGACACCTGCCCTTCAGATATTTATAAGCATTGATGGGGTCCCCTCTCAGTCTTCCCCAGGCTAAACAGACCCAGGTCTCTCAGCCTTTCCTCATAAGAGAGGTGCTCCAGTCCCTTGATCATCTTTATAGCCCTTCCCCTGGACTCTCTCCAGCAGTTCCCTGACCTTCTTGAACCAGGGAGCCCAGAACTGGACACAGTACTCCAGATGTGGCCTCACCAGGTAGAGTAGAGGGGGAGGATGACCCCCCTCAACCTGCTGGCCACGCTCTTTCTAATGCGCCCCAGGAGACCATTGGCCGCCTTGGCCACTAGGGCACATTGCTGGCTCAAGGTCAACTTGTCCACCTTGGCTCCCAGGTCCCTCTCTTCACTTGTATATGAAGACAAAGTAAAGTAAGAAGAAATAACTGTGCTGTTGAAAAAGCAACAGAGCCATCAGTCCCCAGGTGAACACGGGGAGCAACTGAGGTGGTGCCAGGGGCCCATCACACTCAGCACCAGTGAGCTGAACCGAGGGGCGCTGGGGTGCAGCACAGCGTGAGGCTGGAATGGGTGCCCCCTTGCTTGTGGGAGAGCTGTGGACACCCACAGGAAAAACATGAAAAATGGTTTTCAGGTTCATGTCCTGAAAATAATTGCAGGCAGTGGATTCCACCCCCTTTTTCCCTCCTGTTATTTTCTTAAATGAAAGAGATGCTAATATAAAATTAATATCTGAGGGTATCTCCTGCTACAGGATAACGTTTGAGGAATGGATGTTTTTGGAAAATAGTACTACTAAATTGCTGTTGACTAATGAATGTGAATGATGCTTGATACATATTGAAATTCTGTTCCTCTTACAAAAGCTCGCCACATTTTTAGCAACAAAAACATTTCAAGATTTTTTTTTTCTTCAAGACATTATTTTAGAATTAATTCTTAAGATTGTTATTTATCTTTCTTGTGGCAATATGCTATGAGCAACTAATACAGTTTTTCTATGTAAACTACAGTCTTACAGAAATTACTACTGTCTTTACAGGCATATGTAAATTCTTATTCTAGACCAGTTGGTTGATATAGATTTGCCTGTCCATAGAATCACAGTTACTGTCCCAATCATGGTACATCTGGAACGCAACTCAAAGAAAGCAAAACAAATACATAAAACCTAAATTAAATCAGAGATTATGATCACGTTGTCTTCTCTGCGTCCCCTTGGCACGGGACAAATAGATCCAGATGCTGCACGCCAAACAGCCAGCATGTAAACCCTGATTAATATATGATTAAAATCATCCTTTGAGACCACAAGCTTGAATATATATGGCAATTCTAGCTGCAATTTTTCTAGGTAGTTTAGAACCATACTAAAAATACGTTTCAGATTTGCCTTTGATCTATAGAGCTTATGCTTATAAAATTACAGGCCACGCCAGAAGGAACTAGTTTGCCACCATGTTGCAGAGTCCCAAACTTTGCAAATTATCCATTAAATCTTTGATGTAAAACTTAAATGAGCCCGTAGCTAGCAAGCATTTGCTGTTTAACTAGCCATTAGGGCAGCATATTAGAAGTGCTCTTCCTTGCATGGTATTTCTGTACTTGGACTGCAAACTCAAAAACAGAGGCCTAGGATCATTTCATCTCTCAGCTGGCAAATCCTTTATAATGAAAACATAAACATAAACATAATTTTTATCTTGTATTCTCAATTTAGTGAAGGGTTTCATATTAGAGGAGCATTTTTTTTCGTTTGGTTCATTGTTTTTCTTTGAAATTCATGGTTATTTTTGTTAAAAACTAGGGCAGGAGATAACTTCAGCTCACCCATCTTAGAGTGTCTACAACGTGTTGCTCACATCTGAGCTCCCCATCAAGTTCCCCCCTATAGTCTACAGAGATTTGTCGCTAATATAGGCTACGGGTTGAGGGTGCAATCTGCCTGGCCAAATGTAACAGCTGTTTCAGGATGTGAGACAAGTAAATAGTCAATACGCGCATTAGAGTAGTCAAATGTTACTCTAGATTTCTTCAGGCTTAGTCTTTTACTGAAAACAGATTTAATGCTTAGTTTTGCTCTGCAAAAGTGCCGCTGATTGACTTTGTCATCCCATTACTCATCTAAGAAGTGGAAGAAATAAGAGCTGGCTTATAGAACGAATGGGCAAGTGGTCGTTCTGCTGCAAAGATAAAAGATTCTCCTGGCTCTTGTGGATGGTGTATGAACATTTGTTGTAACTAAGCATACGGACAGCATACTTTAAAAGACTCCCAATGCTGAAAAGTAGCTGTCTTTTAATTGTGGTGTTCATGTGAGGAACAGGGCACTACTCCTCATCGCGACCGTGCCACATGAACCTTTTCATAAATTTACCTTAGCTCCGTACTGACCCCCACCCCTCAAGCCTGTGTTATTCTGCTGTAGACCTACTACTCCAAACGCAAGTCGGTTCTGCAATGACATTCCTGTAACATTTAGGATTTTTTTTTCCCCAAATTCTATGCTAAATTTATTAATTGCTAGTTTGCACCATGTATGCTTGTGCCAACATTGATTTCTGGCTTAAATATTGTCCTTATTGTTTATATCTCTGATGTATTTTAGGCAATTAGCATGCATTCTGTTTCAGTATTTGACTTGTTAGCCTAAACAAAGTAGGGCTTTTCTAAACTATTCTCAGAAACTATGCTTGCCATTTCCATAGTCATCATGGTACCCTTTGCACCTATTCCACATTAGCTCATATTTCATACATGATCAGAATCCTAAACTGTCCCTCAGATGTGATCCTACTGCATTGCTTAGAGTTCTTTGCCTCTGCAGGGACTATTTCTACTAAAGCATCTTAGGTTACATTTGCTATGTTATGGTAAGCTTGCAGGCACCATGTATATATTTAGCTCCTTTTCCATATCAGTTGTTTTGCAGAGGCAGCAATGACGATAGGAATTTTTGCCTCTAAAGAGTAATACAATCTGAACACCTTCTGTTCAGAATCTTCAGTATCTCTGAGAAGGACCAAGTAAACATGGCCCTAAATGCAAAACTCACATTTTCCTTATTCACACTTATTTTTAAGAACTGAAATACAAGACTAACATAGACCTGACTACCTGTCACCAAATTCCAGAATGAATTCCGAAGAAGAGAGGCAAAAGTGGTGGTAAACTCAGACATCAAGCAGGAGTATAGGGATGCCACCTTAGATCTGGACAGTTTCCAAAAAGACTCATGTCTCTTTCTGCTGGCCAGTAAAGAGATAAAGAGATGGTTTTTCAGTTTTAGTTGGTAAAAAAGAGGAGTCTGCCCCCAGGGAGAAGTTGTGAGTGGTAAGTTATGAGTCTGTGATAAATTATGAAGACCCATTTTCCCTACTCTTTGTGGGCATAGATAAAAGTTACAGCTTAGCCTGGATCTTTGGTTGCATAAGGCAACATCTTCAAAAGTGAAGTGCCTGGAGATGTGGAATCGTGGTCTAACGTTTGAAAAGGTCCTGAATTTCAAAAGGCAGGGAAGCAGTGATGACAAATCTTTCTGCCAGAATCTGTCAAGATCTCTTGTAAAAGAACTGGAGGACTGTACTCACAGGTCCCAGGTGTATTACTGGTGCATGAAGTTGTCTCTTTCCCTGGATGTGATGCTCGTGACCAGCAGAGCCTGGCTGGTCACACAATAAACTCGAGCCATCTCCCATGTGTAAGCCCTGTTTGTCACTCAGCTCCTCATGTGATAGTAATACCTGGATTTTGATCATCTGAGAGGCACGTATAGATCACAGGAGATATTTTGTAAAATGCAAAGGGGAGAGGATTGTGGCATTTAGAAATATTCATATGGCCATAACAGTCACCCCAGGTAAGGACGGCTGCTGCAGAATATGTGCTGTGAGTCTTATAAGCAGTTTAGGCAGGCCAATGGGAGCTGTGGAATACATATGGCTTACTCTATATATCAGTATAGAAAAATCCCTAAACTGAAGCGCTCCAAATCTTTAGTCACTTTAGAAAGTGATTCTGCGATCCAGACTTTGACAATGCATTGCCCTGGATCTTTGCAAAGCTGTGCAAGTCCTTCATTTGGGGCAGAAGTGTCATAAAAGGCCTAAGTCCTGTAAAATGATCAGAATTTCATTAACATTTCAAATGCTTTTCACCATTTGAATCCCTGTCACAATGACTAAAATCTTTATAGAAAATCAAAACCTGTTCACTATCTTTCATGTTAATAATGAACATTGGATAAAGCAGGATTTCCCAAAGTGGCATTTTAATTAATACACTTTGCACTGTAACTACCTTCTGGGAATTCAGATATGCTTGCACAGGGAGACTTTAAAATTTAAATATTCCTAATAAGCTTTTTCTTACAATTAACACTAATTGAGGACTACAGACAAGAATGATTAATCTCCTACTAAAATAATTCCTCAGTTGAATTACTACAAGAGTGCCTTTTGTTCTTTTGTGGGTTATAGTCCCAATTTATATTCAGGATTGGGCTATTGTGATTTTGCTATCAATCTTTTTAGCAACCCAGGTTTTTTTCAGTACACTTTTATACTTTTGTTTGCTGTGGAC
Organism: Larus michahellis; assembly: GCF_964199755.1. Taxonomy (NCBI): domain Eukaryota; kingdom Metazoa; phylum Chordata; class Aves; order Charadriiformes; family Laridae; genus Larus; species Larus michahellis. The sequence continues at coordinate 137,197,195 of NC_133897.1, read as the reverse complement.
TCCCAAATTAGGCAGAACAAGACCAGAGGCCACAATGAAAATTGGTGAGCAGTGCTGGAGTGAGCAGCTTTTGTTCTGTCCAAACATGAATTGCTAAATTTATAAACTTGAGTACAAACTGGTATTAGAGCAAATGTGATGTAATAATGCCCAAAACACAGATAAAAGAATAGTTTAAATTCTAGGATGCCACACTGTTAGATATATTTTCTCAAGCCAAGTAATAGGAGGAGGCCGGGGACTGTGACTTCATCCAAGGCTGTAGTTCTTCAGTTGGATAGCAAACAACAAAAGAAAGACTATTTTTTCCATTGGACACTCTACAGCTGGAGTAATTCTGTATCTTCTTGATCAGTAAACCATTATTGCCACCAAAACCAGTTATCCTTCTGTGATGACCATGGTTTCTCAGCTCTTCACTCTGACCTCCTTCTCCTCCTCGTTGTGCTGGCCCAGAAGATGTTCATGTGCTCAGGTGGTTTGGGGACTTACCCAGCTCCAGCATCCTCCTGTCTGATCTGTGCATCTTTCTGGCTATGTGAACAGCTGTGCCAGCGCAGGGGAGGGTGTCTGCATCGAAACCAGAATGGGTAGCCAGTCTTTGGGGAAGACAGAACAGACACTTTCGGTGGGAGTTTGTGTGGGCTAAAAGAGCAGGTAAAGTCAAGAGTTACTTTGGCTCAGCCTGGCGGATGCAATGAAAAAATATGAAGTTTTTTCTCCAGCAATAAGCCTGAAGATTTGCAAAAAGACTGCAAGTTTCTAATCTCCCATCTCAGATGTTAAATATCTTTCCTGATCTCTGATTTTGTTTTTTGTTTGTTTTCTTTGTTTTTGTTTTAAATATCCCATGCCCATTAAAATGTTGTTTTCTGATCTAGGAGCACAAAATCCTGAGCACTTAAAATACAGCCCTGTGTGTAGGATTGGGCTGTGCTGTCTCTAAGGTGCTATATGAAACCCTAATGGATCCATTACAAAAGTCTCACCGGAGCGATTTTTTTTATTATTTAAATGAGCTCAAATCCTGTCATGGGTTTGTAGCAGCCATTTCAAAAACAGAAGGGACAAAATGAGGAAAGCAGGCCTTCCTGTTTGTTGCTGAAATGTGAACTGTTGCATGTTTCTTCTTCCTGGTGTTTTCAAGAATTTCTGACATTTTGCTCCTGAAATAAATGTCTATTTAGAGACTGAACCAAAATAGCAACTGTGGAAAATGCTAAACTGTTAGAACATTAGGAACTTCTGGAGAAGTCAGTTTCCCAAATTGTGCTTCTGCCAGGCATGTTCTCCCATCAGCCTTTTTCCACTCCTCAAAGTACCCCATAGTGTCCCCGGCAGCGGGGAGAAACCAGAGCTCCAGAAGAGAGTGAGAGCAAATCCTTCTTGTTCAGGGTATGGTGACAGTCTCCTCTAATTAGGATAACAGCTTGCTTCTGCTACCTAAGGTATGCTTGTGGTATCTGTAAAGCTGGTACTGAGAAGCTGAAGGAACAGGAGGATTATTAAGTTCTTTGCTTACATGTTCCTTACATTTTACGTATTTGCTTACATTTTCTCTTTTAAAGCAGGTTTGCCTATGTACCACCCCCTCACGGCCCCAGCTGCACCTTTCTGTCTCAAGAAGCTTCATTTACTTTGCAAGACCAATTAGGTAATTCCAAACTTATGATTTGAGCATAAAATTCTGGCATTTACGACTCAAATAACACAATACACACAGTTTTTCTATGCAATGTGCTTCCAAGTCCCGATTAGAGAAATAGTTAAAGTTTCATGGCAGGTAGTACCTCTGCTGTTTTCTTATTTCCGTATATTGGCATTTGCAACCTATATAACAGTCCTCAAATGTTGGGGTGTCAGTTTTCACAGTTCTACTAGTAAGATAGCTCTTAAAAAATGAGTGGGAAAATCAAAGTACAGAATAAGTAAGCTAAACAGATTGACTTTTAGTAAATCCCCTATACTATTTGTATTTCATCTCCAACACACTTCCACTCTTCAGCTTGTTGGTTTAGGACACAATCTTGTTTTTTAAGGCATGGCACAAAGCAGAGCTCAGAGATTACTGCGAAACAAAGCAATGCTACAAAGCTGATTTTGCAAAGCCGTTTTATATGAGGGAGTTCCACAAAGCACTTCATGTGTTTCTGTTGCCTAAGTCCTTGCTTAGAAGATGGGCTTTGCTGGGTAGGCATGTAAAAATCCGTTGCGTCTATGTATTGTACAAACAAATAGACCACAAAGCTGATGAAATATTCCACTCCTATTGAATTCTCCAAATGCCTTGTATGGCAATTAAAATTATACATATGTACCACGGTCCTGTGGATGGGATGAGGTGGTAAAAATCCCTTTTAAGAGATTTTTTCTTTAATTGAGAAATTAAAATGGGTCTACAATTTAATCTATATTTATAATAACTTGTAATGTTATAGTGTTTTTCTTCACTATTCAGAGGAAATGGTCATATTACATTGCAGTAGGAGTAGAATTTATTGACTGAACTTAAATTTTGTTTCAGAATAAAGTATGTTGACATATTGGTTCCTTTTTTTTATTTACCACTTAAGATACTCAGCTTCTTGCCATTTTCTGTCCCACAATGTGATCTGATGATTCTTCTATTCTTAGACAGAAACCAAGACAAATTATGCAGTGCATATCATCCCTTATCACCTTGCTATATGTGCCTAAATTTGCACATTTGCAGTTCTTCTCTTTGGGAATATGTAGTCACAGATATGGTGGTAAAAATCCTTCTTAAAGCATTTTTACATAGTGCAGTGCATATTTTACATAGCAAAGAAGGAAAACATTAAAGTTTCATCTAGTTTTAGATGAACCTTTGGTTTCATCTAATCCATGTGTCATTAAATTGGATGGGTTTTCCTTAAGTTAAACAAAAAGAGCCCAATCAATGAATTCTCCAGGCCTGTTTTAGCTGCAGCTGTTCTCCCAGTGATTGCCTCATAGTATTTTTCCTTTCAAAGCTACAACCTCACTCCATATGTGTCTTTGCCTTTACTCCCTCTGTCTCCTCTTACTAGTAGCATTTGGTACACAGCCATGGTGAGAATTCCCTCTGTTTAATAATGATTTGTGATTTTTTTTTTCCCAAATGCCAGCTATCTGCATGCCCCATGTTGTTTTCCAGTATTAAGAAATACCAGTGATTACATCTACTTACAGTGCAGGGTGAAAATTGGCTCTTCGGCCTCTCTAACGCCCAATTCAACAGAGTATTGCAATAAATGGCTTTTTAGGTATAGATCAATATACTGAAAGTTATCAACAAACTGAAAGTTATTAGGGTAAATGTCGTGGCTCAAAAAATAATTTCAACTCCACTGGTACTTCCAGATTCATGTGAATACTTACTGAAAAGTTTTGACACTTTTGGCATAGACTAGATTGTAAAACATTAATCGTGATGATGAATAGTTGCTCATGTGTGACTTCAATAATTACTGCAAGTTCTAATACAAAGAACTCGTACAATGTTCCACTTTAATGTGGATTTACCATCTGACATGAAGTTTTCTTTTCCACATCTTTATAAAAAATCACCAAATATACATCGGATCCAACAAGAAACACAGAAATATTAGTCAATGCTTTCATTTTGGGCAATGAACCCATCATACTGATGGCATCATACTGAACTAATTCAACAACTGGGCTGTGGTGTACTTCCATTTTTAATCACAGAAATCAGAGATATAGGGGATACATGCTAGCACAGAATTATTTTCATAATATATTCTTAAGTACTTTGTGTTATTTGATCAAACTGTTGAATTTAGAAGTGCAAAAATCTTTGATTATTTGATTCAGTGGAGAGTATTTGATTAGACATAGCTTAATGTTTCCATCTCTTCTTTGGTTAACTGTGAAATTTCATATTGATTTAAAAGATTTGCATACATTGGTCTCAAAATCGAAATTGAGTGAAGGTTTCCATTTTTATCCAATACTTCAAGATACATTTTGAACTCAAAACCTGAATTAAGCTTATCTTTGCTCTAAGATACTCAGTCTAAAAAAACCTATTTGGATATAGAAGCTATTACTTATGAAGATAATGGCTGGCAACTAAGGAAATCTTTCGGTCTCAAACTGTTACTGACGCTGGCAGTGTAAGACATGGAAAGGGGAAGTGAAATCACACAAAAAATCACAAGTAGAATGAAGAGTTGAAATTATGTCCCCTGACTCGTACTCACAATCATCTTTCTTTTGCATGAAGAAAGCTAAATACTTGCACAATAAAAAAAATAAATATGTGGGTTTAGCTTTCATTCAATGCTAGGTGCCAAAGGAGGTTTTAAGAAGACGATATTCCACATTGATTACAACACTGTTTAAGACTGCAGTATGGTGGGCTTTTTTTTTCCTTATACCACTTTCATGTTATTCTTGAGAAGTTTTTTTATTTTAAACAGAATTCAATTTTATTTTCTCAACAGACAACTTATAAATAAAGTAAATAAATACTAAAATAAGTTTAAGACAAAATGGGCAGAACAAAATTCCTCAAATTACATTTTTTTTATTTTGAGTATATGTACATCCACATTTCTTATGACCCTCTTCTTAGTCTTTAACCCATTAACAAGTTTTCAGGGCTCTGTCTAGTAGATTTTTATGTCCATTTAGGAAGGCCATTTAGATCTTAAATGTATCAGATGGTGCCAAATATTGTCAATTAAAATGCAAAGGAGTTACTCAGAGGTCAACCAGAGGCAGTAATGAGAGAAAAAAATGGGTGTTTTGCTGGCAGGCACTGCTGGTTTCCCCCTTCCTTATTGATTCATTCCTTTAATTTTTCTTTAAATACTTTTGGAGAACCGATTCTTTGAATGGTCTGGTTAAATCTGAAAAGGAGAAACAAGGAAATAAAACTGAGCTTCAAGCCCAAATTTGCATTTTTTTGTATATGATTTTTGTGTGCATCTAACTGCCACTAAGCCAGCACAAATCTTTTACAGCTCTAGTATACCGACTTGTTACAGCTCCTGAAAAATTCACAATACAATATCCTCTTTCCTACAGCTCCATCTTCCTCCCTGTGGTTCTAGGGATCACGTCATCCACTTTCCAGCATTATGAAATTCCTGCTTTTTGTGGACTTAAATTCATTAGCAGTAGAACAGAACAACATTGCTTAGCGATGTCTTGCAAGTGGCAGTTCAGGTAGAAACCCCACTGAATTCTATTACTCCTTTGAATACCTTAAAATCAGTAACTGGTGTTTCTTTCTTGGCGTGACTTTCTCTGGATCTTTCAGACTGCTATTTCCTACATCCTTGTCCTGGTTTGAGGTAAAACAGAACCACCTTTCTGTTCAGTAATTTTACTTCTTAGCTAGGCCTCTTCTAACTTTCTGAAATTAACAGCATATTGTGCTGTTCGTTCTCAGAGTGATAAGACCAATGTTTACAGTTAGTGCCAAGGAATGGAATGCAAAGAGGCTCTTGCTTGTACTTATTGCTATAACGACCAAGGTCAGATAATTTCATTATTTCACCCGTTGGAGGGTCAGAAATGGAAAAGCGTAGAGGGGTCCCACCTGCAGGGAGGAATGGACAGGTGATTCAAAAATTGACCAACAGGGGTATTCCATCCCATCTGCCCCATGCTCAGTATAAAAGCTGAGGGATCAAAGGGTCAGCTCTTTCTTCAGTGGCTGACATCCGAGGAGGACCCTGGCTGTTCATCTGTCTTTGATCCTGATCCGTGGGTTCCTGGCTCCAGCTCTGGAATCCAGTTCGCACCCATCGCTGAGTCCAGTCTGGGACTTCCCAGTGCCTGCCAGTGATTTCATCCTGGAAGCTTAATACCATTTTGTATACGTTGCATGTATTTCATTATTTCCTTTTTATTTTATTATTAATATTTCATTAAAGTAGTTTAGTTCCTTCTAAACTCGTCAATCTCTTTATCTCCCCTCCTCCTCTCCATGTGCGAGAGGTGGGGGGAGAGCACCTGTCACCGGTCATTGGCCAATTTGGCCAAAATGACAACAATCCTCTGTCCAAATTTTCAAGCTCTCCAAAGCTGTGCTTACAAGAAGAACTCCTCCTCCACCTCAGTTTCTGTTCCTGCTTATCGCTTCCCTCTGGATATTTTTCCCCTCACTGATTTCTGTATTGTAAACAGAACCAAATGAGGCCAGCTCCTCATTTGCATCTCTGATCTGTCATGGATGACTATGTCTATATTATTCCTTGTATACAATTTATACACTATAAACAAAATTAGGGAGAGATGAGTCAGAACTTGACTACTTGTACCTACTTTTTCCTGCAAACTAACTTAAGCTAAGGTTGCATACAAATGTGATTTGACCTTGTAAAAGGAGATTCTTGGGCACCTCAAGATACCTCAAGTTCTCATGTGCATCCAGTGTCAGACATAAAATCACCATATGCAGCTGGGATAGAAGGAGGCTGTTTGTTCAGCCAGGCTTTGGGAGCTAGGGCTATTTGCACTTCAGATAAATGTGTGACTAAATGTGGCTTTAAAGTGTGTGCAATACATGCAGACAAACGTAGAGTTTTGCTTGGGGCATCATGACTGAGTCACTGTGAAACAAGCCCCATTTGTGTCTTACAAGTCAGCACTCTGCATACCTGCTGAATTTAGCCTTTAGCCCATATTTAAACATAGACATACCCTCCCTACTGACCAGTCCTACAACATCAAGTTACCTCAAGGCTTGGTGCATTTGCCCTGATGGCAAAGAAGGTGAATGGTGTCCTGGGATGCATTAAACAAAGCATTGCCAGCAGGTCAAGGAGGGTGATCCTGCTGCTCTACTCAGCTCTGGTGATGCCACACCTGGGTCCAGTTCTGGATTCCCCAGTACGAGACAGACATGGGCATACTGGCCCTTCCAGCAAAGCACCGTGAAGATGCTGAAGGGACTGGAGCACCTCTCTTATGAGACAAGACTGAGAGAGCTGGGACTATTCAGCCTGGAGAAGAGAAGGCTCAGGGGGATCTCATAAATGTCTACAAATACCTGAAGGGAGGGTGCAAAAAGGACAGAGCCAGGCTCTTTTCAGTGGTGCCCAGTGACAGGACAAGGGGCAATGGGTGCACACTGAAATACAGGAGGTTCCCTCTGAACATCAGGAAACACTTTTTCACTGTGAGGGTGACCGAGCACTGGCACCGGTTGCCCAGAGAGACTGTGGAGTCTCCATCCTTGGAGATACTCAAAAGCCATCTGGACATGGTGGCTCTAGGTGGCCCTGTTTGAGCAGGGGGTAGGACCAGATGACCTCTAGAGGTCCCTTCCCACCTCAACCATTCTGTGGTTCTGTAATTCATTCCAAACACAGAAGTTCAGCACAGTTCCTGGCAGAGCCTGAACATCAGCCAGTTCCTGGCAGAGCCTGGCCAACGGAATTCTGGGCTTCATAGGGAAGAGTGTGGCCAGCAGGCCAGAGGAGGTCATTCTCACCCTCTACTCTGGGGAGTTGTATTCTACAACTGGAGTACTGTGTCCAGTTCTGGGCTCCCCAGTTCAAGAGAGACAGGGAACTTCTGGAAAGAGTCCAGCATAGGACAAAAAGATGATTGAGGGATTGGAGCATCTCCCTTATGAGGAAAGGCTGAGGGAGCTGGGACTCTTTAGCCTGGAGAAGAGAAGGCTGAGGGGAGACCTTATTAACGTTTACAAGTATCTCAAGGGTGGGTTTAAGGAGGATGGAGCCAGACTCTCCAGTGGTTCCCAGTAACAGGACGAGGGGTAACGGGCACAAGCTGGAACATAGGAAGTTCCAATCAAATATGAGAAACAATTTCTTCACAGTGAGGGTGCCAGAACACTGGAACAGGCTGCCCAGGGAGGTTGTGGAGTCCCCTACTCTGGAGACTTTCAAGACCCGCCTGGATGCAGTCATGAGTAATGTGCCCTAGGCAATCCTGCTTTAGCAGGGGAGTTGGACTAGATGATCTCTAGAGGTCCCTCCCAACTCTGAAAAATTCCGTGAAATTCCATGAAATCTCCTTGCACTAGTATTTCCACATTAGAGCTACAATGTGTTACGACTGAGTAGATTTCCCTTAGGTCATTCAGTTTCCCTACATTCAGACCCCAAAGCTTTTGGACCTTGGATTTGAACTACCATTTTAGCTCATCCCAGTTCTGTTCTCCCCTGTGAGTCCTCTATAGAAATTGCAAATGTCATTTCCATCAGCTGATGTGTTTAATCATCCATTCTCTTAATCAGTCATCATTTGTGTATTTTATCCTATAGTTGTCTGTATGCCAGTTCAGTTAATATGCTTGATGCATAAACATGTGGTAATTGCTAACAAAATTATTATTATTTTTGCCATAAACAGAAACAAAAATTAGAAGCAAATGCTGCCACTGACATTCGTTGAGGTAATTGGTTTTTTCTTGCCAATGATATGCAATTACTGTGTAGCTATTTTTGCGTATAACAGATTTCTCAATTCTAGTAAAAGGGCTGCGGTCCCTGTTTCATATGTATGGAGATATGGATCACCATGCAGTCAGTATTCTACTTGATACAGTAATTTACAGGAGCTCTGCGTTGCTCCTATTTGCACTGTGAATTCAGACACCTGTACTTGCTATCAAAATAGCATATGCACAGCCTGCAAGGCATATTATCCCCTTTTTTGTTTGCTTGAAAGAAAGTATTTCTTTCCAGGTCCCATCACAAGGTTTGCGTTTGCAGCTCTAAAACTCCAGCTGTTCCCAGTTTGAGGAAACACCATTTTAATAGAAAACATTGTTTAGTTATGAAACATCCCCATTAACTCCTATGGATCATTAAAACACTATCAAAAGAGCAGAGAGGCTGAATTTGTATGCTGCTGTGGTACAGATGGCTGATGTCCTTATCGCGCTACCAGTAATTTTTGGGGAGTGATATTGGGAGAAACAAGGCTTTCTACGGGTGTAGGAAGCCATGCAAGATGATTGTAGGACTTGGCAAGGAAACTATTTTGGCTCCATTTTCAGAAAGAAAGATTCTTCCTTTTCCAGTGCTCATTTTTAGCTGCAGTTCTTTTAAATGACCAATAGAAAGCCTTTATGTGACTAGAAGGACAACCTTAAAAGTAAGAAAAAACTTCCTGGTCCAGCTGGATGCTAAATAATAAAGACTGGAAAGTACTGTCCAACCGTGAAGCAAAACTGGGTGACTCAATATGGGCATGCACTGTCATTGAATATCAGAATAATAAAACAAGCTTATTCTGCCTTTTTCTCACAGCAACTCCATAATTCCAGTAGTATTAATAAGAAGGTGTCGATTTTTCTCCATGCTTGAGAGTAGGTGAGAAATATCGGTTTTATATGTTTTGATCATTCTGTTTATGGCTATTCATCTGTCTGCTACAGGGCAGAAAAACAGACAGAAATCTTTATTTTCATAAAGTTAGCTCTCCTTTTTAATGGCGTTATGTTAGCTCTGTAGAAAAGAACCAAATATGTTTATATACATATCGTGACTAATACAGAAATGCTGTGGAATTTGGTAGGTATATTTGTTAGAGGGGTTTTTTTATTTCACTTTCTAAAGAGGTGTATGAGAGTATTGATCAATTATTTGGCTCTGCCTTTCATTTTGCAGGATGCGATTATTTTTTTCCTTACTTAATAATAACTGAAAGAGTGGATTGGTTTTCAAAAGGCGTTGACCTCAGTGCTTGACTTTCTGACTAAAGCAGGTTACACCCACATAAAGGGTGTAGAAAAAATGCGACCCTTTGTTATTAGTAGATACTGAAGCTCTCTTTTGTCCTTTCTTGTGTTCAGTATGTGCTTCCAAAACCATCAGCCTGAGATCTGACCTCACATTCTTAAAGTTTCTTACATTATTCTTTCTTCTTAGAGTAACTATGCAAACCTCTTCATTTCAAAGAGGATTTTGCCCGAAGGAGTTGTGCAAAAATGCCCCTATGCTTTACTCAAAGATTAATTCCTAAAGTTTTGAAGGTTCATCTTGGTTAGGAAACTTATAATTAGGAGTAGAGAGTGTTGTTTACCTAACAGCCCTCCTAAAATTCTAGGCAGGCCCTGATACAGTACTCCATTTCCTTCTTATGCAAGCTATTATAATGTAATATTAAACAACAAAGGCATTCACTCACAGAGCTCTTTAGTAATGCATGAAGGATTGCTACATCATCTTCTCCTGTTTCTACATTGCTTAATTAACCAATAAGACTTAATTACTTGGTAAGGTTTATCACTCTCTATCAAAACCTCACTAAAGGGTGCTGAAAAGCATATATCACCAATTACAGTTATTATAACTGTAATAATTTATTATAGCTTATTAGTCAGTCCTTCCAAATTTGTTAGCCCATGAGTTGGTCAGGAAGCGTGAGGAGGACAGACCTCTCTCTGCCGTAGCCTCCTCTGAATCCGAATGAGACTTTACACAAGTGACAGCAGTAAAGCCTGTGCCACCACAGTGACAGTGAAGTCCTTTGGTGTCTGAGAGCCTCTGCCCAGAGATGACATTCTACCTGACCCGCGGTGCCACCTCTCCTCCTCAGGTCCCCAGAAGTGTAAGTTGTGATTGGTTTGGGTCCTGGGTTACAGGAGAAGCTTTGTAAGTGTTCCCTCCTTAGTGCAATACAGTCAAGCAAAATGCTTGAAAACCTTGAAAATAAATGTCTTTCTTGAAAAAGAGGAAGAAGAAGAGATTGTCATGATCTGTGATTGCCTTAATAGGCATCCATCTGCTATGTGACTTCATAGCGGGCTATGCTCTGCTGCATCCATCTGCTATGTAACTACAGAAAAGATGACTACAAATGGCTTTCTGAAACTCTTAAAGTACCTCTCTCCATAACTCTGCCTTGCAGGACTTAAAACATGAAATGGGACAAGGTAAAGTGTAAAAGAGGGAAAATTCATCTACAATTATTCAGGAAAACAAAAGTCTGACTTGACTGTACCATTCTTGGAAGATGCTTCAGTCTAGGACGTCTGGCTGCTTCATGCCTACCGCAGGACTGCAACAGAAAGCCAAAAGCCTGGTTGCTGTTGGAGAGGTCCAGTCCCAGCTGGAGCAGAAAGGTAACACATTCTGTGACCAGCAAGACTGGAGATAAAGCTCAACTTTTTTAGAACTGGAGTTGCTAACAAGAGATGCTTCAAAAAGAAGAAAAGGCTGGGAAAGCCCGAGGAAAGGTATTCACAGAAGCAGTGAATAAGACATGTCCTTGCAAAAAAAATTCAACTGTCCCACTCTACTCTTAAAAATACTGTTGTAAATCAGAAAATGAACCAGAAGCGTGGTGTATGTCAGGTTTTCCAAATCTCTGTGCACACTGTCTGGCTGTCTACTGTATTCTCTGGCCTTGTAAATGTTTTAATTTCGAAACGTCCTCTGTCATCTCTCTGAAAGCATTCAAACCATGAAGAATTCCTCCAACAGATCTCACATGCATTACTATAATTATGTTAAATTTGGAAGTGTATGGTGTTGACAAAGTTACCTTTCACTTACATACTTTGGGTGAAGAAGAAATGTTCCACAATGTACCAGACATTATATCTTTGAAAGGATCTGGTCTGTAGGGTCTAGCAAGCATGGGATGAACCCTCCTAGAATACTGCACCAAATGTCTAAGTTAGTAGACCCAGACGGGCACAGCCCTTGTGCCCTCAGCCTGTGCAAGGAAATTGCATCTGCTGGCCTAAAAAAGTCTGTGTTCTGGACGAGAAAGTCAGGTGTACTGAAGACAGCACTTGACCTTAGCAAATATAGTAAGTTCCAAAAAGCACCATGTCTCAGGTAAAGAGGATTCAGCATATAAGACTCTCCTTTTTCTCTCCCAGTAAAAAGAGGTGAGGGTGAAGTAGAGAGGTGGCATCACCCAGGTTCATGGGTATGTCAGTCACCAGGGTGGATATGTCCTAAGGATAAAACTTGGAGGAATGTAGATGTCTGTTGCTGATACATACCATTATATTAAATTAATTACTTGTCATCTATTAAATATATACAGATAGTGATTTTATTTTTTACCCTTATATGGATGACACCATGTTTCTATTTGGGTGACTGTTTTGTAGGAAAGTCTTGCAGACTCATGCTACAATAAAAAAAATGAACTCAGAATTTTATTTTTATACCTCCATATTATTATTAGTAGTATTACCAGTATTATTAGTAACAATAACAATAACAATAAATAATTATTATTTATTTGTCATTCAAAGCTGAATGGCAAATAAATATGAGGGGAATAAAAATAATCAAGGTTTTGTCTGAAGGGCTGAGTTTTGGTTTTTTTTGTTTCCAATGTATGTGTTTTGGCCTTCGGAACTTTCGGAACTTTCAAAACAGTATGCTATTCTCAGACACTGCCATATGGCTCTAACACTGTCAGCAGTAACAATATTGTATTCATATGCTCAAAGAAAGAACTGAGCTCTGAAATATCTTTGCTGGACTCCATTAAGGATAATTTTTTAGGATAAAGACATCTTGCATAAAAGGAACTCCAGTCCAGTGTTGGAACCCCCCCTGGCGGACCTCAGGTAGCAATTATGCGGCAAACATGCCTAGGAAAAAATACATCTATCCAGAGTTTAAATCCTACTAAAATATGAAGCTGATTTACAGCACAGGCTTGATGCAGAAATTATAGGATACAGTTGATTCCTGCTCTCAAAGCCAGTAAATAAGTGTAATATTCACTTCAGCACTGTTACTCAGGATTTATATCATAGGAACTGAATTTGCCCCAGCAGTCTCGCATCTACTCAGGGACAATGTATGTAGAGATGTTATATGTATACGAAAATGTTATAGAGACATGGAGTCAAGGGAAAACTCCTACTTGTAATTTTCTTTTTTCAGATGACCACTCAATTTCAGTGTCTGACTTCATTAATTTCTCTATTAATAGTCATAAATTTACGGTATACATTTCTGTCATGTATATTCCTATTTCCATTCATACCAGATAAAACTTTCTGTTAAACACAGCTGTATAAGCTCTATTGATTTTGGTTTTATTTGTTTGAAGTATATTTTCTCAGTGAAGATATTTGTCAAAATATTTGTTCAGAATACTGTAAAAGCAGCTCCCAGGTCAGGAAAGGACTAAGTCCCCCCAGCTCCCCTCCCCCACCCTCAAATTGTATTAATCCAGTTGTATGTTTCTCTTGATAATGAATGTTTTGTTTTGTTTTGTTTTGATTTTTATTAACTAGGAACATCATACATGAAAAAGGGAGGTTGTGTTAAAAAGATCCTAGGATGGGGAGGCAGCATTGAACTGACAACTTTGAAAGCATCTGTTTGTCATTGGCCTCTCCCAACATCAGCCTGGAATATTAATGCCAGGATGAAATGTGCTCATAGATGACACTGGGATTGGTTGACTGAAGAGTTATGGTTTAAGGAGGTTTTATTATTGTTGTTGTTGGAGGGAAAATGTTGGTTGTATCTAGATTTCAGATCAGTCATGGTTTGTGATCTCACCTTTGAGAGCTGAAGAGTTAATAAATATTGGACTGCATTCATGAGGACAATGCAACTATTGCAATACTCTGTCCTTTGAGGATGCCTAGACTGACTCTGGGTTATGGACATAGAAATGGGGTCTATGGAAGTCACGTGCTGAGGACTGAACTACATAAGCCGGTGAAGAACAGCACAAGGTGGTGTTTAAGACCTGCTTGTCAGGGATGTAAATCTCTCCCTTTGAGTTTGGGGCTGCTTTTCTCTTCTTTGGCTTGACTGCTCTTATTAAGCATGTAAATCCCTTTGAGTAGTTTCCTTTGAAGACGAGATTATCAGTCCTACTCTTTTTCCTTAAAGAAAACAATCAGTGTAGTTTTGGAGCCATTGTCAGGTAGTCTAGTGGTTAAGGCATTCACCTGGGAGAAGGTAAGGCCTTTAATTTCTTTTTACACAGTGGGGAAATGCTTTAAAAGGAAGGCTTGAGAGTCTCAGCACCAGAATACTTTCTTGCCTAGAAGGTAGATGATGGAGATTCAAAGCCTGAGACAAAGGATGGGATTTATTCTGAAACTTTGATGTCATGGATCAAAGCTTTAATCTGTTGGGGAAAGGAATGGGGAAACAGGTACTGCTGCTACGTCCTTTGATAAAATGGTGTCCTAGGAAGACCAGTATTACTGAATCATAGAATGCCAGATTAAGACACAGTGTACTGTCATGATCATCTGGTCCTTCTTTTGTTTCAAATATGCTTGAGGTAATTTCTTTAAAGAATAAAATGCCCCAAAGTTTCTGTGGCTTTCATCAGGAAAGGGGAAGAGGTCTCACCTTCAACCACAAAGGGGCACAGCACCTAGAACCTGAGCTATATTTCATAGAATCATAGAATGGTTTAGGTTGGAAGGGACCTTGAAGATCATCCAGTTCCAACCCCCCTGCCATGGGCAGGGACACCTCCCACTAGACCAGGCTGCTCAAAGCCCCATCCAGCCTGGCCTTGAACACTTCCAGGGATGGGGCATCCACAACTTCTCTGGGCAACCTGTTCCAGTGCCTCACCACCCTCACAGTATAGAATTTCTTCCTAATATCTAATCTAAATCTCCCCTCTTTCAGTTTAAAACCATTACCCCTCATCCTATTGCTCCACTCTATGATAGAGTCCCAACCCAGGGGAGGGTCTTTTTAGGTCCCTTATATAAGATTTTGAGTTTTGACTTTAAAAAATCAGCTGGCAAAAGTGATGCATAGCTGTCTAAAAGAGAAGGAACCCAACTTTCTGGAAGAATGAAGGTTTTAGGAGGCAGTTCTTGCCTTGGTAGTCTCATACTCAGTGGCTGTCATACTGGGAGCCACTAAATGAGCTTAGTCAAAAACAATCTCTGCGGGAGAATCCTTCCCTCCCTTCCATCCCACATGTATTTCAGCCTTCTGGTAAGCATGAGTGAACATATCGACTTATGGCTAAAAGATGGTTACTGAAAGAGAGGGCTGACCTTTTTCATGTGTGAAGCTTCAAGGTTATAGGCTGCACCTTCACCTCATGTGCAGTGCGTTTGTGCTTCCTTGTGATGCAGCCTGACAGACTGGTTCATAGAAATCACAGATTTCAAAGCCCAAGCTGTCAAACTACAGCATGAAAGCTTTTAAGATAAAATTGCTTATTTTTCCTGTAATGCATCTGCAAAAGGCTTGGTGTACTATCTTTACTGGAATATAAATGCTACCATGCCATTACATCTCCATAAGGTACATGTGATCATGCGTACAGCTTGGAATTAAATAGTTCATCTCTTTGAACAAAGACAAAAATAATCTCAGCCTGCCTGGACTAGTTAGGTATTATAATGCTCATTAAAAATGTGTTCTGCTTTTCTTATTGCTGAAACTGAAAAAATAATGACTGAATTGTCATGTGATTGTAGTTGGTGAGTCAAGCAATTTTTCTGCTTGAAGAAATTGTACTGTTCTACTCATTATAGATTTTACATATATAATATCTATATGATTATGTCTATATAAATGTAGTTAGTATATCTCCATATAGCTCTATATAATCCATATGATTTGATGGAGATATAGATGGAGATATAGATAAAGATACATAGATACAGATATTTTATTGATGAACCATGTGGTTCAAGAAACAAGTAGTAAGAAAGGGAGCCTTTCACTGATCTGAATTCATTCAGATCTTAGGTGGGCAAAACCTATTACTCCTGGCTGAGTAGAAGAATAAGTTGATTTTCTTAGTCGGTATGCCTTCATCTTATGAAAAAAACTCATTAGGTTCTTTCTGAAACCCTTCCTAAATAAATGTTCTCTGGGACGTAGACAAAACAGCAAAATAACAAAACCTGAATTTTCACCTTGAAGCTGTTAGCTACAGAGCACACATGCTTCTCTGAAGCTGCATGTTTCCTATGTAAAAATGTTTTAAAAGCCTTTTTTATTTTACTCGAAGTATTAAAAGTAGATGTCTTAGGCTCCAACAAGCAATGTATTAAGTCTTCAGAAAGTGGCAAAACAAAGTACAGAGAGAAATGTCAGTATATGGTACAACCAGTAAAAAAGGAAATCAGTTTACTAGTATGAACAAAACATGTATTTGTAAAAAAGTAATAGGCTATATGTAATGATAGTGGATTCTACTAAATATCACGTTCAGTTCCAGACATCACCACTGGTCTAATTCGTTATGATAGTTCTTCTGTTATATTCACTTTGCAGCACTCTTCAAATCTTAAAATAGAAAAGAACATGGTACTGGATGGAAAGGAAATATGTTTGAAAGTGACATGTATCTCCCTCCTCCGACTACCATGTAAGTACAAAGAAATATGATAATATGAAATGCAGCAGTCTCATCGTGCCCCTTTAAAATAAAATCACTGGCACAACCCGAGCCACAGCTTCTTCATACATGAAAAAGTTTTCAAGTTTTTGTGTTAAGAACAAGTTTCAAATTCATATCAAATATCACTGAAGGTTTAAAAGTGAAAACTTGTAGCCGTCTGTTACCACTGAAGGCACTTAATTGTCAGCTCAGTCACACACTTTTATATGCAATATGATTGCTAAAGTGAACAAACTCCAGATGCCTGTTACTGGGGTTATTAACATCCTTTCTTTAAAATCCTGCATGGCTGGTCAAACTAGTGTCTTTTGGGGTACTGCTTTGATTACCATTTCCAAGTTGGGGTTTTTTTCAGCTCAGTAGATGATTATATGTTGAGTAGTAGTATCGGTGTTTTAATCCATTGCAGCTTCATTCTAAATAATCGTCTGTCTAAATCTGCAAAACCTCATTCACCCAGGGAGAAAATACAATAGCCCCACTTTAAATATTTTACAAGTTAAAGTCATTCCTAAAACATAATGATGACTAGAGTGAAACTGGTACATATTTTTGGAATAGCTGTTCCACTTTGCATACGAGCCCTTGCTATGTCATTTAATGAGAAAGGGCAAATTGAATAGAAAATGAAGATGAAAAGACAAGTTTGTGAGTCCTGATTGCGCAGTGTATAGGTGTAAGGAAACATTCATGCTAGAAACTGAAGGGAAGTCCGTGTAACTAAGCCAGGTGGTCCCCCCAAACACTTTTATAGGGGGCAATTCAAAGAACCAAAACTAGATTGTGCTTCTTAATCATCCCCTGAAGAAGCTTCTCTCTCTATTGGCGACACACATAGAAAATTAACTGTAGCTCAGCCAAAACCAGTACACTTGGTTAGATGAGGGATAGGAATCATTGGTTTTAAATTGGGGCAATTTATTCAGTGAAACCTCAGGGAAAAAAATATTCTATTAATTCTCCCTGTGACTGAAACTCTCACCAAAAATTTATCATCTGAATCTGCTTCTGGTAGTCAGAGTGTACCTCCACGTGAGTTTTATACTAGTCCAAGTGGATTGTCTTCAGTGAAGGGAGTTTTTATGAGATTGCTCTATAATCTGTATAAATCATATCCCCCTATTTTAATTTTTTTTTTTCCAGAATGTACTGAGCACAGACTACTTATAATTTGCATATATGTAGTGTGGTGTAAAACTCAAAGTAGTTACTCGTCTTTTCTAGCTTGAAATTAACTGCTTAGTTCTTTGCATTCACTTACATTCAACGTTACTGTGAAAATGTTTAGAAAACTGGACTATCTACTGAGTAGTCTCACTTGCCCTAAAGAAATAAAAACAGCAGAGAAAAAATAACAGTCGGTTTTAATATGGGAGATAGAAGTAGTACGCTCTAAATATTTTCTGACTTCACAACACATGAATAGCAATTACTAAAGTATTTTAGAGAAACAGAATAATGGTTCGGAGAACAGAGCCTGAATATTTCATGGGAGACAGCAGGGAGGGACCAAAAAGAGACTGTGAGCTCTTAGGAAGATGTTGACTGGCCTTGCAGGGAGCTGACGTGAAAGCAGGTCTCCTGCAGGTCAAACACTGATAAAAATATTATGTTGACGCATCTGTGTACAAGCTTTGCATCAACATAATTGCTGATAAAACCACCATGGCAGAATAAATAAGGTACTTCATCATTTGAATCAACAGTGTTTCCAGGGCAATGTGGTAACAACACAAGGAGCTGACATTAACATCAGATATTTTATGGCCAAAATTTGGTAGAAGAATGATATTTAATAAAGGGCGTGGATTTTTCTGTGATATTACATATGGGAACTTGGTTTGGTTTGACTTTCATAGGCCAGTAATTAGTACAAAGCACACCAAAGAAAGCAATGTCTGCCTATTTTTTCCCAGTCCTTGAATATTCAGATAAATATGTATATATATCAGGAATGAACATAGTTTTCATCAGGGAGATTTATCATTTTCAGCTTTCAAAACCAAGGAAGCTTTAGGGAAACATGTGCTCCCAAGCAAAAGAAGCAGAATCCACAGTTGAAAAGGTTCACAGGTGGCTATGTACATTTAGGTATATCAGTATCTCCACCGAAGAAAGCTGTGCACGTGGAAGAACTGTTTTTGGCATGGTTAAATAGCACTTTCTATTTTTTGAGTGATACAAGCATAACATTTTTGCTATGTCTGGGAGTACCATTGCACAAGAACTTACCATCGCTGTCATAATTCATAATATATTACAATATTCTGTGGACCCTGAATTTGTGAAAGCATAGATAGGATACTTTGAAGGGAATGGAATTACTCTGTGTGGCTTTGTCTCGTGCAGAACTGTTTCATAATCCTAAAAATGATTGGTCCAAAGACTTCATTTTGAAGCAGGACATATTATAGATAGTGTAATGAGAAATTTGTTTATATAAAATGGAACCCACTGCAGCACTAGGACACTTTTCAGACATTGGGAAAGAAGGTAGAAACTAGGTTTACTCACCAGAGTTGTGGCAATATTGATTATGTGTTATCATAACCAAAGATTATGTGGTTGAGATGGATGGACAATCCTTTATTTTGGCAAGTATTGCCTTTAGAAAGGCAAGTATTTTAGATTGTGGACTTCCCCAGAGCTTCTAATACCCACCAAACCTTTTTGAAATGTGGTAGAATTAACACTGAAACAAAGACAGAGGCAGTAAGAATATAATGGGTTAAGAGTGATGCCCTAGAGAACTATTTTGGGCTGGAGACAGTAGAAAACTTCCATCTTTTTAGCTGATGCATATAAACAGGCACCAATGTTGGTGAAGAAGGTTCCCTTTGAAATTTTTTAAGTGTCCTGTCTGTTTTAGGCATTTGATATCGACATCCTATCTCAGGACTCTTCTGGTATTTTGTAAAAAGATGTTGAAAACTTGTACTTCTTTGAAGAGAGAAAAAACTAAAGCCTAGATGTGAGACTCTGTCAGCAACAGGACACGATCTGGCCGGTGAGGTGGAAGAAGTGGTAGGACTCTTAAGTGCTGCATGGTATTGTTAATCGTCAGAAAAGAAGCTTCTTTTCTTCACTAAAAAAGCTGCTCTCCTGTTCCTTTTCTCTTTGAAACATCTTGGGCTACTTACGGTAATAGCCACCAAATCCCTTCGTTATTGGTCTCTTTAACATCTAGTTGCTTGGCCCTGATTGTGGAATTAGCACAACAGAGAGGTCAATCATAAGCACCTTGGAACGCTTCGGAATATCCCTTCTGAATTGGCCTTGATGACATTTCTTCTTTTAGGTTTGTTTTTTTCCCCCCAGGAATTCCACTAAGCACAAACTTCCCACAAATGTCAGAAGAGTACTCTTTGTTTTTGCTATGATGGCATATTTTAATTTAAAGCCTATTAGATATACTCAATTCTTAATTTCCTGATAGTAAAGGTCACCAGGAAAGCACAGCGTTTTGACTGTGCTGCCAGACTGGTGAATCCAGGCTGGCATTCTGTGGGCTGTCCTCACAGCAATCAGAGTTTGTATGAAGACAAGAGAATAATGTATTTCTGATTTCAGTTAAGCTACTGGGATCAGTTGCAAGGCCTACTTTAAAACCCTATTTCTATTTCCAGCAGTTATGGAGATTTTATTTGTGTGGTATGGATGGAGATCCTGGGGAAGCCCTGAAAAAGCATTTTAAGAGACAAGAGACAATGTACAAGATGCATTAAGATGCATTTACAATACTCGGCTCTCACAATTTCCAAAGAATTTTCTCAACACCTTAATCATCCCAGATCCACCATGGCTGTTTGGATCTTTGTTTCTATAGGTCAGTTTAATTTCTAATCCTTCTATTAAAAATACTACCCGGTGCCACCAGGAGGTGTCCGTGTACTATTTATCGCTTACTCTCCAGGGTGCTTGCATTTTTTTTATTTGTTTGGCGGGGGGGAGAGCTCCATAACAACGCCACAGTGGTAGCAGTTTCTACAGGATCATTATTATTACACAGCGTTGGTGTTTGCACTTCCAAACAAATGAGGATGTTGTGTTTGTGTCCAGAGAGAGTTCTTAATTCTCTCCCTGGATGAGAAGAATTATAGATGAAAAATACCTGTTAAGCCATCCATCTTCTTCCCTTACAGCATGCCCTGTTCTCTGAAGTATACTGTATAATGTATTGAGGATATCAGTCTGTTGCTAGGGAAAGGATGACTATAATGAGATGTTACACAGTCTACATTTTGACTGCATTGCAGGATCAAAGATGAGGCTGGGGAAATGAAGATCTTTTACTGAAACACATAAGTTGTATCCTATTTGCACTTGTGTATAACTTCCAGGATCAGCAAAAAGAGATGAGTGTTTACTAGCAAAAGCTAAATATCACACAGTATTTTTATGTTGCATATTCCCATTTGGTCTGTGATATTTAATTGGAAAATATCTAGTGTATTTTCAGTGTCAATATAGGTATAGATTCATAGCGATCCACAGGACATTACAAATGACTACAAGACATCCTATTACACTACAGCCAAAAGTAGTGCCATATTTATCACCACACGGATATTCAGAAGCATACATTAGAGTGAATAGTAAATCTTATTTCATTTGAGCATCAGATAGGAAGAAATAATTAGCTGATAAAATATGATCAGACCTGCCTGGTGATATAATGTATGGTTCAGATGTATTCCACAGACTCTCTTGAAAATCCAACCAAATTAGAATTCGGTGTGGTGCAACACGATATGGGAGAGGGCAATGTGCGGGAGTGACACTTTTTTCATGGCTGTACACTCCGATTGACTATTTGTACTTTCTACTGCCTCTTGCAATCAATGTGTGCTTCGATAAAGTGCACACCCTCCTTGTTGAGGTGAAATCATTTGCCTGAAAAAGGTTTTTAAATACAATGGCGTTTTGTATGGGTTATGACAAAGCTTCTTAAAATGTTAAGAAATTTACAAATTTGCCAAATCTGATTTAGTAGTCACATTTCACCAAGGATATGGTTTTCAGGCTGTGTAAAATTGCAAGCTTACCCCCCACCCCAACGCCTCCCTCCCCAAATTTACCCATAGACTTGGTCTTTTATATTCAGCTGTAACTATAACACCCTTCCACCAAAACACTAGCATGGCCTCTTCCAAGAGTAGTTACTGGATTCCCACCAGTGACGGCAGTCCCAGGATGTTTCTGAGTAGTTCCTGACCCCAATGACTCACATATGTCCTCATCCTATTGACAAAGAGAAACATTAAAGCAGCAGATAGATATCATCACTGTACGTGAGTTTTTAACTTTTACGTACGTGTTACTACATCAATAACCAGCTAAATCACTGAATTGAAACGAATGTGGACAGCAGAAATCATTTTGCAGGCAAGCGAGTAGACTGAACTAGTAGAAAACACAGTGAAACTCCACTGAAATGAATGATAAAACATTCCCACATCAAAGATATGGATAACACATTGGCTAGATACTTGCCATTTGAGGTCCCAAGTAATACCAGAACTCAAATTATTGAGACAAATGCACAATTTTGCTGATGTGTACATTGCAATACTGAATTTCTTTGCACAATCACACCTATGTTGTTCTTTTTTTAATGAGAAGAGAGACATACAAATGGATGCATACTAGTAATGAAACAGATCTGTCAGCGTGCTACATGGTAAAAAAAATATCTTGTTTTCTCCTTTGCTGCCTTGGAAGCCACTATTTATGTGTTCATACTTAAAAACTGCTTCTGTGTACCTGTTTGCAATATCCATGTTTGATCAACGCAACGAGACTTAGATTACACGCTAATGCAACGAAACACGTGCAGAACAGATCAACTCACCTGCTAATATGTGCATTATTTGGGCCACACCAGTGCTGACTGAATGACAGGTAGCTTTAATCTCCTGATTGTGGTTTGCAGAGCTGCTCAAGATTTGATTTGCCTAAAAATTATCTGAGATGGATGGGAGATACACGTCACTATTTCCTATAAATTGCTGCTGAGTTACTCTTTTTTATTTCATCTCTCATCCTTTCATATGTTAAAAAATGATTAAATTTTCAGGATCAAAAGGTGTTTTTTTAATGGAAGTAGATTTAAGCATTACCTGATTAACCATTGATACAATAGGTTTATTATTTAACAAATACAAAGCACTTACCTCTCCCTGCTACTGCGAGACAGTAGCATAGATTTTTTGCCAACATTTTTGTCTCAAGACATTTTGGGATTAGTTGAGAATCTGCCTTGGTCAAGCCTGTATTAGGCTATCACCTATTACACGATACTCACGGATCAGCACCAGAGAATTTTTTAACAGCAAACAGGATCATAAATGTATACTGATGGCTAATTTGCTAAAAGCTTACTTAAGAACTCGTGAGCGAGTCCTCACTAGCACCGGTCTTTTTATAAGCACTTGGTTTCAGGGTACTGAAGCATAATGTGTTGCCTGAAAATACCAAGAGGTCATTTATACATTTGTCATGAGTTGATAAGTCTGTCCTGCCTTCCATCCTAAATAATGTAAGAATCAAAGTAAACGAGCAGAGCATGAAGTCCCGCGGCTTGCAGAAGATGGTGATGCTTCTTGTGCACCGTATTTGTGTTTAGCTTTACTCTCTCCTTTTAACGTTTGTTCATATTTTGTCAACTCACAATTAGATTTATTACATGTCACATACAACAATAGGAACTGATTAGGTACCCTGTTATCATATTTGTCCAGACCATTGTTTCACCATTATTTTCACTCAGACAGATATTAGCAGTACATTACATAAATGAAATACTCGTGGAAGTATACCAGACATCCATACTGACTATCTCTGTCCTCCTTCTCTTGCATTCAGTATAGTATCCCTGACCATGACCAAAAAAAAAAAAAAAAAAAAAAAAAAAGGCAGGAAAGAACAGAGTTCAGCCTGAGCCTGCAGAGAACAGTGAGAAGGTTCCTGCTACTACCTTGACTTCTATAATTTTCCTAGCTGTTAAAAGTTTCTGCTTTTCAGAGTGTATCCTATATTCCAGGTTACCGAAGAAATTTCTCATTCATTAGAACCTGGTGATTCTCATTTGTCCTAACTGCCACAGATTTATGCAAGCTTCTGTTCTAGAGCACTGTCGAAAACCCGAAGTTGGTTCTGAAGTCAAAAGAATCACCTAGGTTGAACAATTTATCTTCTTTTTAGCTAAGACCAACACATCCTGACAGGCCATCATATGCTGGAGGAAGCCATTTTCTGCACTGGGCTCCACCTGCCTTACTGTTAAGAAAAGATATCCTCCTTATATTGCTGGCCTATCTTTCTGAACTCACACTTCTTCCTGGCTCCACTGCTTCTCTCATGCTGGGAATGTTGAAGCAGATTCCCTTTTGTGCATTGATCACAAAGACGAAGAGAAACAACCTTTCCGCTACAAGACTTTAGTCAGTCAAATATACAGAAAATCCAATACAGCACTCCATATCCATGTATTTCTAAGGTATTATTTTACATTAGGGAAGCACAGGACAGGAAATAAACCCGCTAGGAAGAGGCAGAGCAAAACAAAGAAACAAGTCAGGCAAAAATACAGCAGTTTAACATAGGAGCACTGCTGAGGTAAGGCAAACTACATCAAATTTGAGGTTACATTACTGTGCTCAGTTTCAACAGCAGCTCTCAGTCTTTCCTTTGTAAAAAATAATTAAAAAAAAATCATTGATGTTTCTGAAACATAAAATGTAAACATTAAGCACACTTGGAATCCTTCACTGTAGCTGAGGAAGCCATTCATACTGTACAGGTTCCAGCTCAACCACTTTGATAGTCGCTCCCTCCTTCTGGACACCAGATAATTTCATTATCCACTTGCAAGAAATTTAACTCCTCACAATTCATACCAGGATACAATTTTTCCCACTTTAAAATTGTGGAAAAAAACATGTCAAGGGAAATAGCAAGGACTAGTGGCAGGTATGCTGACTTTTTTTCATATTTATTTAATAATTGTTGTATGGAAGGTCATGGTGAACTTTTGGCTTAAAATTATAGTTTGATGAAATAATGGTATGTACATGCTTGTTGCTGTCTTTTAATAGAAGCTTTCTGAAAGCACATGGACAACATTAATGGAAAAAAGCAGAAGAAGGAAATGCCAATATCCCTGTCAATTCTAGTTCTATATTTCTTTGAGTTTCAAGTGAATGGAGAATCTAAACCTTGCCAAGTGCAATGCTTGCAAACAGAGTCATAGGCATTATTATGGGCAACAAGAACATGAGTACAGAGACTATTTTTTGAAGAGATGGGGCTGGCAGGGTGAAGGAAGCACTGCAAACGTACAACTGAAAAAACAGTAAAACACACCAAAAACCACCACTCACCAAAACCCAAACCTTTCAGGACTATTCTATTAAGCTGATAGTCCAGACCTAACTTTGTGGAGTTTATATAGTTTTTGGAGAGATTTTTCTAAAATAATCCTGGAATAAACAAACATTTAAACATTTTACCTATCATGAGAACAACAAAATATAAAGAAGATACTGGACCAGACAACAGAGCGGCAGGCTTACTGAAAAAGGTAACTATCAAAGGGAAAAATAACCCAGTTAAAGTCCGATTCCACCATCAGTGTCCCTGTTATATGATGCAATTACACAGAAATAAAGGTGTGACTGTACTTGAACTAGTTCTGTTTTAATTGCTTGGGTAATAATAGTACTCAAGATACAGTGGTGTGATTTGGCACAAACTAACCCCACGTTTACATGAAGTCAGGCCTGCTTATAGATGCTACAGAAGTACCCCAAATAATATGAGTGAGCAGAGAAGAGAGAATTTAAGTGATAAAGCAAGTACTCATACACTTTTGGGGGATGAAGAACACAAACAGACTTTTACCCTACGAAAGTTAACAGCGCTATTTTCCATCATGAAGAGATGTGTTTCAAAAACCAGGAAAGGCCTCCATAATTGTTTTAAAACCAAAAGAAAACAAGAGGAGAAATAGAAGAAACAGGTACAAAATAGAGAGGAAAGGCTGAAATGAATTTTATTTCACAACACAGAAGAATTAAGGAAAATGTACCGAAATAAAGAAGAGCACTGAAGAAAAATAAGGAAAACCAACACTTTAACGTACTGTAATTACTTATTCCACTATTGCCTTTTTCTGTGATATTTTATTGATGATGTTTCATGGATCATCAATAAAGTAACACTATAAAAAGCCCTAGAATCTTATTTCCTTCTGTTGTTTGTGCCAGACTGACAGTAACTAGTCCATGACAAAGGGGCAACCAGTTACAGCTTGAAGACCTGATGGAAGAGCAAGGAAGGGGAAAAAAAATTTTAAAAAAAGATCAATAATAAGGTGTTAACTTTAAAAGGAACACCAAGTGAAACAAATTAATAAATAATGAGTTTAAGGGTAATAGTATTTTCAAAGCAAATGGACTACTTCTATTACCAAGAGGATAGGGCTTTTGACAGCTAATAAGACAGCAAGGCATTCAGCTTCCAAACAATAAAAGGTGAGAGTTAATAGTACACTAATGAGCCACAAGCATACTGCTGGCTTGTTTTTTATTAACACTAATAAATGAGCTCATAATACTGATCAGAAGTGTTGTTGTTTTTTTTTTTTTTTCTCCACACATCTCACAAAAGAATTTCAGGTGACAAGTACTATGGTACATATGGTAGAAACAAACAGCTGTGGCCACAAAGATGTTTTGTTAACTGATGATTAATATATTCAGGAAGCAATCACACTATTCATTAGTAAAAGTTTACAAACATTAAAAAGTGCATAACATTTGAAACCAACAACAACACAAAAATATATATAATATATATACTATATATAAAGAAAGTGACATCACCTCCTGTTAATAAAAGAAAACAAATCTTCTGACTTTGTGATTGGTGCTTATGTGATTGCCACGGTTTACTTGTCAGTCACTGTCTCTACTCACCTTAGTCACACAGAGGTTGTGGCTGCCCCATTTTGCAGTATTCAGCCTCATGTATGGCCTTGTCTATTGGGGTGGGATGGGGGGGGAAGGAAATCAATCAGCATAGGTACTGCAGAACACGTTATTAATTTGTAGATACTTTAAGTAATATCCTGGATGTACAAACTATCCCGGTATTTCAATGAAGGTTCAGTTTGGACTGTCATTTTGGAATAGCTGAAGTGGGAAAAGTCCAGTCTTTTAGGTGCTAGTTGTCAAGCCTTTCACTTCCCGCTCCCCATCCTAGACAAGAGGTACCAGCTTCTAGCACTCGGCTGTACCTGGCACATCAGTAACAGGCTACCGGCTGGGCAAACTCAACAGCCTGATCAGCTGAGGCAAAGGCAAGGAATAGAAAAAATAGTCCCCCTGGCTGGATCCCACCCATGATCCACCAGTTGGACTTTTCTGCAATCCAAAACTCATTCCAGAGTACGTAATTGGCACTAATCTATGCCAGTTATTCTGCCGTGTGTAAACAAGGCCCATCTTCAACAATGTGAACCAGGAAAATCTCTAGCACCACGGAATTTATTTGAATTTTAACCCATATAAGGTTATAAATGTATTCTTAAAACTACCATAACAATAAAATACTTGGACTAACATTTTAAAAAAATATCTCAGAGAAAGATTAAGAAATTGGGAGTAAAATTAGAAAAATGGGGAAGAAAAACATAAAAGATTCAATTTGAGTCTCTGATATGCAACTAACTACAGTAAAGTGGCAAAACTGTACCAAGGACACAAAACACGCTGAAGTATTCACATTAACAAATCGTTTTGAAGGCTCATCTAGTAACAAATTAGAGTGTTGCTGAGTCATTTAGGTTTAGGCATAATCAATTTAGCAGTTGACGTTTTAAATCTATCATGTGCACATCACCACATTATGCAAAAAACCAGCCCTTTCAAAACGCGTGGTAGAAAAATTCACAGTAACAGAAATATTCTTCATAAGCAGTTGAGAAGGGGCAGTGTGGAGCATTTAAGTTGTACAATACAAAAACCATTGTAAATAACAGAGCTGTAAAACAAGACGCAAAGTTCTAAAAACAGTGCTTTCTTTACAGTTCTTTTAATGGGTGAACACTTTGGCCAGAGAATTTTAAACTCTGAGGATCACACAAGCCTTTTCTTAAGATACACAATTAGATCCTCTGACGTTTCAAAGGCCATTTGCTACAAGATTTACCTGTTCTACTTCCTAAAAGTGTTCCCATCAAGTAGCCATCAAGGGATCCATCTGATGACACTATCCCAAAAAAATCAATACATGTTCAACCACTGCTAATGACAGAGGTAGAGAAAATTCTGTCTTCTGCCACAGCTTGTACCCCATTTTTAGCATTGTGTTGAGTGGGTTCCAGCAGTGAAGACACATGCACTTTCTTTTCCATCAGCTTGCTCATGGAAACAAATTTGTTCCAGCATGCTCTTGTAGTCTGAAAACATCCAGCAGCTGCTCCAGTCGGTCAAAGTCGGATGTCAGCTTTCTTGCTTTGCTGCCTCCCCTTGGGCCTCCCCGGTTTGCTCACTTGGATTTCGTTGTGCATCTCCTTCTCCTTCTATAACATACAAGAAAAGGACGAGTGATCGATCCTAAAACAAAGAGGTTTTGCTCCCAGAACCCCAAGTGTTCATCCACCAATGTCAAAGACGATGTAGAAAGAAACTGAACTCTTGCATTAAATATGAAACCTCATACTTTGCATCTCAAGAAACACCTTCAAAAACAAATACCTAGCTGCTGTATAGACCTATAGTAGCTAGAAGTGAAAGAATTTAACAGAAGTAGTATTTTTCACAGTTTATTCACTACGATACTATGACAATATAAGACAAAAAACCCCATTACACTAAGTCTGAACAGAATTTACTATAAAGAGATGCAACTTCAATATAAGCAATAATTTGTTAAAGCTGTGTTTGTTCTGTGAGTCCATTTTCAGTGCCACACCCCACGGTGTTCGGTCCGGCTGTCTCCCTGCAAGCCACTGAACCATCTGAGGAACAGAAAACATCTTACACTGGCACAGTGAGCGGACAACTCATAAAGCCTGTCTAAAGACGACCAAGAAGTGCATTGACAATGGTCTATTAGTACCTATATGCAAAGTATTGCCCTTCACCTAACAATTAAAGGCCTAACAGGTTCAGACAGCTGGAAGCTAAGCACAAGTAAGACAGAAGTCCCTGAACACTGGACTAATTAGCTATAGGTACATAATAAGGAATAATGTTAGGTAAGGAATAATGTTAAGACAGAAATCGCCTCTTACGTCTCGCAAGGATTCTGAGTAATTTGTATTGAACTGGCTTGATACAGTAGTGAAGAGAAGAAAATTCCATGGACTAAGTTGCAAAGAGGTGTAAGTAGAGGTAGCAGTGCCTCTTAACTTTAGTCTATAGATCTTTAGAATAAAGGCAGAGTTCTCAATACAGATATTTATTGTTCCCCCATTTCAAATCACACTGTACATCTGCAGCTTTATTTCTGTTTACAGAAATAAGCACCATAAACACCTTCTCTTTTCTATATAGAAGAAGTGGCACGTTCTTTGCATTTCAATAAACACTGCAAAAAGCTCAGACACGATAGCTGAGTATTTAGGCTGCAAAATGCCTCAGAGGATATTGGTAATTATCAAATTCAGCCTGATGAGAAGTTGTATGGAAGGCTGATGAACCTATTAAACAGTGAGGTTTGTTCTGTTCATTATGGGTTGAGTAATAAATAAAAATTTGTTTTGCAAGCCACTTTCTCAAAAAAACTCTTTATTTCTCAGTTTTATCTCCCACATTACAGAGGATTCCATCAGGATGTATCTACACCTAATTATTTCCTATTGGACAGAAATACCTTTTGCCCAAGTTGTCTAAACACTTTCTACAAAGCCTCCTACATTTGTTCTGATACTGCAAAAGTCCAGATGAATGGAATCTGATTTTTTTTAATTCATTTTTTGCCTGCTCTGAACTCCATTCATTCTGACTACTAGGAAGACTGTAATATCCCTCATACTATCTGGGCAAGTCACACTTTCCTGAAAGAATTTCTATTAAAAAAAAAAAAAAAGGACAACAACAAAAAAGACAAAGCTTAAGAGAGAAAAAAGCTTGGAAGGAATTTGTTTTTAAAAGAAAAATCATCCTGGACGTGAAGCCCAAACGCTTCACTACCTAAATGTTAAAGACAGCGCACAAAGATTTACAGAAAGAGCACAAAGGTTCTATGTACCACTCCTTAAAAGACTTTTCTCAATTCACTGAAAAAACTCACTAGTATAAATCCATTTAATCTATAATGTGCTGTCTTGGTACTACAGACTTTGTCTTTCTGCTGGCAGAGCTCTCCTACCAAACGCCTTAAAAGACGTTTAAGGAAATAATTTTGCTTCTAGGTTCTGAGAATCCCAAAATTGCCTAAGCACACTTTGTTGTGCTTCCTTCAAAAGATGATGGCTGTAAGCTTTTAGGAGTTGAGATTCTTAGACAGCATTTTGAAAACAACAGGCAGTATTAAAAAAACCCAAAGCAAATAATATGATACTGTAAGCCATAACAGAGTTGTGTGAGGTGGTAAGCTAGCAACAGTTACTAGTTCTGCTAATGTGCAGTTTTTAACTCATTTTTCCTTCTTGTAACATTACTGACTCTTCAGTGTCTATCAGCGTTTCCAATGCTTATGCCTAAAATGCTTCTACCATGAACTAAAATCACTTTTAATCACAAATTTCTACAATCAGTCCTTCATTCTAGTTCTCTATGGTTTTAATGTAGATGGCTGTGATTGTTGGACCATTGCAACTTTTACAAGGAGTCTCCTTTCCACTTCTGCACTGAATTTATGTTCTGTGGCGTATCTACAGACACCTAGAAAACCATCAGTTTGTTTTAGAGATTAGACTTGCAGAGACTGGTCCTCATTCTTCATTGTACTTTTTCCTTGCTACTTTATTTAGCTACCATCACCTGTAAAATCAACTGAATATAAAGTTTCTTGGAATTACATTGATTACCTTGAGAGAGAGTTAAAAGCAGGTGAGCTACCTGCTGATTTCCCTACTAAAAATCCTTCTTTTGCTTTCTGTCTTATGATTTCCGTTGCAGTTTTCTACTTATCACACATACACAGTGTTGCTTTTACTAAATTTAGATAAAATGCGTTGCCACAGAGTACTTGGAAACTGTATTTTGAAATTTGGTAAATATGTCCATTCCATAAATATGGGTTGTTAGCTTATTATGGACGAAGAATACTGGAACAGTTCTTTTGAAGGGAGAGTATCATACAGTAATTATACGAATTCTAAAAAGTTATGCAGTAAACTCGATTATCTGTTGTTGGCTCATCACTGAGGGGATTAACCAGCACTCACTTCAGGTATCAAATAGTACATGACAGAAATCGTGGTCTTTGAACAAGGCCTCACTGCTTAGTGCTGTTCAAAGCTGTTCCTGTTCTTTACAGCAAATGTATCTACAGGCTTTTCAAAGTGAATGTATTAAATATGCTTAGGTAGCTTAATTTACATATGTTTTATAATAGCCTTTTTTTTTTTTTAATCTGCATTATCCTACTCTGCCATTACTCCATGCAGTTGAAAGCAAACGTACTTGCACTTTTGCAAGAAAACACATATACCTGTAATAAGAATAAAAGAAAAAGGAAAAAAAGAATCAAAACTTTATGTCTGTGTTTGTATAACCAGGTAATACTTAGCATAAATTGTTTGACATGCACCTTGAAAGAACTAAAATATAACTCCCAAACGTGTTTTTCTCTTAATCCTGTCAGGTGTGATGCATATACGCATCCGGCAAGCACTAGTATATTCTGAACTGGAGTGTGGGATGCAAAATAATTTTTAGTCTCTTTCTGGTTTGGAAAGACATGACGTGATAATACACTAATATGAATGATAATATAATGCATTTTCCAATATTTGTGGTTTGGAGGCTTTTATCTGGCATCTAGGTGTACTAATAATACAAAATTTAATATATTTTCATTGTATCTAATTCAAACTGCATAGCCTTCTGAAGAAGTATGCAGGCATTTTTGTGTATCTACTACCTATGGTAGTTTTACGAGCAGCTCTGTACACTCTTCTGCAATGATTAAATTACCCAAGCTGCAAAAGAGGTCTCCAAGAAAAACTAGACTCCTGAATTATGTATGAAAAATTAGGCTAACAGTTATTTAAACCATTCTTATTGCTACAGAGCTAACTGCATGTACAAAATGCATACCAACACACGTTACAGGCACAAAGTCACATTTTTATAACTCACAGAAGAACACAGTTCCGGTTTACAGTTACTCCAGCAGCTTAACTTAAAAATAGGGATTGTTTATATCTTCTAAATGGACAAGATCAAAGACAGTTTTGATAAATGTAAATTTAAGACTGAAAAAAATTAAAGCAAAAAGGAAGGTTGGCACTATGCATTTCAAATGCCACCTACTTTATATTTTTCCAACATTTTACACGTATCCCCACATTAAAATAAGTAGACACACTTACACGCATACTAATAAAGCTTTTCTTCTTAAATAGAAAAAAAAATAAAAATAAGAGGCCATGCAATTCTAATTAGGCGGGCATTTAGAAGCTATAGGCCCCAAACCGGCAACTGCAGAAGGAATGACTTTGTACGTACATTAGTCAAAGCCAAAAAAAGAACGCCCCCCCCAAACAGCACTACAACCACCCAACGTCATGCTGCCCACATCTCATTGCCCAGTGATGAGACTGCCTCTCCGAACTCTTGACGTTGTCTCTGAGAAAAATACGTGCACAAACAGGGCAGCTGCTTATCAACAGTTTGTTCTTTGATGCATTTGTTTTCTTCTGCTGTTATTAAAATAAGCATAAGACCTCTTTCCTAAGATATGAAAAGGGCTTTCAAATATCTGCAAGATCCATGCATTAATCCCCACCCCTGAAACATGAAAATAATTACACAGCCATATCACTATTTTTATTTAATGTAAGGCCTTTCACCATACACTGTCCCTCCTTCCTCTCAACTGAAGGCGCACAAGTAGATAAAAGTTTTGGTAATGTTAGCAGTAAAATAAGATTTAGGATTGCATTAGTACTAATCACCTTAAAAGAAGGACAAAGTATCAGCAGAAAGGGGAAAGAGACAATTTACCCAGAAACAAAGATCCAAGTAAAACAAAAAACAATGCATTACTATTACTCTGTCCTCTGGCAGCTGAAAACAAAATTAATCTCACAATAACCTTTCAAGAAGACACACAGCTTCTCCCACAGGCTTCAAATGAAAAAGCTTCCTTTAAAGCATATTATGGAGAGTTGGGTTTTAATAAAGACTTCCTTATTTTCGTCCTTATGCTCGATTTTCCAAAAAAATTATCCTGACATGGACCCTGCCACTAGGCACTTGCTGCAGAGTGACTTTTCTTTTTCCAGTATGATGTTGTACTTGCAAATAACTACCCTTCCCATTTATGAAATCTGTGTTTCTTATTGCAGGCAACCCCGGCTGATCTCCCCTTATCAGAAAAAAATATTTTTGTTGCTGAGGGACAAGGGAATAATGCATGCACATAAACCATGTTTTGTGTACTACTCAGTTTTAAATAAATACAATAAAAGACCAAAAGGTACTCACCTCCTTTGTTTATATCAAGCTCTGATAACTTTAAGGCTAGTTCACTTGAGTTCCCACCCGGAGAGGACACAAGTATGTCATGTAACGCATTTCTTCTACCTGTTCTTCCTGAAGCAATAAAGTCTGCATATGTAGATTCCACATCAGTCATTGCTAACAAATATCCACATAGCAGTACCTGGATGGGAGAAAAAAAAAGAACGACACTTAGAACACCAGAAAAACAGATGACGTTATGGAATTGAAGAACTAGAGGGTTCTCATTATGGAGTAGACTGGCTATGTAGTAAGCAGCAAAAGATGCTTCAACCTCAACATTTGGAGAAATTGGAGAAGAAACAGTAGAAAGCAAGAAAGGTGTGCGGATTTTATGCAACCTATATTCAACAGCATTTTAAACAACTTCATTTTTCATACTTCATAAAGTGCTAGTAAGTGCTTTATAAAAGCAATGACCTCAGCAACATAATTTCTTTATAGAGCTGTCTCTGCTTTTAATATTAGCTGGGAAGTAGGAGGTAGGTAGGGGGTGGAAGAAAGTTCTTTTCTGCGCAAAATGCAGAGCGTACGGAGTAACAAAGTACAAATCGATAATGCTTTTGCATGCAGAACACCATGCTCGCACACAGGCACAGCAATGTTTTGTGTATTTTCCTTTGTTAGTAGGATTAGTTTTGGCATTGTATATAGACTTCTTCAGACTCAACTAATTTATTTTGGTGTGGTAGCTGCACCAAAGTGAATGCATTACCATAAAGTCACTGAAATAAGGAGAGACATGCTAACAAAGCAAGCAGAAGAGCTGAAGTATAAGCAGAGGTTAGAAAGCTATTCTCTGTAAGCTAGATATCAACTCAGACCTCCTTTTCTTTCAAAAATAATTATTTCTCATGTTCTTATATGAATGCACATCATTACAGTATTCTATAAGATCTGCCAAAGATACAAGGAAACTCCTACTTCAACCTCAGTAAGAGAAAGATTCCCATCCCTGCTGGAGTCTGCTGTATCTGCTATAACCTAACCTGTTATGATTTTTTTTCTTTTTCATAATTTATAGAATTGTAACCAGAGCCTGGGGAGTGGGGTGGGGAAGGCACTTTCTCCTGCTGATCACAGAGAGAGAGTTCCCATTTGCATTCTCTAAGGTTTTCTGCAAAAAGTTAGGCTACCATGCTTCAAATGTAGCTTCCCTCACATTTCATGTTTGGATGTAGTAGGGCAATCAGGGAAGCTTTCTGCTAGAGCAGTAGTCCAAAGAAAAGAATTGCTAAACAAAATCAGAACTCCCACAGTTGTATGCTTCCTTTTATTTCTAAGGAGTATTTCTGTGGTTTTGCATACTTCACAGAGAGGACATGGCCATATGGGCAACACTGCACAGTTGCATACAGTGAGAAGCTTTAACTATTATTACTAAGGTAGCCGAAACTTCACATTTGCATAGAATATACAAATTGAGTGTACAAATCTCTTTAATCAGTTCCTGCTGCAGTTGCTGGACACTGAAGAAGCCCCTGAAGTCATCACAAACACTAACAGCAGCAAAAGATTCAGCTTTCTCTCTTTAAACAAAAAGAAAAAACCCTCACTTTTATAAACACTTTTAATTTTAAAAATAGATACATAAAAGACAACAGCCAACTCTTCCCCACCCTCCACTCTGAATAACTTCACAAATCCTATCCATTCTTCATCTTCATTCTAGTCCTCACCTCCCCAGCTTCAGCCAGCTGTATGAGGGTGTACACGTGATGTGTCTGAGAAGCCAAGAAAAGGGTTCTAAGCCATATTTTATTTAGCCTAAATATAACTATATCAAGTATCACTGCAAGGCTGACTGACTTTAAAAGAAGTTCATTGCTATCACGCTTTGGTGTCCCATGCCAAATGCTGAAGGGCTGACAAGATAATTTTACTCCTATGATCAACCACCGTGAAACAGGAAACTGCTT
Organism: Larus michahellis; assembly: GCF_964199755.1. Lineage (NCBI taxonomy): Eukaryota > Metazoa > Chordata > Aves > Charadriiformes > Laridae > Larus > Larus michahellis. Next base: position 137,162,241 of record NC_133897.1, on the reverse strand, counting down.
TAAAAAAAAAAAAACAACAAAAAAAGAAACAACAAACAAAAAACCCAATGCAAACACACACAAAAATCCCCCAAAACCAAACCAACCAAAAAGACAACCCACAAAACCTAATCACAAACACCTAGGGAACAGAAAGATGTCAGCACTGACCGAAAGCCTGCCTGACACACATAAAATAGCATAGTGCCTCTCAATTAACAAATGCTTTCATCAGCATGAGAGCATGTGCATTTCTTCCTGTGAAGTGCTGCTTCTTGAAACACTACAAGAATACTGGAGCAAATCAGAAGTCTACCATTTGTTCTTTGCCCCAGGTGTAGACTTCTCAATGCCAAATACATCAGCCACATAGTAACGAAGCATATAACTCGCAAAGGTGAAGAGAAACAGTGAGGACAGTTGTGATAAGGTAAGAAAACAGCATGGTTTTTCAGACTTATCAAACCTGTTCCCTGAAAAATATCATCCAGCAAGATTGGAAGATAAAAGATTTTAAGTGAAAGTTACATGAGTTGTATTTGTTCATGCTTGTTATTGCAACTGGCCTGTAGAAAAGGAAGTGCAAAACCTGAAAGTAATCTATGTACAGGCTTGGATTTTGTCTTTAGCATAGCACCAGTCCAAAGCTGTCATAGCTATCACTCCTTTCATTTCATTTTAGCGTAGAAAAAGCACCACAGAGAAGAATACCCTTTTGCTACTCTGTAAGCTGCGTATCAGTGCATCAGAAACAGAGTAAGTAGAGAAGACCATGTCTGGTACAGGGCTGTAAGACTGGCAAAATGAGCGGTGTTGTACTCCGTGAGCAATTCCCCGGACGGTACAAACTGCACTCCACAGAATACTCTTCTGTAAGATTATATTCTGCTTGAAACATTCCATAAAACATGGAGAGCACCGGGGTAAAGCTCAAGCTCATTATATTTTTGCTATGAAACAAGCTATAAAGAAAAACGCGCTTGTGGAGAACTTCATTTTAAAGGTATGTTTTCTATAGGCTCAATATGGCATTACTAACAACATTCTGATCAAAAAAGAAAGTTACCAAACATACATTTATTAAGACTTCCAAGTTTTTCTGTCTGTCTCTTCTCCTAAATGTCAAACATCGTTCTGTTTTGTATTGGCATTATCTTGAGACATTACTGCATAAATACGGAACTCCAGTGACATCACCCAAGAGCTCCCCTTCCAATGAATGGCTCAATGCCCAGCAGTCTGTAACTATTCACTGAACCAGTCATTAAGGAATTACCATTCACTCCAAAAAACCTTTCCTTCCACAGAGACAGAAGGAAAAAGTGGAATTTGCTCATAAATTCTGTGAAACATAATTTGAATTTCCTAACTAATTGCATTAACAAATATTCCTGCGTTAAAGATTGTGGTCTCAGTCCCACTAGTTCTATTATTTGAGTTTCAAAAATGGTACTCTGCTACGTGGTGCTGAACTGAAACAAGGCGGCTGCAGACCTCACTACTTCTGCCAACTGAACCAGCAAACTAAAAAAAGCCGTTCTGTGACCATAAGGACTAATGAAATCCACTGTCGCAGGATTGGATTCCGTGGTAACTGATAAGATACTATCCCATCCGAAGTCTCCCCCAGCTGTGCTTTTTCTCCCCCCCCCACGTAGAGACACTCTGCCTGATAATGGGTTAGAATTTGCAATACAGCCCTGGGGATTTTAATGTGGCATATTTCCTTTCCTCAGCTGCTAAGTTTCATAAAACTTTTAGAAATGTGGGTATCTTAGACTTCTAACTCTTTCCCCCCCAACTCCTTCCTCCCAAAGAAAATTGTGGTGAAAATTAGTTGAAGATAAGCATCATAAGGAGTAGAATTAGTATCCAGAGAATGCATGAGGAGAAAAGAAGAATGACAAGAACAGTATAATTTAATAGGTACCGAAAGAATTGGTATTTGTGTTTTCAGGAAGCTCACAGAATACTCCTTGATCTCCACAATCCGATTTCTGTGTTAAATTTTCACTTTCCGTGCTATATATAACAAATATTATCCTCCAAGTTTCTTAAGGTAACTGTCAGATTTCTACAACTGTTTTTCTTCTTCTACATACTTCGTTTTTTTTGAAAGAATTCTTAAAAAAACCCCTACAAAGTTACCGATGGCTTCACAAATGAAATCCCAATTTGACTGCATTCCATAATGATTCAGTGAAACCAAGTGTTACACAGTGCCGTTATTCTCAAGAATTTGGAAGTGAAAGTACAGAAATTATGTGGCATACCGACATGAATTAAAAATCAGTGCCATACAGTTTACGGTTTAGGAATACTTAGGGTTGTTCAATTTAGCCCATTTAAGGGACTAGCTACCTAAAAGAAGCCCAAACACATTTAAAGTACCTCCACTAATTAGTATTTATTATTATTTTAAAAGGAAGACAGAGTAAGAATGGGCACTTGACACGTGGCTTGTCTGAGACCTGGTGTATGTTGCTGGCTAGCACAGGAGAGCTGCCATTTTCTTGGCAAACCCTCAATGTCAGACTAAGAGATATGACCCTTCACCGTTTACGCCCCCCTCTTTCTCCATATATGCTTAATGATGGCATCGAATAAGGGATTTTCAAATAAAACTCTCCCAAGCTTTGGCTGCTAAATGTTGCATCACGATCAGCACATTATTTAAATATAATTATCTATATTCAGCTTTCAAGAGGGAACAAGAAAAAAAAAAAGACAGAACTTGTCATTTAATAGCATGTCTGTTTTAGAGAAGGTGTATAATTATGCTTTTAAAATAAATTTTGGTTCCAAATCTAGCCTTAGCTTAGAGACAGGGCTCCTTCCAGTGAGGAGACAGTTCTATTCCACAGCAACCTATGCCTAGATTCCCACCTCTTGCTTGGCCTGCTACCTTGAAAGCAGAAACAGAAGAACAATTTAACAAAAGCGTACTTCTTCCACGGGAGATTACATCTGTTGTGCTACACACTAACACTGCTTTTGCGGAGACACAGATGAGCAAGAAAATAGCATTAACTCTTGAAAGACAATTAAAGGAAACATAAATGCCCAAGCCAGTTAGTGAACTGGACAGTATTTTATCTGCACTTTCAAAATCCCTTATGTAGTTTTGCATGTCTGATGTTTCTGAAGTGACCACCTCTATAAAATAGTAATATAGAACAGGTCACTTACCTTTTTGACAGTTAACATATTTTTACTGTAAACACGGTATATGTAGTACTCTTAATACTAATAGGAACTTAATGGAAATTAGTGGGCAATGCAACTGGTTAAACAAAGAAATAGAACAACAAAAAAAAATTACCACTGTATTAAGAATTAAGAAGCTGTTTTAAGTCTGCATAAAAAAAGCACTATGAAGTTGGATATCCTTCAGCTCATAACCTATGTAAAGAGATCATTCACTAAGACAGTTAACAGGTTTTCCTTCTGCATTACCTAAGTTATAATTTACCTAAAGAGATCTACAGAACTAAAAGCCAAAGAGTTAAGTTGTTACCATGTCCTTTCGCAGGCAAATTTCATGATGCCCATGACCGTAAGCATTTGGTCTCTCATCTACCACTTAATTTCAGTTGACAAATTCAGCTTTATTTTGCACTATTCCATAAAAATGGGCAGTTAAATAACAGCAGAAAATAAAAAAAGCAAACATAATCAGTGAAGCAGGACTACAGAGACCTCGGTTCTTTGGAAAGATACAGTACAGAAGTTGTCATTCCCACAGACAACTATTGAGGTTATTGGAAGTAATTACTAATAACAATAAAGGTTTTCATATTTTGAAATTCACACCCTATAAGCAAACAAATCACAAGATTTCAGCATCCACATGGGGACTCTATGTTAGGGAATGGAAGAGGGTGAGCTGCCATCTACCATCACTAGTCACTTCTCAACCTAAAGAGAATACTGAATGGCAAACAAAACGTGTTTGAGAAGAGAGGCATCTGTTGCTCTGTGACCTTTACTTGCAGTTGGCGAATGGATCTCTTGGCTTCTGAAGGGAAGGAAGCAGTTAAAGCATCACTTTTCAGGATGCTCTGATGGTCTCTGTGAACAACTAAATCCATTGCTATAGCACCTCATAACCATAAAGATGGATAAGGGCTTCAAGCAAGATGGGAGCTGTCAAGCTCCTCATGTGACACACATCTGTCGGCCCTGCTGAGCATTCCCATATCCGAGCTGTGGGAAGGCTGATGTTACAGGGTGCTGGGAGGATGAGGCCAGGTACGCAGCACTGCAGTTTATTTGTTTAGAATGGTGCGGTGCTTCAACCCAAGGAGCAGGCTTAACACAATACTGAACAAATACAGTGTTTTGTTCAAAAGGAATGGTTTCAGCCTTTGGGGAAAGCCTGTCCACTGGGGCCTCTATACGGCAATTCAGCAGCACTCCTTTCGGTACAGAGAGATGACACAGGAGGCAAGCCCACAGAAGAGTATGAAGACACAAAATACCCTCAACAGGAAACAGCAGCTCTTCCTCAAGTGCTGGAAAAGCCCAGTCTGTTGAGGATTCACAACAGACTGGCAGCTTGGAAATGCTTTGTGCAAAAAAGAAAAGTCTTTCTGCAGAAATGTAGAGTAGCTGTCTGCTTAGCATCAGGATGTTTAAGTGGATGATCTCCACTTAGATGTTTAGTGGAGGGGAAGGGGAAAGCTGGGTGGGCTTTGCTCATGAAGCAATTCTTTATGTTCCCAACCTTGCCCTTAATTCAGGATTCGTGTTATAAGCAAGTTGTTTCTCTCGGACACTTTTGTCAAAAAGTACCAGCCTGCACAGACAGGGCTTTAAAGGTATTGGTCAACACAATTCTCATTTGAAAACACGGCTGAGTCTCTGACATCTATTCTTTAGAGAACTTCTTATAAGCACTATAGTGACTATTTTTCTAACAGCCACATCTCCTCTATTCACTGCTACATACAACAGCATGTATATGGCTTTGGGGAGGGGGGGACAACAAAACACCAAACAGTCACGATCGGTAGTCTGCATATGTTTTGGGTCAAACTGCTACGAGACACTATAATCCTTATAGACAACTTTCAACTGAAAAAAGTTATAGGTTTAGCCAACTTTTAATTGAAGCTCTGATAGCAAAACAGTTCTGTGGTTTACCTGCAGACCAGTCTGCACCTTCTCGTACTGCATCAGTAGTACAAAGGCGATGATGTGGAAGCCACTCAGACAAAGGATTTTCTATCAAACAGATTTCCAATTCCTGGCAGAAGCTTAATGCTACGGAAGGGGCTAAGAATTAGATTCACTGGACTAATTTTAAGTGCCTGTGTACACATATGTAGGTAGGTATCTATATGAGGTGATTCATCTGATCCATATTAAGGATTTGTTTTAGAATGAATGCAGCTAGCACCTTCAATGTGCTTATCTCTTCCTACTGAATAGAAAAAAAAAGTCTAGAAGGTGAGCAGAGACCTTTATTATATATGCATTGAATTAGGTGACATTAATCATACTCTAGATGATCTAAAAGGATTCCAGTCCATTAAATTTTTTAAATTCAGCATCTATAAAATGATTACCCACATAAAGATATTGAGGGGGATAGGTCTTATTTTCCCTGCAGATATACATCTTGCTAGATATTTCTTTACTAGCAGTAATGCTTTCGAGGTCAAAGCAAAAAAAAAAAAGACAATTCTCATTTAAAAAAAAAACAACAACAAACAAAACACAGACAAGAAATGGCACACAGACAGTATGCAGTACATTGCTGTGTACTTTTCCAGTTAAATAGGAACCAGCTGTGTTTTTTAAGAAATAGCTCCATGGTGCAAAGCAACCTCGATTCATTTATAAGGGCAGAAATACTCAGCTGAACTACAGATTTGAATAGCTAAATGTCTCTAAGTAATTTATTATAGTTGCTGCAATTCCTAACAGCAAGCCATGAAACTAACAAGATTAATAATTTTCAGCTAGTTACAAGCCAAGAAACCTAGACCATCTCCTCCATATTAATACATACCCAATGTGGCAAAATACATAGCTTTGTTATGCTAGGGTAAGAACTAATGTGAGCCTTGCTCTTTATTGTTTTAGTTAAGGTAATGCTTAGCAAGAAGGTATTAGCTAGCACTGGCAAGACTTATCTATTCATTTGCTGGGTTAGAGGAATACGATGGAATTACAAAACCACAATATGGGCATGAAGAATCAGATTTCAGGTGGGGACATATCATCCAAAAGGGTATTCTGTCTGGAAGACAAGACCAGAAAAAAAAAAAAAAAGGCAGATGGAGATTTAGAGAACTTAGGGTTCAGTTAGAGAAACCAGTTAAGCCTGTACAACCAGTAAGAGACCTTTGACCCTGGTAGACCCCTCCAGCTGCTCTACCAAGAGGTACCCGGCAGGCAAACTTGACTCAAGGACTTCACACAGGGTCACTGACTTGAATGAGGGCTTTGGATGACTGAAAAGACATTTTATGGGAGGCAGGGAGAGCCTCAGACATTTTACAATGGATAGATAACCTGGCCAGGTATCTAACAATATTTTATACTAACTCTTTATATGGCGTTCTTGTATTTTCTAGTCACCAAAAAGATTGCTTTTAACATTATGGAGCCTATTTACTGAGAAAACAGATATTACTTCCCTCTTTCTGGAGGACTCCATCTTGAATATTTTAATTTTACATCCTTCGAAGACAGAGTATTTTCACCACTTACTGCAGGACCAAGTTCTAACACAATTATTTCCCGGCAATACTCATATCATTACAATACCCATTTTCCTCTGAAGTTGCAATAGATGAGGTTGTCCTAGAAGGTCTCCTTTCTTCTTATCTCAGCGCAAGAGATTTGTCTTAATAGAGTTATCCTTCTTATTACACTGCTCCCATTCCCAAGTTAACGAAAGTCTACATTCTCTAATGCTCTGCATTCTGACAATTTGATTGATGTGTTTACAGCATCTACAACAGCAGTTTGTAGGTAACAAAAGCATTTCCAAGGGAAAGCATGCAAGAAGAAAATGTCTAGATAACAGTATCATGACAGCATTTAAAACTTAGATTATACGTTATCCTGTGTGGTCAGGAGGATGCACCAGCATTTCCATAAGACTTCTTCTGGACCTATTTGCTAGGATCCTTCAATGTTTCAGTACAATGTGTAGTCTCGCTATCAAGTATTCAAGATACCTAAATGCTCCACAGTTTACCTATCCTTGAACTCTTTCTTAGTATTTAAAAAACAACTGTCCCCCTCCAAGACACCATCCTCAAATCTTTAAGACACTGTAAGCTACTAAAAAGATGCAACATTTGTTGTATCACATATCTTTTCAGCAGGTTCTGGTGCAATAGCTCAACTGTCTGCATGTGACTACCTTTTAAAATCATGCAGTCATGACTCATCGTGAAAGTATGTGTTGCAGCATCCAGAACAGAAGAGCTTGATCTTATTACAGTTTCTTCTTGGGCAGTGGCAGAAACAGTACCAGAATGAAGGGATTTGCCTTTTTTGATAGCAAGATCATCCACAACTGTATCTTACCAAATATTAAATATTGGTTCCTAAATTTGCTTTTAATAAAATCAGATTACCTCTTGCAAAAACAAAGCTGCTACAGTATAATCTGCTTCTGCTAAGATCTCACATTTCACATGCAAGCTTGGAGTTTGCCAAGAATATACACAATGACACCATACTTTTCAGTGTTTGCAAAGATAAATACCAGTGGGCCGGCCTGGAGACCCGTGAACACAAGACAAGCAGCTTTTAATAATACAAGTATTTGAACCTCTTTGTTCCACAATACATTAATTTTTATTTCATTCATGGTATATTTGGTCAACTTTTTGGCTCATCAATAATAAATTAACTTTTCCATGCAAATTTTTTCCTGTGGTAGGCATTTAACATCTACTTTACATTTGAATTAGTTTTCCGAGCCACCAAACATTCTGCCTTTCTTTTAATTACTATCCAGAAGCTACAAAAAGGGCACAATTTGGCTGACAGCATTTCAGTTTTTGCAACTTAAAAGCAGTTCAATTTATTGTATCTCGCACTATAAATTCACATTTTATATTGCCTGTCATTTCACTTTGGTTTTCTCTTAGTCTCAGCCTTACATTTTGCAGGGTTTCCGTCATTTTTGCATTCTGTTCCCATGTGTACACTGACTACTTTAGAGTCTAAGGACTGCCTGGCGCTGTTGCTATGCAACAGCATAGCCTACTTAGGGCTTCCTGAAATAATCGTCTCAAATGTGCTTTTTTTAGACTTGTTTCCAGCAGGAATACTGTACTGTTTCTTTATAATGGACCGCTGATATTATCACAATATTAGACAGTGGTCACCTGGGAAGTTTTGGTAGCTACCCAAGACGACAAAACCTCAGTGTTATTGCTTACAAAATTCAGGACATACGTCCTGCCCTAGCACAGCAAGGTAAATATCTCAAATCTTGCTATATGTTTGCCATATGTTCTCCAGGTATATATATATATATATATATATAAGGAAAAAAATAAATCTTAATTGTTATTTGTCTTATTCTATTTCATTCAAGGGGAAAAAAAAAGGTTCTCTATTTAATGTAGAATAAGCCACCAGTTAGAAAAAAAAAAATAAACCCTCTGTCTATGAAGCGTATTGTAAGTTTAATCAACTCAACAGAAGGAATATATATGCAAATATTCCATGTTGCAATTCATTATAAAAGAAGTTGATTTCGGAACTCTTTAGGACAAGGTTCCACATTTTAAAAATTGTATTACAGATGCCATGAACTGGAGCTGCATTTGCTTTTTGAGGTACCTCCAAGCAGCCCTTGAGAAACTGTCCTGTGAAACATTCACTATTTCCAGCCTCACACAGCATTTTTCTTGACAAGCTTCTGGTGCTGCTGATCCAAGGGTGGACCAAAGTGTTTTGTTTCCTTATTGCTGGCTTATTTGGGAATCTTAAGTTAATTCATTTCTCTAACAATATGTAGAGCAATATAAACACCAGGCTCTTGTTAAAGCACCAATCAACTCTACAGGGCCCAATGCCTTCCTGTGCACCAGGCTGAGGGATCAAAGGGACGAGGTCTAATAGTACAAAAGAGATTCTAATGAAAGGAAATATTTTACCTCAGTCTTCTCTTTTCCGTGTCCACTTTAGCATGCTCAGTAGCAGTTATGTTTATGGAGAGCAACTGTGTGTCAGTCCAGAACTGAGGTAGAAAGAGGATGTTTCCCAGACCCAGAGAAAATGGGAACAAGGTTTAAATTAAGGCCCTTGCAGAGGCAAGTCCACCCACAGTCTCCTAAAGGAAGAGGGGGGAAGAGAGCAGCGATTTCATATTGTTTGCAAGATCTGAAGTCTTAAAGATGACCTTTTCTTAAAAACAGTAGGCTTTGGTAGACACAGGAATGGGCTTCCCAAAAACAAACGCATGAGGTGGTATAAAGGGTTAATTTTCCATATCCATAGCCATATACATGCGTAGTAGCCAAGCTATCCAAGAATGTGATTCATCAAGGTTTAGTGAGTGTGACTCTCCCAAAGTGATGCATTTCAAGTCTTTATTCTTTAAAACCCTATAAAAAGTACAGCTTAAGTCTCAAATTGGTATCAATACTGTTTTCAAAGAAAAGAGGTCAAGACCTGAAGAGCAGCAACATTTGGAAGGATCCTCTTTATGGTAAGCAAACAGTCTGAAACCTGAAAATTATGCATGATCAGCTGGAGGAGAGAAAAACATTACTAAGGAAATCCTTTATAATGGGGAAATCCTTTAGTATGTTCAGTTGGCATTTTACACTTTACAGCATTTATGGGCATTTAAAACACGGGTCAAATAATTTCTAATGTAAAAGAAAAAAGAAAGCCCTCATATTTGCCATGATAAGTCTGAAGACAGGAACCTTACCGACCTCTTTTGCATGTCCACATTTTAAAAAAGAATCTAATTAAGCAAAGAGGAAAAAAGCAAAACAAACAACAAGCCTTCTTCCTGAATAATCCTTTGTGACCCAGGATCATTTTGAACGCTTGGGATTGAATAATCTGCACTGTCCTTAACAATGCTGACAAGCATGCGTGTGCTGGTACCAGATGGAAACTAAAAAATGGCTTGCATATACTAATATTTAATTAGCAATTGTGCTGCATTACACAATCTGTTAATGACACTCAGATTTAATATGCATTTCTAGATGCAAACCCAGGTACCCTGACGAATATTATAACCAACAGCAATTGAGGCTCTGCAAACCACAGCTACTTAAAAATCAGTGCTAGTTACAGCTTTGAATCTGAGGGGCTTTTGTCCTCCGTTTCAAGCCAAACCAAAGGTCAAATACTTAATTCTTATCCCTCTAATGTCTGAATTCTTCATCTAAAAGAAAGGGCCAAATGGAGGAAGATAACAGGGTGGGCAACTTCCAAAAGGGGTGGTGGAAGCATATAAACAAAGTAGAATTTTCTCTCACAGAGCTCATCCATTTCAGCCAACCATAACAAATCGCTCAATCACTTTAAGAGATGGCTTATTAAAAAAGCATACAGTAGACATTTTATACTCATGGCAGGAAAAGTTATCCAACCAAACTAACACATTTTCTGCAGCCCAAGCTCTTAATTTTAGCTCACAACTCTCACAGCGGTTGCTGACTACCAAGAAATGTTAAACGAACCCAAGACTAATCTGAACACACAGTTCTTCCAACATGCATAAAACCAACAAAATACAATGAAGTACAAGCCATGTTTTCTGGATACGAGCAGAAACAGAAAAACTTACAGAAGCCCCTACTACTGTGCAAAGTTCCTGAGAGGAATTCATGTTGTCAGACCACATGAGTACTTCCATACTTGACCTGAACAGCTTACCTGACCCTTCACAGGCCGTGCAACGCACAGAATCCCTCCTTTTATCTACCTGCTGCTGTTTTGTCGACAATGAAAGGAAACACCAGCTGTGTGCTTGCAGTAAGAATGCATATGTGGGCAGAATATTTCCTAGGATTTCCAATTCTGAAACCCTGGAAAAGGGGGGGGGAAAAACCCCAACCTCTCAAGAATAAGAATCTCCTACAGATGTGAGTTTCTGGATACCATCTTTTTCCATAAAAGGCAAGCTGCAGGTAAAAGTTCAAAGAGGAAGAAGATAATTATATAAAAGATGTTGATCCAAATCTACAGCAACAGAAAAACACACACGCATCTCTTACAGTCACTGCAGAAGTGCCTCGTTCAAGTAAAAACTAAACTTTAGAAATAAAGAGAATAAAAGAATTAAGTAATTGAGAACCACGGAAGAGAAAAGACATATAGGCAGACTGTTGTGAGAAAGTGCATAAAATAAACCCAAGTGGACTCTAAGACTGAGCAGAAAGAAACAGTAAACTAAGTGCCTCCTGGCAAAGAGAAAGAAACCTCCTTTACAGCCATTATTCCTCCTGGCAAAGATCTTGAGATGCTGACAACTAGCTGTAAGCCTCTACTCCATTGCAACTGAAACTGTCCACCTTTGGACCTAGATGAACGTAGGAAGGACCATAATACCAGAGAGAATTAGTAGATACCAGGAAGGTTTCCTATACAACAGTTTGAGTGTTCAGGGTCAGGAAACCTTCAAAATGACCTCATCTATCCATGTAAAGATACCTAGATAGGCCTGCCAAGATGGGTACCGTTAAATATTCACTCCATCTGCACAACTACTTATATCTAGATGTACTTACTACCAGTAGGGTCCGTGAGCTTAGTAGATTTTCTGTAAGCTGTACAAGAACTGCCTCATATTCAAAATGTTTGTCTATTTAAAAAAAAAAAAAATTTTTTAGTACCTAAAATAATTAGCTTTAGAGAACCACCTGGGGTGTGTTGACACTGCCTGAACTGCCAGACGCCCCCCCAGCTGCTCTCCCACTCCCTGTCTTCAAAAGGAAGGGACAAGAAAATAAGACTAAAGAGACAGTGGGTCGAGATAAAGACAGGGAGATCTCTTACCAGTTACCAGAACTGGCAAAACAGACTCGACTTGGGGAAAGTTAATTTACTGCCAATTAAATTACATTTGGATAGTGAGAAACAAAGACAAGTTAAAACAACACCTTCCCTCCACCCCCCCGCTCTTTTTCCAAGGCTCAGCTTCACTCCTTCAGTTCCTGACTGCACTACCTCCTCTCCACCTCCTCAGCAGCCCAGAGGGATGGGGAATGGGAGAGTACAGTCAGGTCAATCCATGACAGTTCCTCTCTGCTACTGCTTCTTCCTGACACTTTTCCCCTGCTCCAGCATGGGTCCTTCCCACAGGCTCCAGTGTGGGCTCTTCACAGGCTGCAGTTCTTTCAGGAACTATCAGGCAGCTCTGGTGTGGCACATACTGGCAGGCAAATATCTGCTCCACTGTGGCCTCCTCCACAGGCTGGAGGGGAATCTCTGCTCTGGTGCCTGGAGCATCACCTCCTCTTTTTCTACTTTTATGTTCCCACTGCTGTTTCTCACTCTTTTTGTTTGCTCCTCCTCTGCCTGTGTGGTGGTTTTTTTGCCCTTTCTTAAATATGTTTTCCCAGAGGAGCCACCATCTTGTCTGCTGGGCTCAGCAGTGCCCTGCAGTGGTCTGTGGAGCTGACCGGAACCATCTCTGTCTCTCATGGGCCACCCCTGCAGCCACCTCTCCGCCAACACCTGGGCACCAACATCCTGTATATCCACCAATACAATTCCTATTCATCACAAGGTACTAAGTGGATATAAATGGCCATGAGAAGCACTTACTGTGCTTTCCAGTGTCTTCCTTAAACTTCACTAATTGCTGAGACTGCCCTTCTGTCACTTTCTTTCACTTCAGACCGGGAAATCAGAGGCATGCAATGATCTCACCCATTTCACATCCCTGATATCTCACAGCTGATACGAAGCAGTTTCCAAGCAAAGGCTATGTGGCCAGTATGTTAATATCACGAGAGACAGATAATAAGGCACTATTCTCTACTTCCCTGTCTTTACCATCAGAGACCAAGAAAATCTCGTGACTTTTACAGACAGCAGAAGCAATGTGTTTTTCCCCAAGACTGAAGTCCTTGTTTTACATAAGGGAGCATGAGGAATCTTTTCTCTCTTATTTTAAATAACTTAAATATGAGATTAGCTTTGACATTTTTAGGTTTCTGTACCAAGAAGAGTAGAGGAGGAATATATACCAGCTTTTCAAGCCTTTAGGTTACTTCCAAGAAAGCATTCGCTACAGAAACAAAATTACTCAAGATCTCAAAATTACTCAAAATTTTCTCAAGATCACACCACATCATTGAATTGAATTAATGCCTCTCAGAAGACCAAGAAATAACAAGGATGCAAGCACGTTGCAAGAGGTGACACATTTGCTTGTAGATTAACTCTAAACATTGATTAACTTGTTTAAAAAGTAAATACTCCACAGGAAAAACAGGTAAAAAGACTACACCCACATGCAAGTAACATGCCAAATTTGGGTGAATGAACACAGTATATAGAGACTTATATTTTCAGTTTCAGGTGACCAACATGAGATGCTATAAAGGACCTTATGCTTCAGAAATTAGTAAGAACCAGCCTTTTTAAAAAGCATCTTGGAATAAGTAGTGAAATAAACTAGCAAACCGAAGCATCTTATCAATTCTGAAAATTTCACTTAACGTAATGTTGAAATGAAGGTCACCACACATGAAATTTGAAGTTACAGTTACAAACTGAAGTTGATGAAAAAAACACTTTGATTTCATCCGCGTCAGAAATTCACTCATACTGTAAAAAACACTATGGGAAGAAGGAGCAGGAGGGGAGGGGAGGGACCAAGACATCTTTCTTTCTACTACTAGGTAATTAATGCCCACATTTTCTAACATGACTGTTTGCACCGGATTAAAAGCTTCACTGAACATGTGCTTCATAGCCAATGTTTTGGTAAGTAAATTTTAACTTTTAGTGCAATGTCTTTGAAATTTGCCATCCCAACCACCAAAAATGATCTTTTCTACCCTTCCCTTGAACAAAGTTTTCCATTGCTACTACATACTTTATACCTACAGCCTCCTCATGATTCAGCAGAAACAGCACCAGCATTTTCAAACAAATAGTGTTGATGCTTGCATAACAGATAATATTCCATATTTGTTTTCATCATAGACTCCAGTGAAATCAGAGCTGCACTAAAAACGGAGAGACAAGATGTGTCTTCATTTCAGAAGAGCTTTTCAGCACAGTCAGAGTGAAATAACATTCGGATGAGAGAGATCTCTTAAGTATACCCTGCTCAGCCTCAGGGTCTTTCTGTTTTAAATCTTTCTTTCCAAAATGCTCCTCCTCCAAGCAATTTGCTTGTTAACACTTTGTCAGGAATATCTTTAAGTGTGACTCTCAGAATCAAGCAATATTTTCCCCCTTTTTTATTTTGCCACTCTTCTTGCTCAACTGCCTACAGGGATTATTCAAATATTAATACTCAAATATTAAAATAAATGAAAATGTTAAATATTAAATTCTATTATTAATTATTAAATTTAAACTTTTACTTGCAAAAAAATGAAAGGAAAAAAACCCATACAATCAAGAGTCTGGAAGGCTAACTAAAATAGAAAACTATTTCCCCAGAGCTGACCTTTGGATGAAGGCTCCCAGACTCTGAGCACTTCACTTCTGTGTGAAGCCCTGCTGAATCCACTTGTCTCGACGTGTGTCCCCTCCTTTCCACAGAGATATTCTGCATGATGTCATTGCTGGAATAACACATTTGTATCCAGTCGCCAAGATGGTTTTTTGGGAGTCACTACAAATCTTTTAACTATTTGATTTGCCTGCCAAATGAGGCAAACTTATCTGTAAAGTTAAAGGGAATTTGGCTATTTGCCTGAAACTCCGCATACATCACATTACACAAAGTTATGATTCTTAGGTCCATTAAAGCTATTTTTAAGTAAATTTTTCTCCTGTATGGCATACCTAGGTATACCATTTAAGGGACTACCAAAGCTACTGGGTTCAACACAAAGCAAAATCAAACTTAATCAAATTTTCCCCACAAAATAATAAATACAGAAGGATTCTTCTGTACAACTGGACCACAGAAAGTGTGTAAAGGTGCACAGATTCTCTGAGTCTGACAATCAAACAAGGATATTATATGAAGACAGGACTAAAATGAAGAGCTATGCCACCGTCATGACAAAAACAGTAGCACAGAAGGAGGTAGTCACCATATTCGCCTTAGGAATATAAGCAGAAAGAAGGGGTTTTGTTTAGTTTTAAAAACAAACGAAAGAAACACTCATACTCCCAGGAGAAAGCCACACCTCTCCCACTCATCACACACAACACCAAACAAATGCATCTTACCCAGTGAAGCTTATTTGAAACATTTTCAGTCGACTTTACAGTTAAATGATAACTTGAAGAAAAAAGAAATAAAACCAAAAAGACCACTACAAAACCCCCCCAAAAAAACAGATAAGCTAAACAAAACAAACCACCACCTCTAATTTGATTAAATCGAGATGGTGATTAGGTTGCCAACAAAGGCAAACTGGTTTAGTCTGATTATTAAGCATGTAATCAAATACTCTAGCGTACTCTAATGTTACCACAAAAAGTTTTTATGAAGCTGCATAGCATTATGTCTTTCAGATACCTCAACAGCAGTAATCAAGTATTTCAGAGCTAAACCTTACAACTTAAGACAATTATTGCTCAGTTCAGCTTCATATTAGGTTCTTATTCCTACTAATCTTGAGCACTCTAAACCAACAGTAATCAGGCACAGGAGCTTCAGAGACAGAACCATGCCTGATACTAGATAAAGAGAAGGTTCTTTCTTAGAAACAAAGAACTAATTAGGTACATCTAAAAGAATAAGTAGCTTTAAGTCAGCTCATGTGCTTCATTAAGAAAATTACTCTCAGTATGATATTATAAGGCCGAGTATCTTTTTCCTTAAAATACCCAAAGACAAAACCATGCTATGTTGCAAGGCTATTTGTATTTGCTGTGAAGAAGTCTTGAAAATACTGTGTTGAGCATGGTCAACACCAAATAGATCAGTACAGAATTTTGTAGCTATAATCCTATGCTAGTTTTGTTATAAGAAAGCAAGAATTATAACTAGGTAAAAGCAAAGTATAAACTACATTAGTGCAGGATGATTGCACAAAAAAATCCCTGTATTCTGTATAAAGTGATTACTTCATGTTATGACACTAGGAACAATACTGGCAAATATATCTTCTTTTCCGAGTCTCAGGAAAAAAAAAAAAGAAAAAAAAAAAAAGGTGTTTCCTCTACCCAGGATAAGTATTTTTCACTAGCTTTCCATAACAAGCCTATGGAGAGAGACTTCGACAATTGTTGAAAGTGAATCCACTTCAGAAGCGGAAGCTACAAGGTCTCCTACAACAGCATTGGCAAATTTCACCAAAAAAAACCTGAACCAAACACCAACGCAAAATCCAACAGAAGTCACGGACTTGTACACTCTTCATTTGATTTCTCTTGTTTCTTGTCCCACACCAGTTAAGTTTGTATGATATACAGTTATTAATTTAAATTCATTTACTTCCCAGGGTTGCTTTAACTTTCACAGATTTCAGCATGTGATGGAGCTTTTCTTGAATATCTTCTACGTAGGTGGATTTGATAGAAGGATAAGTTTAGTTTGCAATGTCACATATCTGTGTTTTTCTGCACCAGAGTAAGGTACATTAAACAATGACAAACTCATTAACACCTAAATATGGAGTTGCTTATTTGGTTTATGTCTCATTGTGTTAGTGAGAATTTCATTTTGCATGGCAGCATGAGGAAAACAGAAGCAATCTCTTCACAAAGAACACTGTGGTCATGTCTTACAGATTCAGAATGCCAGCTTGCCATAGCTCTCTTCTTCACGTAGAAGTTAGAGAACCATATCGTCTTGGCACTTGAGTATTTTTCTGCTGCATTTGGACACTTTCTGTGGGGCACATCTACTGGAAACTCTGCCTCTTGCATGATCTTAGATCAGCTTATTCCTGTGCAATAAGCATTAAGTGACAGAAAAGCTTGTCTTGTGCGTAACACCTAGAAGGACTTCCAGAACTGCTCATGTATTTTACTCCAGAGTCAATTAAAACTAACAGAAATAATCTAAGGAGCATGATCCAGAAGTGGAGCCTTCCTGTTTTTCAGCATACAAATCATAAGACTACAGAGACAGGCATCCGCTTGTCTGCAAAAGCGCAGGACCAGAAGGAAAGCAATTGTGCTCGTACACAATAAGCCAATTTCAACTTACCTTTCATACTGATGGTTCTGTCTTCTGCTTAGACGCGGGTTCAGGTTCCTTGAGGTTGAGAACAGTCTGTTGTCCTTCTTTCTTGACATGAGGCAATAGAAGATGCTACCCTACCTCCACACTCAGACCTTGAGTCAGGACTGATAGGTCTGTATAGGCACACCTAGTAAATCAAGAGATGTCTTTGAATGACAGAAAAGGTTTGGCTGGAAGGGACATCTGGAGGCCATCAAGCTGAACAATTGCTTGCTCAAAGCCAGGCTAACTTCAAACTTCAGTCAGTTGCTCAGGCACTCCAGATGAATTTTGAGTATCTCCAAGGATGGAGGCTGCCCAGGCATTCTGGACAACATGTACCAGTGCTAAGCCATTCTTGCAGTGAAAGATTTTCCTTTCACGTATTTGGAATTTCTCTCACTGCAACTTGTGACCATTGCCACCTGCCCTTTTATTATACATCTCCAAGAAACTCTACATCATCTCCATAACCCCTCCTTGGGGGTGCAGTTAAATCTCCTTTTAGTGTCTTCTCCATCCTGAACAAACCCAGTTCCCTCAGCTCCTGCTTGTATATCATGTGCTCTGGCCTCAATAGCTTTCATAGCCTCCACTAAACTTGAGCGGGTATGTCAATTATGTCAGTAAACTTGAGCAGGTATGCCACAGGTCCAAATGACTGCAATGAGTTTAGGATCAGAGTCGTAGTTACCAGATCATAGACAGTCTTAGGTGAGAGACAGATGATACGCCCATAGAAAAAGTCCGGCCAGCAGTTCTAAATGCTTATAATTTTTAAGTAAAATAGGAAAAATTATAGTCTTGAATTAAAAGGTAAATGTAGTTCCCAGACATTTTCTTGGCTCAAGAGCCCAGTCTCACTAAAAGCACCGTAGAAGTGAAGAGTACTGGTTGACAGAAACATTGTTTGATACATGATTAGTGAGTTTAAAAGCTGTCACTATCACCATCTCACAGATGAATAGTGAGTCTTGGTGTATTCTAGACTTACCTGTTCCTGATATATAATACAAGTAACTAGATATTTTCTTTTTAATCACACATCTGCACAGAGTTTATAAAAATCAGATTTTAGCTCTCTACTTGCTGGAGGATAACAGCCCACGTTTAGACTAAAGTTGATACTCCTTTGTATCCTGATACAATTCAAAACATTAACATTACAGGCCAAAGCCATTCATCTACAAAGGATTAATCTACAACACTAATCCACAAAGGATGAGAGTTCTAACTCTTCACAAGGCAATCTGTCCTCTCAGCTTGTGGTCTCAGGCAAAAACTACCTAGATATCTGCTCAGAGGCCTAAAACTCAAGCAGACTGCCTGCATGAATCAGGCGCTGAAAGATCCAACTGAGATCAAGACAGCATGTTTTAAATTACAGTCTGTGTAATTAGGCACAGTAAAGGCAACCTTCTCTTCTGGAGAAAGACCTGTTAATTACTTTGCTGTCTGCCTTCTGCTGCCATTTCTTGTCCTGAAGGACAAGCTGCCCTTTAACTCTTTCTCTTCCACCTGCTCAGACTAAGAGCCTATTTCCACTTTGGAAAGAGGGACCGATATCTACTCATCCCCTCCCCAAATCCCAATATTCAATTAGGAACATACCCTTGATATTTTTTAAGCCCAAAACAGCACTATGCATTGGGTAACCATTAAGATTTGATTAATTAAAGTTGCAGAAATTAGAAGTATAATCTGATACAAAATTAATGCAAAGCGTTCTCAGGATACCAGCTTTAATTAACTTTACTGGAGAATTTTCACTGGTCGAATTCTCATCAGATTCTACCCATACAGTCAAAAATATTTAATTTCTCAAGAGAAGATGAGGATTTGCATATTTAACTTCTAAATTTGCAAGAACACCCATTCTTTGGCCTTGAGCTTAATGATAGCTGAAAGAAATACTGCTATGTATTTTGCTACTAACACATACACATATTCTGCCTGGTAAAGTGTTACACATACATCTTACCTACAAGCTGAGTAGCATACTACAGGAGGCAGAACAATGATCTCCATGATAAACTGTCACACAAGAGAAAGCCTCAGGAATACAGAACAAGCAGGCACTGGAATAAGATCTTATTTTAAAATCAGGTTTTGAAGTAGCAAAATAGAAAAGTAGTAAGAATTTCCATCTGTTAGCAGCATTTGGAAAAAATTACATCATAATGCCTTTTTGCAGTGAGGTTTCCTCATTAGTATATTTCAGTTATGAGCTTTTAAGGCCTTTGAGTGAGTTTGTTTTTACAATATTAATTTATAGAAAAAGCTAGGGAAAAAAAGCAATAGATGTATATAGTACATGGTCTAGAGTACAGAGCTGACCTTCACATCTGTCCTTTGAGAGAAAACAAAAAGAATCAGGAGGGGTACAAGAACAGAGTGAGCTAGAACTGCTGGAGGCTGAAGATAAAAGGATTCTACAAAGGCAACCCTCATACAGAGTTCTGGCCACAGCGCTGAAAAACAAGTAGTTTATAAATTGAGGGGGTGGGGGCTGTTGTTTTGTATTTTTAAAAGCTGCCTCTCAGAGTCTTCTCAAAAAGATCTTCCTCATTCTAATTGGTGACCTTTTCTTGCAATTCTTCATCTCGTGTTTCTTATGCTATTTTCAATAATTAATTTGAAAGACCCAGTCAGCATCCTCTGACTGCAACTTATACAAGAGGTTCTCTTCATGCTACTAGGTAACATGCATGCGGCACAGCTGGCAGTCTGCTGTTTTCACAGCAGTCAAGTCTTCATTATATCTACTACAAGAGAAGCAGGGAAGATAATGTGACATCAAGAACCCCTCTTGATTTTTTGGTAACGTGCTGATCTCTAGAAGAATTGTACCCTGTTGTACATGGAACAAGAAGCTGTAATGGAGAACAGTCTGTACCAAAGTTCAAGATGCAAAAGGACAAATAAAAAAGTTCATATTGTCCAGTACAAACAAAGTAGAAAGAACCAAGATACACAATGTAATCACAAGGAATTAATGAAGTGTAAAACATTTAAATGAGGCAAACAAAGTGATGAGTCACATGGAAAGAAACTGAAACGCCCAGTTTCAGTGTTTCAACAGTTTCATAGTTTTCCATCAAGAAAGCGATCATTTTGGTGGATTTAATACATAAATTTGCAATGAAGACAGATGCATTGCATATAAACAGCCGAAAAAGCACTAATCATACAGGTCTTTATTTTTGAGTTTTATTTTGAGAAAAAGACTGAATGTTTGTGTATCAAAGTAAGTTACCAATAGGAAAACAAATTTGGAAGCTGTATGAAATCATGTTGCTCTCCAGATATTCACAGCTCTATTAGAGCACTTCTGAATTCTGTTTCTACTTTCTACTGTAGGGAAAACTTCCCTCTTACTTTTCTTTCTTGATGTGTGGGGAGGTCAGGGAGGAGAGAGAGACAAGGGAACACCCACAAATATTGCAGAGACTGAGCAAGAAAGGCAAAACCAGATATTCATCATCATACAGATACTTGTTGATATTTTCTAAGCAGGTAAGACTCTTGGAGCTACTCCATCTTTTAAAAATCTTTTCACAGTGACCCTAGAAGCAGCTGCTTATGGTCTGGGCCAGTACTGATCTAAACACTACCGTGAACTTGCTGGGGAACATTCATTACACCTATATGACAGGTACAAAAATGTTCCACTGGGTAAGACATAGACATGAACTTCATACATCATATGTTTTCCTGTAACTCTATTACTGTGTTGCCTGGTATCTCAAACTAACTAGCAAGACTGGCAGGTAACATACAAGACGTATTTGAGATGGCAGACATGAAATAGCATTAACTTCAGTTTTCACCGAGTCAAATACGCTATTAAGCCTATTTCCTTTAGCCAAACTTGTAACCTCCAAAATATTTAAAGCCAGCATGTCAAGGTCTCTTTGACAGGATCTTTTTTTTATTAACCATCAGTGATTTCCATTAATTATAATCCTGTCCTTCAAAGCTATAAGTAAAACGAATATCGCTTTTTCTACTGTTTTGCCTGTGAGTCATATCAGATCACTAGACCTTGCTAACTAAATCATTATATTTATCCTTTTTGATAAAAGGCCTTATATTAGCTTTCTTTTGACTCCTCTACTTTCCTTGCTTTTCCAAATTATCCAAGCAAAGTGTACAGGAACATGGAAGAAGAAATGGTGGACAGTTTGATTTGAATTTGGGTGGCACTATTTTTTTTTTTTGAGCAAGTTTTACCCAACAATGTTGGACAAACAAATTCCACTCTTTTTGGTAGCTTATGTAAGTATAGTTACAGAAACAGACTAGCAAATTGGTCACAGATGTCATTAGAAGAGTAGATGGGCGCCATAGAAGTTCCACAGAAATAAATGGACTTCAAAGGCTTGTAGAAAAGTCTCCCAAGGCAATAAAAATTCTTTCTTGCCTATGTCTTCTCCTAAGAAGCTTGAGGAAGAAGTCAAAATTATTTCAGTTATATGAATTATCTTGTCAGAAGGGCACTTTAAATAGTAAAGACTACAAATGACAAGTTGGTAAACTACTTTCTGAAATGGGTTATTTGAAGTAAAACCATTTTAGCTCCCTCAAAGCACCTGGCAGAACGTTTGTGTGTTGAGACAAGCCTCACATATAAGAATGTACTTTTCCTTCTGCTTCAGATAAATGAGAAAGCACCAAGGACATCCTCTTCCAAGCAATTGTGAAAACAGAAATTACTTCCAAAACAGGTATTCTCATCAGAAGGCTAGGGCTAAGCCGTACTGTCTGAGAGATTCTGCTGGAGCTGCTCCAGCAAATAAAAGGGCTGGAGTATTGCTCAGTGCAGGCAGAAGAGTAGCTTCTGTCATTTTGAGATGAGAAGAAACTCCAAGAAGGCTTGCCTGTAGCAAGCAAAGCAGCAAAACATGCCAGTCAGTGAGACTGAGAGATCCTCGTTACGTTAAAGTTGCATGTTTCATGAGTACTTTGCAGACTTGTAATGATTAAATGTCAGGATGAGATCTAGACATTCCCGTTTTCTGCATCACCATTCCAGTTTCCATGGAAGGGATGTGCACTTGTGCACAGTCCAAGTAGGTGTGCTGTGGACAACCCAAGTGCAGATAGTGAGGCACTCAGCGTGGCATTTTAGAGCTTATTCCAGTCTTAAGTTTATTCCTCTTGTGTTCAGAGACAAAAGGATTTTCAGAGGACAACAAAGGATCCTTCAGGAGTAACTGATAATTGTCAGATATAGTTCCTTGCAGATTTCCCAGGTGACGCCAAGCAAAAAGCCAGAATGTGTTCCACGTGAAGCTCTCTAAGCAGTCAGTAAAACAGGGAAGCAGAGACACAAACAGGAAGTGACCTATGTTCTGCTTTGGTTCAGTTTTGAACAGTAGAGTGCTTGAAGGAAGACGACCTGAATTAACTTGTGAATAGTTAGCTCTTTCAGTTAACAGACAAGCCAGCATTCAGCAAGGCCTTGCATGCAATCTTCTTTATTTATAGAAGCACATGGATACTGACTTCATCTATGTTGCACTCTTAGATGTCATTCATGCCACCTTAAATAACCAACAATTCTGATCGAATATGTCTAAAGCCACACGCAAGGGTAGGAGAGAAGAGACCCTTTTCAGGGACAGCTGATTATGGGGAGATACATAATAGCCACTTCAACAACTTTTCTTTACTCTGTCCTTAATAGGCTTCTTCATCACTCTTTATACTTAATCACTTGTAAACTGAAGACCTCTGATTCAATGCTTTCAGTAGCTGAAATGATTTGAAGAATCTTCTCTTCTGATTCCCATTTTACATGTTAACTTCCCACAATTAATGCTGCTTTCTTCAGCTTGCTTTTAGCTTTCAAGGGCTGCTCCTGCATGGAAAAAACCCTTATGCTTTGCTATTTAATCCTACTGAATCTTTTCATGCTTCCCTGAATACTTTCTCATTTAGTGCTACATCAGCTGCGCTGAACATAAGCAGCCTCCATGTCAAGTGTAAGACTAGCTTTAAATCAGCTGGCTAGTTGGAGAGAAAAGTAGGAACCTGAAAGAAAAAAAACAAAAAAAAACCAAAACAACCCAACACAGAAGCATTCTTTCCTTAGTTTGCAAGAATTCTTTATTGCCAAACTATAAGATAAAAGCACCTGACAACTCCTCAAATACATACACATGCAGGGTGTAAAAAAAAAAAAAAAAAAAAAAAAAAAAAAAAAAAAAAAAAGAGAGAGAGGAAAAGTTCAGAGCAGAGATCACAGCTACCTTTACTTTTTGGTTACTCAAATTTTGCTATTAATAATCTTTATAAAAGGAATTATTACTTCCCTCATACTGGTATTGCACTCATTAGTTCCACAGAGAAGGTACTCTGTGTGGAGAAGGAGGTAAAAACTTACCCATTGGACAAACAACTGACATATCAACATTAATATTTGTATGCAGCTAAGAAGTTTAAGTGCTATTTTAAGACTTACCCAGAAAGACCCTCACTAGATGCAGCCTGACATTATTCTGGTGACAGTTAATTCCTATTTATGTTATCCTTTCCAACCTGTCCATAATTATGTCCTTACTTACATAAGAACCTCTTAAAAGAGACAACTCTTGGTGAAAATAAAAGTCCAGTATTTTGTCCACTGCTATCAGAATGTTAATTACTTTTATCAATTACCACTACACAGGGAGAATCAAGAAAATGGAGGTGCTAAACTGTGACTTTTCTTGGATGTTCACATCTCAACACAAAATTAACACATGTAGAGAGTAAAGCCACGGAATGCCTCTACAACTGTTACTATGAAAGCCATGATACTCCAAATTATTTCTGTATATCTGCCTTTCTTGACAAGGCATTCAAATGCGTTCAGAGAATCGAGATAATTTAGAACACTTCACTGGAATTACTTCTGTCTGAGCAGAACAAGAATACTTCAGAAAGGAAGATGGAAAATTGAAATTTCTTCAACAGAACAAACAGCAGATATGATTAAGTAAGTGTTCAAGAAGAGTGTCACAGAAGGAATATCAGTTGAAAGACAGATCTCCCAGGACGCAGGGAAAGCTTCTACTGTTTTCATCGGTCTGAACAGAGAAAACCCAGACAAATTAGCTGAAAATCCGCCCTGCCTCAACAGTGACCACACCAAGGGAATGTCAGGTAAACTAAAAGGCTTCTTCTAATAGGATAATTTATTTTTTAAACAACATTCAAATTACCTACTGGGAAACGGCACCTAACCCACACCAATTCCCACACCAAATTTTAGACTCGTTTGGAAGAACAAGTTGAGACAAGCCAAAAGTGTACCAAAATTTTTGGCAACAGTCAACAGTCCTATATGAAACTGTTCTAGTGCTCAGCAGTATTCACGGACACCGTTTAACGTAAAGCAAAGACTGCAACTTTGAACCTGCTGATACCTGTTCCATACTAAAAAAAAAAAAAAAAACAAAAAAAACAAAAAACCACACACCCTCAAAACCCCCTTACTTGTCACAAAAATTCATGCAAGAATAGAATTATGAAAGAAGGTGTTGAAGATCAGCCACGAGAGGAGAGTGTAATGAATCACTACTGAGCACGGAGACACAGGCAACTGCTGCTCTCAGGAGGAGCTGGACAGAAGAGCTTACTTGCCAAAAGCATGCCTAGACACCAAAATGAGGTGCTTAGGTGCTGCCTAAGGCTCAAAGAAAACACAATATTCAGTAATTGGCTCAAATGACACAGCCTGGAAAGCAAAGCAGGGGAAATTTGGAATGTTCTTGTCACTTTTTCCTCCCACTGCAGTAGGAAATGAATGCAACACACCACCACAGGAAGATAGGCAGTCATTTGGATGCTGAAGTTTTGCTGAACAGTGCCGAAGTCTGCTTTCTAGAATTCTGCCTTGTAATTTGCTTAAGGTATGCAATCTCTTAGTTCCAAATAAATGCTTGAGAGACTAGTGAAGAACACATTTAGAAAATACTGTGCTAGCAAGACAGACCCAACTATAATCTCAAAAATTTTACTTCTTGACAAAATTCAGTAAAAAACCCCACCAAACTTACAAAACTTGAAAAGGAATATCAGTGCCTGGCTTAGCCATGCCAAGGTGGCAAGAGGAAAACAGAAGAACAGAAATGCTAACAAAGAGTGTACTTGGAGGATCTAGTAAACTTACATGAAATACATTTGCACGGTGTGTTGTCCCACTAGAAACACTGCTTAAGAAGCAGAGCTACAGTCCATAACAGATGAGCGGCCTTCAAAAATTGCTTCTATGAGGCACAAAGGTGATAGCAAAGAGAATTTTCTGCTTGGAAGGAAATAGCACGGTTCAGCGTGCTGCAGCAGTCATCAGAAATCAGTACCTTTTTCTGGAGATTAACATAAATAACTCTCTGATCTGCAGTCTTATCAGCTATACAATTGTGGGAAAACAACATTTAAATAACAGCTTTCACCCTTTACTTGCAAATGTTGTCAATGAAGATGGCAAGTGCTTCATGATAAAGGGTGCTACATAAATAATACATTTCCCCAGTACCTGAGAAAAAGAGGGTAACAGAAATGCTTCTTCTTGCTCTTTGGTCTGTATAGCAATTACATAAATGTGCAGAGTGTACAACTGAAAAGTGTCTTCTTCTAGAATGACAATTAGCTAATGCGTCATACCATGCAAAATATCTTCATGCAATTCCTTCCTTATGTGCTAATGAAATCATTCCCCAGTATTAGCTTTCTATATATTAAAAGCCTATTGTTACATGAACATATAATGAATACCAGAGTATCAGTGAGGAAGTGAGGTTACATGCTTAAATTTCTTATACAGTATCTGTGTTTCTCTGAGTGTATCGCTATCGTGTTCATCTTCTATAAATACCCATTCAAACTGTACTTGTTCTGGAGATGCGCTGTGCACATGTTGTGGACGGGTGAAGGCTTTGCACCTGTTTTTTTACCACTTACCAATTTTTTTACTTTTGTAAAATTAAAGAGAATATTGCCATTCCCTCAGTCAGGCCCTAGTAGTACCACATTAGATATAGATACAAAAATTACACTCTGAAAGGACACATAACGGTAGTGGCATTACTTTTGCCCACTGCCACTCAGAGTGAATGACACTGGCATTATACAGTTCTTTACTACCTCATAATATTGTAGCTGCCATTCAACAGATCAACACCTGAACTCCCTGCAGGCAAATAAACACATTAAAAAAAAAAGTGCTCAACAAGGCCTCTAGCTATTCAGGATAACTTAGAGGACTCCCTGTTCAGGATAAATATTCTGCTTGGAAAAGGTTTTGGTGTTTAAGAACTGAATGAAAACATTAGTAGCCTGTGCATAAACAAATACATGATAGAAAGGGCTTACTTCACTGACAAAAAGCTGTCATTTCCTTAGGCTTTTAAGGCATGCTGTCAACAATTTTTATAAGCTATGTCTCTTTCTCAAGTCATACAGCTTCTATAGTCATGCATACTCCATTCACATCTCTTATCACGCTTTGACTCCATGAGACTTTACAAATAACAGTTACTTAAAATGCACTAGTCTATTAACAAAAAAAAGCCCAAACTAAAAATAGTGTTTTACATTATGCCTGCGTTTTAGAGGCTAAAATTTTTTCACATGCTCCAATTCTTATATGCATCAACAAATCTTTTATTTTCTGCTTGCCGTGTCTGAGCTCACAAACATTAGCCCAAGTCAGTAAAGATGCCATCATCCCACTATTTTAAAACACAAAACAAAGGAAGGGTTTACGGCTGAATCTGTCTTGCTCTATAAGACTACATACTACAGTTTGTTCTTTCTTACGTTTAAAATACAAATTTTTTATATCCAACTATCAACTTCTATGTCTCTTGCTAATGGCACCAGTTCCTTCCAGTCTCACTGCAAACATATTATTGTACTGATCCTACAATAAAAATGAACGTAACAGGGACACAAGAGATCAATCCAAATGAAACGTGTAATTAGTAACGGGAAGAAATATACATAGTAAAGAAACTGGGAAAGGAATGGAACAGAGATAGAAATTATCATGCTACTAAACAGAGTTCCTAAATTCTGACCGCTGCACATCAGAAGTAAGTTTGCAGGAAGTATATAAAAAAAGTGACAACAAATAAATTGGATATGGAACAGACTCTATATATCCAGAAGGAGTAAATAGACCAAGACGATTCTGTTCTTGAGGAAAAAGAGAACGTGACAGATACGCAATACCATGACTTGTGAGAAACTGAAAAGGGAACAACAGTTTAACTTTTCTCATATCACAAGAATTAAAGGGGCCCCCAACTGAATCGTTAGACAACAAACTTTAAGGCAAAATAAAGGGACTGACTTCCTTACACTCCACATGCATTGAATCATATAACTATGAAAAGATACTGTGGAAACTGAGAATATAAATCAGATCAACCAAACACACTCTGTGAGGACGCGATGCCCCCTGTGATAAATGTAATTGTGCAAACACTACTTTATGCTTAAAGAACTCCTAATCAATGCCGAGGACCAAACACTGGGAGATTGTATCACAAGATGATTACTCCATTTAATTTAGGCATTACGACTTTAAGCATTCTTTACTGGAATTTTGCCAGTGGTCTTATTTTAATAGCACGTTTATATTCTTGCGGGCTACATCTATAACAATATGCCACACAGGTTTTCTGAATAAAAAGAGTTTTTATCTATCCTGTACAGTTTGAACAGGCATCTGACAGTCACCATTCTAGTGTGAACAACTATTTTTTAATTTACTAGCTATACTAAACCCAACCAATGCCATGTGTCATGCATCACAGGAAAAAAAAAGTCTTTATATATATTTATAAAAAAAGAATTAAAAATCACACACGCAAAAAAAGACACTCACCTTAAGTTCCCAAGAGCTTTTGCTAAACTTAAGACACACGTTTCATTCTTTTTTTGTGATATATATTTTTTGCAGCGTATAATAGTGCTCTCTTGGAATTCACTAGCAATACAGAGATATCAAGAACTTTCTGTATGGCAAGTAAGCACCTTGGGAAGTTTGAAAGTAGCAGAGCTTATCCTGATTTCCTTTTTAAACTTACATCTCAGTAAAGTGAGAATGATAGTGAACTGCTACTTAACATCAAGAATTTTTCTTGGTCCACTTAAGGATGGATGATTTCGAAGTAGAAACATATTTTTAATTACTACTTTGACCAGGTTAGTAAAAAAAAAAATAAAAATTCAGACAAATCTAGAGAGTTACAGACCAGAAATTATTAGGCAGAACTGCAGAAATTCTCCGAAAGCAAAGTTGAGATTCCAAGTCACACAAAGAAAACAGGAAACTGATGGAACATTTGTTTACCTAAATTTAGTTTAGTTAGTTTAGAAGTGACTTTTCCATGAAAAAAAAGGCAAAAAAAAAAAAGTATTAGGAGACACTCTTGATCAAGGCTCAAGTTCCGCTATTGTTTATTTTCCCTGGCTTTGAAGTGTGAAAACTCTGCTTTTGAGCCTTGGCCTGAAGGAGTTGACATCAACTGAGTTCAAGACTTCTGAGTGCAAAGAATGTGTGCACTCATACTTTTTGCAGTTCTTGAGGTTCATCAGCTATCCAAATAGCAGTAGTCACTTCCACAGAACACCTTTACAGGATTCACTGACAGCTTTCTCATTAAGCTCCAGCTCATTTCTCCATCTATGAAGTTTACCTCTCTCCTACCTATGAATAATCAACAAGTTCAGTAGAGATGCTGAACAGGAAACAATTTAAGGCTGCTGCTGAAGTAATAATATCCTTTACCAATAAGATCCACAGTATTTTAAGTGAGTTTTAACATGTGCTATAAACAGCATCATGGAAGGACCATTAATAAGCATCTGTGCTATTTTAAAACAACAGGTGGTGAAATCGTTTCTCCACAGTTACGTGCTCACCATATGTGTAAATGGAAATTCTGTAGGAGTTAGAAGGCAAATGAGTGAATAGTTAGAAAATATATATTATGTAATATATATAATTATATAGATATATTAAGAGGTATATGATCTCATTAAAGCTGCAGCACATTTTACAGGCTAGCTAACAGATGCCAAGATAACTTTGATATACCTTTGGGTCTTTTGGAATAGTTGATAGAACAAAGATGTGACAAAAAAAACCCCAAACAAACAAAGTAAGAGAAACTAAAATTGTAGGTTGGAGTTAGACCTATTTGCGTATCACATCTGATGAATCACTAGGACATTAGTGTAGTAAGGGATGCATAATTGGGCAAAGGCCAGACAATTGCTTTACAGTACTTCTGAACACAGGGCAGGTTAAGTTGCCCGAGAGTCCTTTAAAAGCAAAGAACAACAGTGTAGCCAATATTAAAACTCATTTTAGTAAAGGTTAGAAAACAAAACAAATTCTACTAGAGAGAACTAATCTACACCCTGACTGACACGGAAATTGTTACACTGCAGCTTTTCTGCAGAGTATATGTTTTATACTTGGTTTACCCAGGGAAGAACGGCAGAGAGACCCTGGAATCATTTCACCACTGCAGAAATGCGACCAGCTCACAAATGCAACCAGCTCAGAAATGCAGCTTATCTTAAGTATGTTAGGGAAGACAAAAATCACTATCATATGTTATTGGTTGTACCGTAATAACTAAAGGAAGAAAAATGAAATTATTTTATCTGGCATTTAGCTAGAACATTTGCACCAACTCTATGAGGGAGTCCACTTTGTGTTACCTTCTCCTCCAATATGTTTATATTTAAAGATAGGGACATATACTGGAAACATACAGTTCTTGTACAATCAGATCCCTTTTTTTATAATGGTGTTTTAACAGAGTCATTTTGTAGGAGCATGCAATACGAAAACTTACTTTAAACTAACCTCTCAGTGCATCGTGTAACTAATACATGGAAATGGAATCATGCTTGTGTTGCTGTCACGTGCAGTCCTCTTGAAGAGAAAGGCGTTAAATCAGCTTGCTTTTGCAAGAAGCATACATGAACTCTGCACTTCTATCTCCATATTTCAGATATTAAACTCAGGGGCTGACTTACTTGATTAGGTCTAATTAAAGATAAAAAGATACTTACCGCTTGCCTTGTTCCCATCACTAATACATTACACGTGGATAAAACTCTTAGTTCTCCTTAACAACTGCTACCTTTGCAGTTGACTGCCCCTACACATAAAGAAAGATCTTCTATTGACAATAATTAAAGAGTCCAACGTGAAATCTATTTGCATAGTAGGAGACTAAGTTTATGGCTGGCATTTATTTCTCAGACAGAAATTTTTTCTCACCTAGAAATGTTAGCTACTGCACGTAAAGGGCATGCATTTGGAAAAGCGTCAATACATTCATTCTTCAAAAGAAAAAAATGGTATCACTACTGTTAAAATACTATTGATTGCTTGCACATTCCAAAGTACAGTCTTAAATTCACTGTATAATATCAGTCCACTCACACTCTGCTCAAGCCTTCCTTTAAGGAATTCTTAATTTGCGGAAACTAATCCAACTCAAAGCCTGGTAACAACAGAACCGAAAGAGTCACACGCTTGCTCTGGAACGTGGTTATTTCAGTTAGTTCAAACAGCACTTAGAAACATCAGCTTTAATATATTTTGTATTATTATGAGAACGTTTAACTGAACTGTTTCATTTCAGCCCTTGGAAAGGATCACAAGTGAAATCAAACCTCTGCAACTTCAAGTGCATTCAAGGTTACTGGGTTTTCCAGTTTGTTCTCCCAAGGAAACAAGCCTTATGCAAATATACCCATCAGGCCCCCACTCATAAATTTGGTCAAATGAACCTGCTGGTTCAAAGGCTGACCGTGGCCTAGAAATCTCAAAGATAATTAAGCTCTTACAAATTTGAAGAGCTAACCCAGATGAAGAGTTCCAAAATAGCAGACCCTCTGAGGAAAAGGCAGCTAAATCTCAGCTGCTACCCAGCCTGTGTGGCATTACCCAGCTGGCCAACTAGGCTGTTCTTCCAGTCAGCAGGGCTGTTGCCCCAGATTAACCACAATAAAGATGCTTTTCTTTGCTTGGCAGAGGTATGGAAGTTACTGTAACAGAAGGAGGAAGAGAAGATCTGGGAGAGAAGTCTGTATGAAGTAGATTTACATCAGTTACACTAGTGAACTAAATTCACACTGATAATTAGATATACTTTTTTTTAATGCAAGAGTGCATGTGCACATGTCCATTTTACATGATTACACCATCTGTCTTAGAAGCACACATAAAAACAAAAGCAATTCAAGTTTTCAGTGTCAAACCAATCAGATGTACGTTCTCATCTACAAAATGCTCTTGGTCAACTACTCCATCATCCCTGACACCACATTATTATAAAAAATGTTAACTAACAGTCTTTTGAAACATTATTTAGGTTCGCCAGGAAGCACAAACAGCTAAATTTACTGCACTAATGTTGTGTGAACATTAGTTAGTACTCATACTACCCTGTACTTACAAGAACAAAGTGGGAGACCATTACTCGATGCTCTCTTCAGTGAGGAAATTGACTTTATATAGAGTAGGTGGACTAATATGAGAAGTATCTGAACTCAACTACCTGGTTTCTTTTTCCAGCCACAAGCAGTTAGAGAAGAAATCAGCAAATGACTACAACATTGTAACTGCTGAGACAGCCAACCTTGCTCTTTTCTAGACAGGAAAAAACAGTAGAGATGTCATAACTCAGACTCCCAAAAGACACAGGTTTGATGGAATGAGATATATTTTTTTTCTACTTTGAAATGCATACATTGGCAGTGCCATGGAGTGCTTAAAAGGATCAAGCTTATACAGGGTCATAGTTAATGACTGTTCTTCAGAGCAAAGATTTGTCTGTTGAACTGATTTCTCACACTGCAATTCACGAGCCACTCTTTGTTTCAGCCCTGTGAAGCCTCAATTGTCTTTTATACACATTTCCTGTCTCTATATCCATCATTCGCCTTCTGCATACCCAGCAACAGCACTGGGGCACAAACATGTATTTAAACATCTTCCCAGAAATAACAACAACAGACCAAGCAACTGGCTGTTACCTCCTGTCATGTCCTCAAACCAGGACACCTGCCCAAGTATTACTTCTATCACACTAGTGCCATGACTAGAGGCTTCAACCACAACTGGAGATCCCTCAACTGCATGAGCTGCTCTGTGAACACAGAGGATAACAGGATGCTTCAAGATGAACGTATAAGTAAATAGACATTGAATAAAATAACCTTCAGCTTCCAACATCCCGCTTTCTTTTTTCATTAAAAGCAGATTAATACCCTATCCTTTTCTTCCCAGAGGCACAATCGCTGTTTTCACTTCCAAACCAAACCACATAGAGCCATTAACCACTACTACATGCAGATAGTGCTCATTCTAATGATCTGCCTCTGCACACCAACCCTAGCCTCCTGTATTGACATGCCTGCTTTAGCGCAACCTTTTTTAAAGCAGAACAAAGAAAAACATAAAACCAAAAATCACCAACATATCAAACAAAGGCCAGACAGACTTTTCACTTCTACTCAATTCCAAAAGACTGTTCATCTAATGTTAACACCTGTATATGTACCACAAACAGCGTGCAACACCAATGACCAAGCTACAATGCTGCCATGTACTTGTTTTTTCACTCTGAAGGCAATATGATGGATGAGCAACTCACTAATTCTTCCATTTAGCAAACAAAGGCATTTGAATTTTGCTATTTTGCTTGTCAAACCTTGTGCTAGATGACAAAAATGGAAAAAGGAAAAAACCGCAAGCATAAGTCCCCCCAAAAGTCAACAGAATCCATTTTGGTATAAGGGCTGGTTCTCCAACTTCTACACTCCCCTTAGTTTCCTGTGAAGCGACTCCCAAATCCAGGAAGGTAAAGAAGACAACATCCTTTTTTTGATTCTGTTCCCCTGAAAACCTTCTGCCCTAAGATGTCTTCCCCGTCACTTGAGGGAGGCACATCGGACTGGAGAGCGCAGCAGGAAGCCCGGGGCGCAGTCCCGCACCTGTCGCAGTGCTCCACGCTCCTTTCCCGCCTTCGCGCCCGTCCTGCGCCACGCCGCAGACAAAAATGCCCCTCCACGCGTGTCAATCCCTCCTGGCACGGGTAAAGAAGGCAGCCCGGGCTGCCAAGCAGCCAGCTGGCTGCGAGCCACCGCACATCCTGGCAATGAGAGATAAAAACGCAACGCTGTGGCGCTTCTGAGAGGGCAGCCTTTCTGCTTTTGGAGGAAACCGCGGGAGGAGGAAGCTACATGCCCGAGCACGGCTCCAGACTCTGCCTGCGCACACGCAGCACGGCGCCTGTTCCCCGGGCCACCAGCCCGGCCTTCCCCGGGAACCGGGCGAGCAGAGGCAGGCGGCTCGCAGCGGCGGCGTCGCGGCACCCCCACCGGGCAGCGCCGCAGCCTCCGCCGCCCGCCCCCTCACACACCTCCGGCAGCTCCCGCTCACCTTTCCAGCGACCGGCTCAGCGCATCTTCCTCCCTCCCTCCCCGCAGCGGCTGCTGGTGGCGGCCCAGATCCCCTGGGCCCAGCGGAGCGGAGGTGCCCGGCGCTGCCCCTCCCTCAGCCGGCGGCAGCTCCCGCTCTCGCTTCACCCCCACATCCCGCCGCCGGCGGCGGTGGCGGCAGCAGCTGCTGCTCCTAAATTCACGGCGCTCCGTCGGCATGAAGTCATCCTCCCCGCCCCCTTCCCCGGTCCGCCGCACTCCGCTCCCGCCGCGGAGGGGGAGACGGCCCCTTCCTCCCGGCCGCCCGAGCGCTGCGGGGCCCTGGCGCTCCCCCCTCCACCCGAGGGGCCGCCACTCCTGCCGTACTACACACACCCCGCTGCCCGGGAGGGCTGCGAGGGGCGCCGCGGTCCCCCGG
The DNA here is from genome assembly GCF_964199755.1 of Larus michahellis. NCBI lineage: Eukaryota > Metazoa > Chordata > Aves > Charadriiformes > Laridae > Larus > Larus michahellis. The sequence continues at coordinate 137,128,069 of NC_133897.1, read as the reverse complement.
CGGCGCGGCGGCGGGTCGGGGGTCCCTCCCCGGGCACGGCGGCAGGATGGGCCGCTCCGCCTCCGCTCCAGCCTTCCCCTCACGGGAGTCCCCCCTCGGCGGGTGGTGGGGTGCGCGACGTTCCCGCCCAACGGCCGCTGTCAACCGCCGCCCCCGGTGGCCGGCACCGAGGCCTCGCCGCCCAGCCCAGCCCAGCCCAGCCCAACCCGGCCGTACCGGGCTGAGGCGGCGAGGAACGGGGGAGGGCAGGATCCCGCAGCGGTGCAAGGCCGGAGCCAAGGGAGAGCCTCCCCCCGGGAGAGCTCTATGTGTGTGTCTGTGTCTGTTTTTGAAGGAAAATCCGCTGTAATCCTTCGTGCCTGTGTGTGGGCGCCCGGGTCTCCCCACTTCCCTCCCGGCCTCAGGGCATGCAAGCGCTCCGAGGCCTGTGCCCCTAAAAAATGCAGGTGTTTCTGGGGCGGAGGGGACTTTGCCAGTGGCTCTTGCGCTGTGCCTGGGAGAGGAGAGCAGAGGAAAGGCACTAAGCTCAAGGTCATCAGGACACACTTCTCCCTTTCCAAGGGCGTCCTGATATTTTTAAGATCCACCAGTAGGCAGCATGTCTATTTTTGTTACCTACAGAGTGCTGTGTGCGTACTGGGTGACTGACAGGCTCATAAAGAGGGCTGGATTCTTGTCACAGTTTACAATCCCATGAACCCATCCTCTATGCAGGACAAGCACGGCCGTGTTGCTGCATAAATAACACCACGCAGTCCAGTTCGGATAGATAATGCGTGTGACCAAATCATGGTAGTCGGAGAGCTTTTCGTATTTCACAAGCAAGGCAGGGATGTGTCTGGTGAAGAAAAGTCCTGCTGGATGAGCTCCCAGGAAAACACAAATGTGAGTACAGGCATTTCCAAGGCGCTGCACCTGCCCTGTTGACCGGCTAGCCAAGTGGTACCTAAGCAAGGTTTTTAAGTAGACGTGAGTTGGAGATGTTGATGTTTTCCATAGTGGTGAGGTCTGAAACAGGAGAAGAGCCACTTCAGCTGACTCGGTATAGTTAGGAAGGGTGTCTGTAGTGGTAGAGGAAAGTGGAAAAGGGGATAGGAATCTCATGAAGGTAAGGATCTTCAAGGATCTTCATCTGCTACAGCTTCCCTGGCCAACCTGTTCCAGTGGCTCACCAACCTGACAGTGAAGAATTTCTTCCTAATATCAAATCTAAATTTCCCCTCTTTCAGTTTAAAACAGTTACCCCTCATCCTATTGCTCCGCTCCCTGATAAAGAGTCCCTCCCCATCTCTCCTATAGGCCCCCTTTCAGTACTGGAAGGCGGCTGTAAGGTCTCCCTGAAGCCTTCTCTTCTCCAGGCTGAACAACCCCAACTCTCCCAGCCTGTCATCATAGCATAGGTGCTCCAGCCTTCTGATCATCTTCGTGGCCCTCCTCTGGACCTGCTCCAACAGGTCCATGTCCTTATGTTAGGGACTCCGGAGCTGGACACAGTACTCCAGGTGGGGTCTCATGAGAGCAGAGGGACAGAATCACCTCCCTTGACCTGCTGGCCACACTTTTAATGCAGCCCAGGATATGGTTGGCTTTCTGGACTGCAAGTGCACACTGCCTGCTCATGTTGAGCTTCTCCTCAGCGCTGCTCTCAAGCCATTCTCTGCCCAGCCTGTATTTGTGCTTGGGATTGGTGTGACCTGGGTGCAGGACCTTGCAGTTGGCCTAGTTAAACTTCATGAGGTTCACACAGGCCCACCTCTCAAGCCTGTCTAGGTCCCTTTGGATGGCATCCTTCCCTCCAGCATATCAATCGCACCCCACAGCTTGGTATCGTCAGCAAATTTGCTGAGGGTGCACTCAATCCCACTGTCCATGTCACCAACAAAGTTGTTAAACAGCACCAGTCCCAGTACTGACCCCTTAGAAATACCACTCGTCACTGCTCACCACTTTGACATCGAGCTGTTGAGCACAACTCTTTGAGTGTGGTCATCCAGCCACTGAGTGGTCCATCTGCCAAATCCATGTCTCTCCAATTTAGAGACAAGGATGTCATGTGGGACAGTGTCAAATGCTTTGCACGAGCCCAGGTAGATGATGTCAGTTGCTCTCCCCTTATCTACCAACGCTGTAACGCTGTTGTAGAAGGCCATCAAATTTTTCAGATGTGATTTGCCTTTAGTGAAGCCACATTGGCTGTCACTGATCACCTCCTTATTTTCCATGTACCTTAGTATAGTTTCCGGGAGGATCTGCTCCATGATCTTGCTGGGCACAGAGGTGAGACTGACTGGCCTGTTCCCCAGGTCTTCCTTTTTTCCCTTTTTAAAAATGGGGGTTGTGTTTTTCCTTTTCCAGTTGGTGGGAACTTCACCAGACTGCCATGGCTTCTCAAATATGGTGGATGGTGGCTTAGCAACTTCATCCACCAGTTCCCTCAGGGCCTATGGATGCATCTATTGGGTCCCATGGATTTGTTCACCTTCAGGTTCCTCGGATGGTCTTGAACCTTATCTTCTCCTACAGTGTGTGGTACCTCATTCTCCGAGTCTGCCTTTGCCTTCTGTGACTTGGGCGGTGTGGCTAGAGCCAAGGCCTTGCCAGTGAAGACAGGCAAAAAAGTCATTGAGTACCTCAGCCTTCTCCATATCCCGAGTAACCGGGTCTCCCGTTTCCTACGGAAGAGGGCCCACATTTTCCCTAGTCTTCCTTTTATCACTGACATACCTGTGGAAGCTTTTCTTGTTGCCATTGTTGTCTGTGTCCAGATTTAAGTCTACCTGGGCTTTAGCTTTCCCAACCTGATCACTGGCTGCTCAGGCAGTTTCTCTGTATTCCTCCCAGGCTACCTGTCCTTGCTCCTTGTAATCCCTGTAGGCCTACTGGCATTTTTGCCTAACTTTCTCTTCGTTAGGAGCTCCTGAGCTTGGAGGAGGTGATCCTTGAATCTCAGGGTCTTAATCTCTGTCGTTCAGATGAAATATAAAAACTCTGAGCTTGACTTCCCTTTTGGAAATTCATTGTGTTTATTTTTATAGTGGTTATGGTAAGGCTTTTAACTGTGCCAGTGCCTTTGATTTGATTCCCTGTGCCTGTACAGTCCCACAGTTGCACTGATTTTGGGCTGCTTGTGTTTACTCCCTGCCTCAAACCTCTTCTATTGATTGGCATTGCAGACCTGAATGTGCAGGACTGGCAGCATTTCAACAGTGATACTTAATCTCTGTTTACAATGTGTTAGGTTAGGTGATTAAAGGCTCATCTTCACATACACGGAGGAGCTCAGGGCCACGTGGGCAGGCAGGGGAGCCCCAATAACTGGGTCAGAGAAAGGGAGCCCCTGCCCAGTCCCTCCCAGGGCTGTCCCAGGGAAGCCTTAGCCCCATGGGGCTCAGGGGGGACACACAAGAGCCAACCAAAAAGCTCTACAGATCCCTCAGAGATTGAGGGGGTTACTGCCTAGGGGCACAGGATGCATTACGGGATGCATACTAGGAAGAACATTTTGGGATTGTACGAGGTTTGTTATTTGTTTAGGGCAAGAAACAAAGGCAGGGAAAAGAAGGGATCAAGGTGATATGAGAATGAGCAAGTGTGGGGAAATAGTGGGATGAGGAGGTAAATAGGGCTAGTCCTGTGTAAGCAAGCTGCTGGTCAGTATGCTTGTTGGGCTGTGTGCCCTGTGCCTGATCAGCGCAGTCTCTCCTGTCTTCTCACTAAACTCTATTTCTAACTCTTTTACTGGGAGAGAGGACTCCCTGTTGTGTGTGTGTGTATGTATGTGTATGGGCTGTAAGTGCCAGCAACAAGTCACACCTCAGGTCATAGGGACCCATGCCAGAGAGGAGGGCAGGATTACATCATTCATACCATCTGTGTTTGCTTGAGTGTTTGTGTCTGTGTTGATCTGTGTGGTTGGCCCTGTGCATATTTTTTTATATATGTATATATATATTTGTGTATACATACATAGCATGTGTGTGTGCCTATTAGGAATATGTGCTCAGACTCGCTACTGATCAGACCTAGGAAAATGGAGCCATGGCAGCCTCTCTTCTGTTGGGCTACATAGTTCAGCAACTCCTAACACAATCCACTAAATGACTAGCGTACTAGAAAATCATTGATCTGTGCAAAAGTAGAATTATTATTACTGTAATTATTATATTATTATTAATAATAATATTACTATTATTTCTTTGGCAGCAGTAAATCCAGAGTCAAGAGAAGTAAACACTCCTGGTCCAAGACTATTAATTAGTACTATTCAATATACGTTATTACAAAAAAAAAAGGAAGGACACTTGGGCGAGACACCTACAGAATTTGATTTTAGTAGAAAAACATATAGGTGTGCATCATTTAGCAACATTCAGAGAGCCTATTCTACTCAGAGAATATAATCTTCAATTTAGTACTCATGCATTCAATCAGTTTAAAATACATGCAAATATAGATACAAATTGACCAAAATCTGAGCATTTCAGCTTTAAAGGGGTACACTTATCACGTTATAAACTGAGGCTAGTATAGATATGGAATTTTGTTGACCTGACTATCTCACCTTACCTGTTTGAGTTTGCTGTAGTGACACTTCTCAGTAGAAAGTGTGTTACAATTAACAAATAGCTTTACAGAAAGCTATTTCTTCTTTGTGATTAATCAGCAACTTGCAAACATTTACATCAAGTGGCCAAATAGTAAGTATGTGGCCAGCCATAAACTAATTTGAAAAATAAGAACAAAAGGTAAGAATCAAGTCCATCCACAGAATAATTTGTAGGAAGTGTGTAAACAGGATAAGTATGCATGTATGCATGTATACATGAGCTGTGAATTTCAACAGTAAAGTGGCGAACAAGATCACTTCGTACATTGCCTCTGGGTTTGACTTCAGTGTAACTTAGGGAATGTGTGTCTGTTTTCTGAGTTCTTGGTCTATGTTCAGAGACAAAGTAAGGTAAATTCCCATGGGCCTACTTTTCATTTCAATTTTACCTAGGCATTTAATGCATCAAAAAATCTATGCCATAGATTGTATAGCAGTATTTAATAGCTTATGGGAGCTTTCTGAAGCTCTCCTGGAAATACTTCATCACACTTTTGCTCACATATACATATGTGAGAATTCTTTGCTGGAGCTGACAGCTTTTTTACCACTTTGCTTGGTATCAGTGGTAAAAATGGCATAGACCACGAGGGCTGGTAAAAGTGGATCTGATTTACAAGACGTCCTATTAATGAAGGCATATGTTATGTGGAGAACTGTTGTGGTTTAGCCCAGGTAGGCAGCTCAGCCCCACAGAGCTGCTAGCTCGTGACCATCTGCAACGGGATGAAGAAAAGAATTGAAAGGGTAAAAGTGAGACAGCTCGAGGGTTGAGATAAAGATAGCTTAATAGGTAAAGCAAAAGCTGCATGGGCAAGCAAAGCAAAACAAGGAATTAATTCACTACTGCTTATGTGGCTGTTAGCTACGTTAGGTTCTTTTCATGTATTCCAAAATTCTAATGCTTTTGGAGTCTCTGCAGTGCAAGCCAACATGTTATTCCTGGACAACAATAGATAATTCTATTATAACCAGTTTATTTATCATAGTTTGCTATAAGGTTTTTTTTTTCCTTTTAATATTAAACTATGTACTAATGTACACTTTAATAACAGAGTTTTTCTGGATTTCTTCAGACTGCATTTAAACTAAATCAAGACAATGAATAAACAGTCCTTATGAAATTTTACCAGTTTTTATAACAAATCTGGGCAAAAATTTTACATAAGCATTCAAAAAATGACGGAAAAAACAATTGTCACATGTCACCAGCAGCGCAGTCTAAGATATTGAACAATATTTTACAATTCTGATGGAGAATATAGTAAGTGCAGTCCCTGCTGGATATCAAAACAGTCTTCATGATATTGAAATGCAATGTGAGAATGCATCATAAGAACCCTTAGTTATCCCTCTTAATAATCATAGAATCATAGAATCTTCATGGTTGGAAAAGACCTTTGAGATCATAGAGTCCAACCATACACACACCAAAAAAAAAAAACAAACAAAAAAATAAAAACAAAACAAAACCCACAAACAAACAACCTACAATCTCTGCCACTAGAGCATGCCCTGAAGTGCCAAATCTAGACGTTTCTTAAATACCTCTAGGGATGGTGACTCAGCTACCTCCCTGGGCAGGCTGTTCCAGGGCCTGACCACTCTTTCAGTAAAGTAATTCTTTTTAATATCTAATCTAAACCTCTCCTGCCGCAACTTCAGACCATTCCCTCTGGTCCTGTCATTATTCACCTGGGAGAAGAGGCCAACACCCACCTCTCTGCAACCTCCTTTCAGGTAGTTGTAGAGGGCAATGAGGTCTCCCCTCAGCCTCCTCTTCTCCAAGCTAAACATGCCCAGCTCCCTCAGCCTCTCCTCATATCACTTGGTCTCCAGACCCCTCACCAGCCTGGTAGCTCTCCTCTGGACACGCTCCAGCACTTCTATGTCCTTCTTGTACAGAGGGGCCCAGAACTGAACACAGCACTTGAGGTGAGGCCTCACCAGTGCCGAGTACAGAGGCACGATCACTTCCCTGCTCCTGCTGGCCACGCTATTCCTGATACAAGCCAGAATGCTGTTGGCCTTCTGTGCCACCTGGGCACACTGCTGGCTCATGTTAAGCTGGCCATCCACCAGCACCCCCAGGTCCTTTTCCGCTGGGCAGCTTTCCAGCCACTCTTCCCCAAGCCTGTAGTGTTGCTTGGGGTTGTTGTGATCGAAATGCAGGACTTGGCACTTAATAAGGCACTTGGCCTTATTAAACCTCATACAGTTGGCCTTGGCCCATCGATCTAGCCTGTCCAGGTCCCTCTGTAGAACCTTCCTACCCTCAAGCAGATCAACACTCCCACCTAGTTTGGTGTCATCTGCAAACTTAGGGTGCACTCAATCCCCTCATCCACATCATTGATAAAGATATTAAACAAAACTGGCCTCAAAACTGAGCCCTGAGGGACACCGCTGGTGACTGGCTGCCAAGAGGATTTCACCCCATTAATCACAACTCTCTGGGCATGGCCATCCAGCCAGTTTTTAACCCAGCAAAGAGTACACTTGTCTATGCCATGATTCGCCAGCTTCTCCAGGAGAATGGTGTGGGGGACGGTGTCAAAGGCCTTACCAAAGTCCAGATAGACAATGTCCACAGCCTTCCCCGCGTCCAGAAGTTGGGTCACATGGTCATAGAAAGAGATCAGGTTGGTTAAGTTAATAAGTTAATGTCCATCTGATCCTTCTGACACTATATAGATGAAATAATGTCAGATCCCACAAATAAAATTATGCACAAAATAAAAATTGCTATATGCTTTCGATCAAGAAGAAACAGTACTTAAAAGTGTTGATGTTGGAAGTATTGTTTCAGCAGATATTTTTAAAAAGCAAATAGACTAAGCTCCATGACTCCCTGACCACTGTGTCAATTCCTTACTTTTTGTTTCTTTATTCTTTCATTGCCATTATAGCTTGTTGTGTATAGATATGCCTTTAAGTAAATTAAGTAAATGAACACATTTTGTTCAATTTTTTGTTTGTATTTTTGAGGTGTAATGTGTGTAGTAGAAATAGTGACTCAGAGGTAGTGTGATGACCCCAAAATAATAATATGATGAAGAACATTGTAAGAGGAACTGCAATGTCAGCAATACCCCAATAGACTTTCTTATAACTAAAACCATAATCAAGAAAATATATTTGAAGTAGTGATATATGCCTGCAATCATTTCCAAACCTTTTGGGAGGGAATAATTATTTAAGTAAATTTTGATTGATTACTTGATAACTCTATCAAAAGAATATGAATTAAAAAGCAAACAAGTCACGCTGCATTCAGTACATTAGTTTCTAATCTTCAGCAACAGGAATTTTCAAGTAGCACGATCTGGCTGTAAACAGTTTAGAATAACCAAACTCTGGATGCAGACAGCCTCTGCCAGTGTGTCTCAGTATCCTCCTCTTAACGCCGGTTGCATACTGCCTTAGACTAGGATACTCAAGTTTTCAAGGCAGGGACTGTCAACGTTTCAGTTTGTACAACATTGTTAGGCACCTGCAAAATGCACTGTTGATAATTTATGGCACTTGTGTCTCTAATACAGTGTTTTGACTTTTATGCACAAGACCCAATTCTACCCTAAATTACAAGTTGTTTCAGCTGAAGGTAATGGAAGTTGTGTGTGTACAAGGGTAGAGCCTGGCCCTTAGCCTCTTGACGTCAATAGGAACAGATGTGTTCTTCTTTTTTCCCCGCCTTGGGGCTTCCAGCATTGTCTTAGTACAAAGGAGTCTGATTTTCTTAACGCTTTAATAGCAACCTGCTTGGGTTTTCTCATTTTCCACTGTCAGCTTCGCTGCTTGCTTTTACATTTTCTAAACTTTGTAGGAATAATAGTCCCACAGTAGCATTTTCTGTGCTTAAAAATACATTACTAACATTGTAATATAAAGCATCCTTCCAAGTGGGAAAAATAGCTTATAATAATGTAATGCTGTTATAATGCATATGCCACAGGGAGAGAAATTTGGATTGTACTAGAATTCTCAATTCTGGTGTTAGCCGTAATGTTTTCTTAGCGCTTGACTTATCAGTCTTAGGTTTTTCACATTTTCAGATGTGTTATGGTGATTTGGTTCTTTTTGAAGAAAAAAAACACTGTCATGTGACAATTCTGATACCTACATCGGTCTTCAGTATGTGTACTTATGTGAATGGATATCTAGTGATCTAGTGAAAGTTTTCCCTGCCCATGGCAGGGGGCTTGGATTAGATGATCTATAAAGGTCCCTTCCAACCCAAACCATTTTATGATTCTATGATATTAAAGTGAGATGTAGTACTTTACCTCTGGATTCCACAACTATTTGTCAACAGTGGAAAAGCTAAAATTGGAGAATCTGGAATTACGTATTCATGCCCTCTTCTAACTCCATCTTTTCATCCTCTTGGATCTTCAACCTAATTCCCATCTTCAGGTTTCTCATACCAATCCTCACAGAAGTTAGTTACTAGGAATCTTCATCTCAATCTCCTAGTTTAGTAATCATCGCTTTCTCTGCAGTGTCTTTTCCCAGACACCCCCATCCACTGCCAGACCCTTTTGGGAAGTTAAGTCCTGTTTTGCTTGGTCCTGGTTTCTTTTTCTCTCTGCATCCTGGTGCTTCCAGTTTTTTTCTTGAATTCCATTTTTCCTTCCTTTCCCTTTGTTTCTTTTATAATGTAACTTGTTCGTCATTCTTTCTGGTAGTATTTAACATAGCTCCTCTCCAGATCCACTTCCTAAAAATATATGGTGGAACAAAGAAATTAGATCTGTAGTTCAGTCTCACTTCCTCTTCATGTTGTCACAACTGCCAAGTGTCATTTTGGCTTGTCACCATATCCTTTCATCTCTTTCTGAAAAGCCTGAGCCAATGTACTCCTCTTACCAGAACCCTTTCCTTGCTCATGTCTCCTTTGCCTTTGAACTCTGCATCTTCCTTGTCCATGCAGCGTGGTGCCAGATAGATGGAGCTGGCTGTCAGAAAACAAAAGAGGCATAAACTTCAGGTTTCCAGAGCTCGTACGTTAATGAAATAAGTAGTTAATGAAAAGTCCTACTGACTCTGCTCTGGAGTGACTCTGCTTTGTGAGAGTGGGATCTTAGAAGTGGTTGTTGCTAAAGCTTTTCAGTTCTCTCTGAGCATGTGCAGTTTTCAGACTGTTAAGGATTTTGATATGTTTGAATCTGAGTGGTTAGTTCAGTTCCTCACCAGTTTCCTCATGTGGACTAAAGAGAGATCATCATATTTATTTTTATTCTGATTGGAGTTACCCTGACAATTTTTGGAAAAAAGAATTTTCTTATGACATTAAATTACATTTTGAAGCTCACACAATTCTGACATTTATAGTCAAATAGTTAAAATTTATAAAGTTATAATCAAGAGTAAAAGAGTCCACTCCAAAGTGGTGAGTAACTCCTATAATAGATAGGCTATTCGCAGTATATATCTGTGTGCCGTGTCCACATTTCATTTTTAATTCGATGCCTTTCTGTCTTACTCACTAATACTCCCAGGAGTTTGGTCTGCAGTCATATTTAGCATGTAATGTACAGCCTGTATTTGACTGTCATTGATACAGATTTAAAATTTTGTAAAGTTTTAACCCTGATTTTATTTCAGATTCCTTCCCTTACACCTATGTATTTTAGTGGAGGAACCCATTTAAGACTGGAGACAGTAGTCCAGAGGTTTATTGTTACATACAAGACTTTAAAAAGAAATTTGTTCAAAAGATTGTCCTCTCCACTTTTCATTTTGCAGTGCAGCAGAAAGCATCCTGCAACACAGATAAGATCTTTAATTAAAAAAACCAAACAATCAAAAGTTGCAGTGCATAATAGGGAAGAAAGAAACAAAAACTGTGAGAGTTGCCAAAACCTGGTGCCTTTTCAGATGCAGAGAATTTGACAGCAAAAATGTGCCACAGTGATCCTGTGTACTTTATGTTATCATTCACTGCCAAAACAGTTAAAACCAGTCAAAGAACATGAGAATGCTGTTTGTCTGACCAGAGGTAATAAATCTTTTCCTAATCCCAAATCTACCACAACCCACGAGTTGAGTTTTAGGCAGATTTCTCAGTAACTTGCCAGCACCTCTAAAACTTTGCCTAAAGCAATTTCTAAAACTGAAGAATGCCTTTTTTGATTCTGTATATTAGCTTTGGTTCCGTATATTAGCTTTGATTCCTGTTTCCCTGTCTGTATCCCTTTCTGTTCACCATTCTTAGGCAAAAATTTTCAGTTCAGAAGTAAAAAAAAAAATATTCAATTTTGGATGGTGGCTAATCTTAGTTTTCCAAATAACAGAAGCTTGTGGGTTGCTTGTAGTTTTTCAAATGCTGATGAGTAGGTGGCAGTTAAGCATATGCAGTTCTCCTGGTTTTCAAGGCATTTGCAATTCTCAGCTTTTTCTTTGGGTACCATCTACTGAAACTTTGGTTTAGGTCCCTGCTCCTGCCTTTTCTTGTACAAGTGTAATTCTTCCTGATTTAGTGCAGTCAGAACAACATTGGACATTTGGAGTTTGAGTTGGGTGGTAGTCATCCTTAGGAATGTTTTTGCATCAGTTAAGACATCTACCTGTTTCCTCAGAAATCTTCTCATTGTTGTACAGGTATTTCATGATTTTTACGGGTAAGTGTTGTGCCCAAAGCTGGTCAGTGGTTTTGATTAATGCAGTTGAGGTGTTGGACCTTTCTGCCTAAAAATAATTATTTCCCAAACTGAGTACTTTAGTGATTCCATATCAATGGCAGTGAATCTTTTCCTCCAAAACATAGTTTTATAAAAAAGTAATTGACTCATAATTTTTTTGGTTTAATTTTGCTGTTTCATTTTTGAGAGTGTATTGGAAAATTCTGTAACTGCTCCTTGTGCTCACTCACAAGCTCAATGCCTCCACTTTTAAGTCAATCTTCTGTTGTGACTGTGGATTTCTTTGAGTATGTTTATGTTCCTAGAGCAAAGTGTGTCAGTCATGAAACAGAAGAAACAATAATCTTTTGGAGATGACTTTCTCAACAACAGGTTAATAGGATATTCGTTTTGGAGGATGGGAAGAAAAAGGAGACTGCAAAACTAGTACAAATTTCAACAATAGCTGAATGGAAAGTACAACGTTCACAAAAACCTTCTACAAACATTTTTTCTCCAGCCAAAAAAGAAAGGATTACCAGGGAAGAACTTGAGAGAGTTTTAGTTTCTGTTTGAATGAGCTCAGATATTACTGTGGTAAACAGGGGAATAAAATTGTACAATAGGTTGAACATTGAAATTTTATGATGTGTGGAATTTCATTGTGCCTGTATAGATATGAACACTCAAACAGATAAGATTATATAAAATGAGTCTTGAATATCCACGCAGGCAGTATCTTCCAGAGGTAGCATCAAATTACATGACAGTAGAGCAGCAGAGCATGTTCCATCTCAAAAGAGCCTTTGGACAGTGTATGCTAGCTATTTCAAAGCAATAAAAGATTAATTAAGTGGATAAGTAGCTGAATAGCACGGACTTGTAACTTGAAATTTATAGGCCAAATGTATCTTACTTCTAGTTTTGCGAAATCAGACCTCTGAAGCAGATGTCCAGAGTTACAGTTTTATTCACCTCAGTTTCATAAGCAACTACGTTTTTTATCATTCTTTGAACAGAATATAATCAGTATACATAATACAAGCTACCTCCTTTTTGAAATTGCAATTTTACTAGAAATGTCAATAAAAAATGTGATTTGAATTGCCATAGCATGAAAAAGCTTTGATCCTAGATCAGGATCCAATGGGGCTAGGCAAAGTAGAAAAAGATCCACAAAACAAGATGTTTCCCTGTGTAGCTTACATTCAAATGATCAGGACACTGGATAGTAGGATACAGTTGGGTAATTCAGTCCTAGTCTTCCCCAAGAGGCAAGAATTGTAACGCAGGGGCAGCCTAAGTACACATTTTTTAAAGGCATCATAAAAAGAAAGGGAATAGGGATGGCGATGAGATGATTTGTGAAGAAGGCCCAGGTAGGAGCTTTGCATGTGAAACCACAAATGTGCTTGTACTGAAAATATAACAAGTGGCCTGAAATATAGGCCACGCAGGAGTGAGAGTGGACCTCATGCTGTTGACTAAGAAACAGTACTTGGTGAAGACCATTCTGAAAATGAGTAAAGCAGTTCAATGTAAAGAAAGGAGTTACAGGAATGCACAGAAATGCATACTACAATCAAAGTCATGGGGTAGAAAGTTAATTATTGTAAGAATGCTCTGGCTTCATACAAGCAGGGCATGTGCCAAAGCCAAATAAGGACATTGTGGTAATTCATAAGAACTTAAATGAGAGTTTTGATTGCATGCCTAAATAGAGGAAAAAAAAAAAACAACCCAAAACCAAACATATTTTAGAATTTTTTTTAAGAAGGACCATGGAGCCATGGTTGAAATTAGATATAGAAGAACAACAGAAGGAGCGTAAGGACAGAACTCTAGGAAGCTAAAGACAGGAGTTAAGAAAGCTACTTTAAAGGCCACCGTAATAGAAGTGGGCCGAGACTAAGAACGTGGCTTCACAAAAATGAAGGAATGACAAAATTGCATAGTCAGCAGGTTAAAAGTCAGTGGGGAATAGGAAATACTTCTAGTTCTGAGATTTTGGTAGAGTGGTGGGAGGACAGAGCAGAAGCTCGGTCTTTCCTAACTTTTATTCCCTCTAAATTTCCCTTCCCTTGGTTTCTTAAAACACCTACTGCATACATCAATAATACCATTCATTTTTTAGCTTGCTCTAGAATTTGAATTTTCAAGGATTTAGCAGATATATTGCCACTATATTGCAGGGCTTTTCAGCTGAAAGTTGTCCTTAGATGGGGAATAAACTCTCAATTTTTACACTTACTTTATTTCGAATGTCTCTAAGAGACTTTGGGCTGTGATCTTCTATGTAATTATTGTACAAAACATTTTCTAAATTAAAACTACATCCAAAATGGAACATACCTTTGTAGTATGAGTTTTGCAATACTTAGTTATGAGATGTCAAAGAAATTTATCCTTTAATGAAACATAAAAGGAAATGCTTTTACAAACAGCAGCTGCAACTTTTCCACACCTTAGGTGTTTAATGCTGGTTACCTGTGAACATTTTGCACAGATAATGTCTGTTTGATAGTTTTGCAGCTACAACAATCTTAATTAAGCTGGATGGTTTGTTGTACTTTTAATCTTAAAAGAGAGAAAATTGATAGACTAAGAGATTTGTTGTTATTGCTGCAGTCTTCATTGAGAGAGAACTCTGTTAGGCAAACTTTGAGATGCTGTCTAAAATGTGGAGCAGGCAATATCTCTATTGAATCTCTAGAACCAAAACTAATTTTCATTCCCTTGTGTGCAGTAGCTTCCCCTCCCCCCATTCATGATGTGAGGTGAAATATGCACCAGGAAGTGAAGGTACTTTGATGATCTTTGGTAGTGAGAACGAGCTTCTTGCAGTGTTAGGAGTTCTCAAAAGAAGTCCCCACAATGTCTTGGATGTTGTACATAAGCATAACCATAAAGCCAAGATCCTTGTCGCCTAGATTCTGCCTTACCTTGACCACCTGTATCTACATTTTGCGCAAGTCTGAATTGGAGTGGCTCTCCAGAGACTGCTTATCCTCCTTGACTGTCCTTAGAATTCCTTGTATACCTAAAATTATGGCCTGGGAATACTCAGGAAAATTCCTGACTGAGCATAGAGATCCTTGGCTTTTGCCTAAACCCTACTCAGCCTAGAGTTTGTGTCTGCTTACTTAAGCCCTAAAGTGATTCTGTTTTACAGCCTGCAGAAGCCCTAACTGGTGCTGGCATCACTAAAAAGCATATCATTTTATGCATCTATACAAAGTGATTAGTGTATATATAGTGTATATATAGGTGTATATGTATATCTCAGATATCTCATAGTCTGAATAATTAATGCACAGAGGGACAGAAAAAAAGAAAAAGGAGTCTTTCATTTCTGCTTTACAGATGAAGAGCTAGAGCACACTGAGATTTGAACAAGGCCAAATCAGAAGTCTGTGACAAAGCTGGAAAATGAACTGAGAATTCTGAGTGCCTTAACCACTCTATTTTCTGTTAAGTGTGTGGTATTTTTCCCCACTCTAATGCTTATCAGAAGATGACTGGGGTTTTTTTCTTTTTTTTTCTTTTCTTCAACCTAAATTCTGTTTGCATTACTGTTTAAATTTGAGTTTTTCAACAGCTGCTGTTTTTGCAGCAATGAAAGACAATATTTTGGAGCTGGTCTTCATTTCCAGATGGAGAGCAGTTTTCAAAAGATTGTTGAATGCTTGTTCCTTATGACACGCAAAGCTGTTCAAACAGCATTCTGACAGAGGTGGTACATTTGGGAGGTATTTTTTGCAGAGGAAATTTATAATGTATTGAACCAATCTTCTCTCAAATTTCAAACAATTCACAAAAAGAAAGAAGAATTACAAAGTGTATTATCTTCGACTAAAAACCTAAATTTTGTGCCTCCCGTAGTCACTTTTTTCAACACACATCAAATTTCTCTATATAGTGAGACTTTTGATGTAAACAAGATCCTCTCTTGTGGTATATGATTAAATAGCAGAATAGGTTTATATCAACTTTATTTTAAGGAAAGAACAACCAACCCTGAATATCTGCCAAATTATTTAATTTTATTTAGCTTATGTCATCTAAATATATATGAAGAGTTTTAATTTTAGTTAGTAAATCTCAAGAATTAGATAATTGTCTGATTTTTTTGAAGTAATAAACTTCCCATAAAACCTGATATGACTGTGTTATTTCAAAGCAGAGCAAATCAGAAGGAAGGTCCTTACTTTATCCCTCCAAATGGTTGTTTTTCATAATGAAGTGTCTTCAATAATTCAAAGATTTTTTTCACCAAGTGCACCACTTCGGCATTGGCATAGATATTTAGACTGTCCCAGGAAGCAGAGACAAGCCTGAATTAATCTTTATTTTTGTAAAAGGTAACCGGCATTCACATTGCTTCATGCTTCTGTGTTTTTGATAGGGGTTCAGCCACTAATGGTTTGGAATCTGCTGAAAAAGTCTGCTGCAGCTCTCCGTTCTAGGTAGATATGATGGCTGGGTATGAATTTAAAGCTTTTCCTAAAGTTTTCTTAAAACTTCACCAAAAATAAAATAATGACCAGGCAAAAATTTACCCCTGAGTGCCTGTCCCTGTCAGGCCTCTATTGACTCTTTGTTATTCCAGTTCTAAATTGAATACAGCCTCAGGGAAGGAAACATTTATATAAGAGGGTTACAGTGGAAGGATCTCTATCCTAATCCTGCATATGAAAAACAGGCCTTAGAAACAGAATGTTTCAAGGTAATTAAATGTAGCCATTCTTCACCTTGAAGAAAAGTTGTTTCTCCCTGCAAGTTACCAGGGAGCTTTCTCTATCCTTTGTCAGAGAATACCTTCAACTGAGGAAACTAAAACAGAGCAAGTAAAAAAATAGTCTTGATAGAATTAATATATGCAATATTTCTGTGCATGTATAGGTGAATAATTTGTAAACCATATTTGTATGGGGGACATTCCCCACCAATGTTTTTTCTCCTGTGTAGCCAGGTTCATATTCTTCCATTTCTCTGTTTATTTACTGTTCAGAGAAATAGTTCTTTGGGAAAGGCTTTTTCTCCTGATTTTATAGGGCAGTCCTAGCCTATTTTGATAATGCCAGTAACATGTAATAAAGAGACTCATAACATTGGTATTTTTTAGGCTGTTTTGCATCAATTTATGATGTGTCATATCACATAAGCATAATTTCAGTGATGCCTGATATCTCAAATGATGTTAATTTGAAGCAGCATGACGTTAAAAACTTCTCCTTTGTTCAAGAATAAGTAGCTGCTGTATGCAGCTATTCAAATTATGCTATGTGAAAGAGCATCATTGAAGAATTAAGGCAAACGTTTAATTTCAAAGGTTACTGAAAATCATCCAGTTGACTGTTAAAATTTGGAAATACAGCTGGTGTACTTCATCACACAAAAGCTAAGTTTATCACTTATTCAGCATTCTTTGTCTCTAACAATGCCATGAAAAAACAATAGCGTGTTTTTTTCTCTTAGAATGGACTGGGCAGCTCTATTTCTTTCCTCCCTTGTTTGATTTACAATATATGCATTGTCTGAACACTTTGCATGAATATTTTTACAGTGGTTGCCTTGTCTATCTTGAACTCTCTAGATCCAGGGCTTTATTACTGTGAAGGTTTTACTTGCATCAGAATCTATATTTTATTGCTAACCTTTGTGTGTAAGCCTCAGGAAAAGAAGCAAAATAATAATGAAAACCAGACCTTGCTGTTTGGTAGCAGCATGCACTATAAATTCATATTTCTCTAAAGTTTTGTTGTTTTGGGTGGTGTTTTTTTTCTGGGACATCTGATTAAGTAAGAAGAGCTGAATTATCAGTCTGTTCCCAAAAAATGTCTTAACTGTCGCAGGTAAATTGTGAAGAGAAGTCATTGTTGGGGTTAACTAAAAGGTTTTATTGATGATCAAAATATGATCAAATGGTAATTAATCAATGATGGTATGAAAATCAAATGATAATCAAATGGCGATTAAGCATAATTGAATGTTAATTAAACAGTGATTTAACAATGATTTGAGAATGATTTGACAATGATTTAAATGATGATTTAAGTGCTAATTAGTGATTAGACGATTTAGACA
The DNA here is from genome assembly GCF_964199755.1 of Larus michahellis. Lineage (NCBI taxonomy): Eukaryota > Metazoa > Chordata > Aves > Charadriiformes > Laridae > Larus > Larus michahellis. The sequence goes on along the minus strand of NC_133897.1, from coordinate 137,110,753 downwards.
GCAGTCAAATGCTTTACTACTTACTACATTTCTAATAAGCTATAGCTGGATATATATAAATGTTGCTAGCTTACAATATACTCTTAGGCCTACTTGCTTTCCTCGTTATAGATAAAAGAAGCCAGGTAAGGGGTCTCTATGCCTCAAGGAGTAGCCTTGAGAGGTGGCCCTGCTCAAGGAGGAAATCGCTGCCGTACAGGAGAGCTCAATGCTCTCCAAGGGGCTACGGACTTTTATAACGTAAAGTGACTGACTCGTAGTCAACCTCCTCCCCAACCTTTGGTGTATGTGCAGGTGTGCAGCTGTAGCAGTTTTAGACATGTCTGGTTCCAGCTCGGTTGATACTGTTGGCTCCTGATAAGACATGGCCTAGACTCCTTTGTTCCTGAGAAGATGTGGCCCTGCACAGTTCTCAGGGTTTGCACAGCGAGGCTGGTGTCAGTCAGGGCCACTTCTCGGTGATGCCTGAACCACAGTGCTGTTCACTTGCCCAGAGTCACACGGTGCAGCTGTCACACCAACCGACAGTGTAAAAGAGCACAATGAGCAGGCACCAGCAAAGAACAGTCGGGAGTGATATTTGTGACGTGTTTCTACTTCAAAGCTGCCGTACTTTGAGTTGTTGACTCCTGTAGGAATGCCATATATGAACATGGGAAAACAGTTTATATATACTCGGGTTTTGTTTCTTTTTTCTCTTTTTCTTGTCCGTAAATTGAAAAACTAGAATGGTATACATAAAAGTGAACCTTTTTAAAGTCTGTGTAAAAGCAAGATAGAAAAAGAGGATACAGCTGACCTAATGATGCAAGAATGCTGGGGGTTTTATAAAAGATCAGGTTGTGACTTGTCCCAGATCACAAACACAAAGGACTAATTTTTGTTGAAGTAATTAAAATTTGCCAAGCAAAGGAAATTTGTCAACCCACGTGAAAACTTACTGAAGAAAGTTAAGTCTTGGATAGCATGAGTATGAGAGAATACCAAAAAGAAAAAGAAGAAAAAAACCCAATCCCAAACCAGAAAAGAGAATCTGAAACAAAAAGGGGAAGGAAAGATCAAATTTGGACTCCATGAAAGCCGTGTTACCAAAATCACACCAATCAGCATAAGATCAGCCAATGTGGATGTCTGTAAAATGGTAGCATAACTACAAAGGATTGCCCCAACTGCAAGAGTCATCAGGATATATATACTATAGAGAAAAGGGAATCTTCCAGCTCAGAAGAGACCTTAGTTACTATTTGATTACAATTTTTGCAAAAAGATTTAGCAAGAGCTGTGTAGTTGACTCGCTGTGTAAATGCTGTTTGTACAGAGTGTAGCTGATGGAATCCATCCATTCCCCAGTTCATGCTCTCAGGAGGGTTTCCCTTTTTGTAATGCAGAAACTGATGGATTGATGTGATAGTCTGCTGCCTTTGGTATTCAAAGAAAGAGTGAAAAAATGAAAGAATTATTACACTCCCTATGTAATGTCAGAAAAAAGACAAAGTTGTCTATTTAGGTGTAATTTAGGTGTCTATTTTAGGTGGAGTGCGGTAATCGATGGCTACCAACTTTTCAGAAGGCAGAGGCAAGGAAGGAGAGGTGGCGGGGTGGCCCTCTATGTTAGGGACAGTTTTGAATGTCTGGAACTTAACAGTGTGAATAACAGTGTTGAGTGTGTATGGATAAGAATTAAGGGGAAGGCCAACAAGGCAGACATCGTGATGGGAGTTTGTTATAGACCCCCTAATCAGGATGTAGAATCTGATGAAGTATTCTATAAGCAGCTGGCAGAGGTCTCACAATCATTTGCCCTTGTTCTTGTGGGGGACTTCAACTTCCCAGACATCTGCTGGAAATATAACACAGCAGAGACGGAACAGTCCCGGAGGTTCCTGGAGTGTGTGGAAGACAACTTCCTAACACAGCTGGTGAAGGACCAACTAGGGGAAGTGCCCTACTGGACCTACTGTTTGTTAACAGAGAAGGTCTTGTGAGGGATGTGAAGGTTGGAGGTCGTCTTGGGCACAGTGAGCATGAAATGGTAGAATTTTCAATTCTTGGAAAGGCAAGGCGGGGAGCCAGCAGAACTGCCACCTTGGATTTCCGAAGGGCAGACTTTAGCCTGTTTAGGAGCATGGTCGAGAGTGTCCCTTGGGAGGCAGTGTTGAAGAGCAAAGGTGCCCAGGAAGGCTGGTCATACTTCAAGCAGGTGCTCTTAGAAGCACAGGAGAAGGCCATCCCCATGTCTCGAAAAACGAGCCGACGGGGAAGAAGACCAGCCTGGCTAAATAGAGAGCTTTGGCTGGACCTCAGGAAAAAAAGGAAAGCTTACATTCTCTGGAAAAAGGGATTGGCAACTTATGAGGATTATCAAGATATAACAAAGCTATGTAGGGGGAAAATTAGAAGGGCCAAAGCTCAATCAGAACTCAGCTTGGCCACTGCAGTTAAAGACAACAAGAAGAGTTTCTATCAGTATATCAACAGAAAAAGGAAGACTAGGGAAAATGTAGGTCCACTGATGAATGAGACGGGTGCCCTAGTGGTGGAAGACACAGAGAAGGCAGAGCTATTGAATGCCTTCTTTTCTTTGGTCTTCACTGCTAAGCTGCCTCTCACGAATCCCATACCCTGGAGGCAAGGGGGAAGGTCTGGAGAGAGGAAGATTTTCCTTCAGTTGAGGAGGACCGGGTCAGAGACCACTTGGCCAATCTGGACATTCATAAGTCCATGGGCCCTAACGGGATGCACCCGCGAGTGCTGAGAGAGCTGGCAGATGTTATTGCTAGACCACTCTCCATTGTCTTTGCAAGGTCATGGGGAACAGGGGAGGTGCCTGAGGACTGGAGGAAGGCTGCCATCACTCCAATCTTTAAAAAAGGCAAGAAGGAGGAGCCAGGGAACTACAGACCGGTCAGTCTCACCTCTGTCCCTGGGAAGGTAATGGAGTGACTCATTCTGGATGTCATCTCCAAACACGTTGAGGAACAGGAAGTCATTGGAAGTGGTCAACATGGATTTACCAAGGGTAAATCATGCTTGACCGATCTGATAGCTTTCTATGATGTTATAACGGGTTGGCTGGATGAGGGGAGAGCTGTAGATGTCATCTACCTTGACTTTAGCAAGGCTTTTGACACTGTCTCCCATAACATCTTCATTAGGAAGCTGAGGAAGTATGGGCTAGATGAGGTGACAGTGAGGTGGATCAAGAACTGGCTGTGTGACAGAACTCAGAGGGTTGTGATCAGTGGCATAGAGTCTAGTTGGAGGCCTGTAACCAGTGGTGTACCCAGGGGTCAATACTCGGTCCAATTTTGTTCAGTATATTCATTAATGACTTGGATGGTGGGACAGAGTGTATCCTCAGCAAGTTCGCTGATGATACCAAACTGGAAGGGGTGGCTGACACTCCGGAGGGCCGTGCTGCCATCCAGCATGACCTGGACAGGCTGGAGGGCTGGGCAGAGAAGAACCTAATGAGGTTCAACAAAAGCAAGTGCAAGGTCCTCCACCTGGGGAGGAAGAATGCTAATCACCAGTATAGGTTAGGGGTGGACCTGCTGGGAAGTAGTTCTGAGTCCTTCCAGTAGTTCTGGAAGGATCTGGGGGTCCTGGTAGACAGTAAATTATCCATGAGCCAACAATGTGCCCTTGTTGCCAAAAAGGCCAATGGAATCCTGGGCTGCATAGGGGAGTGTGGCCAGCAGGTCAAGGAAGGTCATTCTCCCCCTCTACTCTGCACTGGTGAGGCCACACCTGGAATACTGCATCCAGTTTTGGGCTCCCCAGTTCAAGAGGGACAGGGAACTGCTGGAGCGGGTCCAGCGAAGGGCAACTAAGATGATTGAGGGACTGGAGCACCTCCCTTATGAGGAAAGGCTGAGAGAACTGGGACTCTTTAGCCTGGAGAAGAGAAGGCTGAGGGGAGACCTTATTATGGCATACAAGTATCTAAAGGGTGGGTTGAAGGAGGATGGTGCCAGACTCTTTTCATTGGTTCCCAGTGACAGGACAAGGGGCAATGGGCACAAGTTAAAACATAGGAAGTTCTGTTCAAATACACGGAAAAACTTCTTTACAGCGAGGGTGACAGAGCAGTGGAACAGGCTGCCCAGGGAGGTTGTGGAGTCCCCTTCTCTGGAGATTTTCAAGACTCGCCTGGATGCAGTCCTGAGTAATGTGCAATCCTGCTCTAGCAGGGGAGTTGGACTAGATGATCTCTAGAGGTCCCTTCCAACTCTGAAGTTTCTGTGATTCTGCGATTCTGCGATTCTGTGAAAACCCAACAGCATGGTCTCAGACCATATTGACATTTTAATGCTCCATATTATTAGCAACTTTGTTGAAAAGTGCAAGCCCAGAGATCCCTACACCGTTATAGGAAAGTATATGAGATTATATTCCTGTAAATTTCTTGAAGATTAAAAAGTATAATATTCATAGTATTTCTGTTGTGACATTGCATGAACAGTGGTACTAAAGCAGCTGTTAAAGGCCTATGCATATGCCAAAAACTGCGTCAAAGTCAGGAGCTGATACTGATGGCAGCTTGAGAAAAATTGGATTCAAATCAGTTGGTTTGTATTGGCTGAAAGGAGCAATGGACTTGTCCTTTGTGGTAAAATCCTCATCCCTATTGCCTATAATCTAGTAGAGCTGGTGGACACTGGTATTAAAGAAGAAAAAAAGCTGTAAAATCAGATTCCTGATCTATAATTAATTTTGCTAGGTTACAATATAAGCAGTAAGAAAGTGTAATTGACTTTCACAGAACACTAAAAATCAGTGCCTGCGTGGTTAGGAATATACTCTCAGAGCTACTGGGATCTTGCAGAGGTCTTGGGGAAACTTCCACAGGGATGGGAAAAAAGCAAAAAGGTACAAGGAAAATTGAAGAATAGATTCTATTTAAAAGGTAATTGTGGAAAAAACACCATTTCCTTCAGTATATTAAGACTTTTTCTCTCATATCTATTTTTTCTTGCTCTTATATATGCAAGTCAACATCTCTCAAATTGGTATTTAGATAGGTTTCCAGTTTTAGTGTATTTCAAAACTTTAAAAGCCAAAAATATTTAATAACTTACATATGTAGTTGAAATTGGTTTGATGTTCAACCTTAACAGAACTAATATTAAGTAAGTTTCTGCAATTTTTTTCAAGGCTATTTAGTAGGCAAATAGTTATTTTGAGCACTGCATTTGAGGTAGGAATAGGCATAGTACATTTTAAACTTTTTAAGAACTTGAGAAAATTTAAAGATAGATAAATTATTAATTTCCTAATTTGCATACTCTACTGAATCTCAATTAAAATATTCCTTATGCAAACAATCCATAATAAGTCTTTTGTCAGGCTCCAGCGCTATAATGATTCTAATAGTTTTGTGAGAAATAAAATAAATGCCAAATACTTTTTTGATAAAATGGTTACATTGTATTAGAGTTTGCTTTTTGTGTTTCTGTTGCTGACACTAGAATGAAGTTTAAGAGCTACTGTATATTGCTAAACTAAATTCCTTTACTTTTTGTTTTTGTTGTTTAGCTATATGTTTTTCAGGTGTATTAAATTTGTGAAAAAAAAATTTGTCATAAGCTTTCCTGTGGTACTTAACCATCAATGAATGCATTATGTCATTAAAGAAATAGGAATACTTCTCAGTCATGGAAAGTTTCTTCCAACCCATCTTCACCTCTGGAGGGACTAAAAATTGCAGTTTCTTCTCATGGTACAAATGCAATATTGGAAAGTAACAAAACATTTTAAGCTGCTTTCAGCTGTAGAGATAAAGGGATGTGCACAACATTTCTAAGTGTCTAAACCTAACAAAATGACATAGCTCCCATTATCCTGAAATTTTGCAAGATGAGAAAGGAAGATGAAATATATTCTTACATCATTGGCAGGATCATTTTATGACGTATAATGTATTTTGCTCTGTAGGAAATGGACAGTTAGCTGGAAGTGAATATTTGGTTTTATTCTCCATTAATTTGCAGACAGAATAATATCTTGCAGAGTTGATGTTAACACTATCAGCTGGAGATGGTAATTGCCTGTCAAAGTGCAGACCAGTTAAATGTAGTATGCTTTTTATTTTTTCAAACTTTCAGATGCAGTTTCGTAGATTTTTTGTGAAAGTAATCCGTCAAATAGTGGATTTGTTTTTTTTCTTTAAGTATTAATAAGGTAGGACTATCAGAAATTATTTTGATATATTAATTGCTTGAAGTACCAATAGCCACAAAGGAAAATATTTTTTCAGTTATTCTTAGTGAGTTTCTTAGTTGAAAGAAAACTGATAGTAAACAAAGCTCTGTCATATGAAGAGGTAATGCTTTAGACATGGGTGCTCTTAGTATATTATTACAATCAAATCATTCATATGAATGTATCCAAATGATATGACTGTATACTTTATTGCTTTTGCAGCAGACACCTTGTGAGCTTCTGCATTTTCGCATTTGTTGGAAATAACCAACAAAAACCCCAACCCAAGAGCTTTGTTCCTAGATGCTTTGTTAGAATTCTTCAGAGGATTTCCATTGCCTGCATGCCGTCCTACTCCAAACAGCCCCTGTGAGCAATAGAGAAACTGCTGCATAAAGTATAGTAAAAAGTACAGCCATACATATCACACAAAATGTTTATCATTACTGAAAGAACAAAGCATATTCTCCTGAAAGTATATCTTCTCTTTAGGGCATGACTTCATAACATTTTACCAACATCATATACATCATGTTCGTGATCCATGGGATGGTGTAACTAAAGCAGATAAAAATAAATAATGCCTGTCTCTACCTTGGTTATTATTGCCATGCCAATCTCTGTAATTGATTGATATTATAGAGATAGTCCCCAGATAGTGTAGTCTGTAATAGATAGCATTTACCCTATGATAAATACAAAAAATGAAATCTTTACTCACTAACTAGCTGAATGTATTGGGTTATCCCAGCTACAGCTTTGTAGGCAGCTTTGTATTCTGGAAATGTATTTTTTAAAGAATCTTCTTTAATGATGGTTTTCGTAATTTCTGTAAAAGAAAATCCTAAAGAAATTGAAGGTTCCCCATCTTATAGAGAAGCATGTATATACATATATTATTCAATATCAATATGAAGCAGATAGCACTTGATATCGAGCACCATATTTGTCAGGGTAGTGAAGTAGTCACTGACTAAGATAGCCTAGATGCAGCCTGTCAGAGGGACCTCTGCCTTGTCAATGAAGATGCACAATATCATTCATCCCCAGTTCTTCGCTTCAGTAACCAGATTTTCAGTTCTTGACCAGTTGCAACAGTGGAGGGTGGGAGTGAAGTAGTTTTCCACCTCAAATTGTCTTCCAAAAATCTCTTGCAACTCACACCTAGTCTTAGTCATGAGCCCAAAGGGAGATCCTCTCTTATCTGGTTCCAGTGCCTGGTTTTGAAGTCCTTTGATTCTTCAGTAGTTTCGTACAAGACAGTGGAGGCTGTCCCAGGAGGCAGAAGTCCTCTTTTAACTATAGCCTTTTCAAAGCCTTACCTTAAATGTGATACTCACTAAGCATTTGTAGTAAAATGTATGATTGGTCATATTAGCTGTTTACACAGTGATTAATTAACCTTTCCAGATTTTTCTTTTTATATGCCAGTTTCCTTACCTTGGTTACAAACATAAAAAAAAACAGACCCTTGGGACAAAATCAAGTTCTAACATGTGGAGTCTCAAACTAGGGAGCCACAACAATGATTTTTGTTTTAGGTACAGATTTAAGACAACATAAAGGAGAACATTTTTTAGAGCTTTGTGGTTGATTTTTATTAAGAGACTAGGTTTCCTTAGGCTTAAGGAAATAGTTATAGTGTATAATGCTACCCTGCAAAACTAATTCTTTCAGTGTTCCCTTTCGTCATGCTACCAACAAAGGAAATAAAGGTGATCTCTTAAAATAAGGATGAGTCCTTCAAATAAAGGGAGGATAGTTATGGCACTTTGGAGGCCATGCTGTAGTGTATGACACTTTAATTCAGCTAGCAGTATGGCCACAAACATTTGTTATTTGGTTTTATTAATTCATAGAATCATAGAATGGTTTGGGTTGGAGGGGACCTTTAAAGGTCATCTAGTCCAACATCCCCCCTGCATTGAGCAGGGACATCTTCAGCTAGATCAGGTTGCTCAGAGCCTCATCCAACCTGACCTTGAATGTTTCCAGGGATGGGGCATCTACCATCTCTCTGGGAAACCTGTGCCAGTGTTTCACCACCCTCATCGTAAAAAATGTGTTCCTTATATCTAGTCTGAATCTACCCTCTTTTAGTTTAAAACCATTGCCCCTTGTCCTGTCACAACAGGCCCTACTGAATTTACAGGCATTATGTGAATTTAAATCAGCAAGTAAGGAAAGATGAGAGGAACCATAATTTAAGTATCTGTGCCATAAGCCTATTAGAAATTGTTGTTATGCTTTGCTGAAGCATGTGTTAACTAAAGCTCATCATTTAGAATGTGGACAACAAGTGGAGCAGAGCTCTGTGCTGCTCTGGCTTGTTGTGACTGCTGAGTAACATGAATTAGGTAGAAGCATGAGAAAAAATAATGATGTTGCAAGATCTAGAGAAATGGACAGATTCCAGAGAGATAACAATGCTTCAATAGAGAGTGCAGTCCATTTAATTAACTATCTATTAATTTACTTTTGCTCCATATTCCTCTTATCAGACAATCATTGTTAAATATATTGTACTTGAAACTGGCATAAGCTGTTTTGTGGGCTCTCCATGTCCGTAATGGTTGAACAGCGCAGATATATGGCAAATGTTAGTCTTTCTGGAGCTCCCCTCACTTTTAACAACAAAAAGTAAAGCTTCAGGATTCAGTGCATTTGTACTGTTTCTCATACCTTCAGAACAACTTGCAGAAGCGTCACTTAGTAATTAAGAAATGATTTAGTCAAAATTACACTAAATCTAGTTTGCAGTAATCTAAACACTGAAATAAGGCAAACAGCATTAGCATGCAAACAGCACTGTATATATGTTTGTGGGAGAAATAAAATTAAGGTGATAAGATTTTCAATCACAGCCTTTTGTAGTGAGACACTCAAAAGCTTTTATTATACACCAGCTGCTGAATCCAAGAGATTTGATGTCCCATTATGCTGGTTTATGTTAGGTTGTATGATAGAAGCTCATCTGAACACCCACAAAGGAGCACAGAGAGACCACAGTAGGTTGGGGGAGTCCAAATAATACCCTGCTGGGCTATTGCCAGCCCCATTGCATCAAAGACCCATCTTCACAAGCCTAGTGAAGCACAGAGGCACAATGGGAGGCAGGAACCCAGATTAAGGACTCTGGAGGAACACCTTGTCTGGGCCCCTCCCAGGACTTCCCCAGAAGACCCTCAGCCCCAGCATCCAGGCATCAAACCCATCACCATGAGTCCTTGGGAGCACGTTTCAGACTAAGGAAGGTTACTTCCTAGTGGTGGGACACATGATGGGATGCAGGGGAAGAGCAGGAGTCCTTATGGGATTTCAGGGAGGAACCAAAGGTGAAAAAGGGAGGGATTTAGGTGGCTTGTGGAGGAGCAAGTGTGGGGAATAGAGAGATAAGGGAAAAATGTAAATATTTGGCTAGTTGGTGTGGTTGTCCAGCCACGCCCTGTGCCTTATCAGTGCAGCCTGTCCTGTCTTCTTATTAAATTCCTGTGTGTATGAGTGCAACAACTGGAGTCAGACCACAGGTTGGAGGTCCCGTATGTCCATGGTGCAGTGGCTGGAGTGAGTGTGGGTACGGGAATGAGCATGTGATCACCACTGAAGATCACGCCAGATGAGCTGGTGAAGTGGTCTGGGAGCAAGGGGGTGAGTGGGTCTGTAAGGGCCAGCTGTGGGTGTGAGAGTGCCTGTGTGTCTCGAGGTGGGAGAGCATAGAGGGTCAGCTACGGGACCCGAGAGGGCCCTGGTCAGCTCTCTCCATGTGTGTGTGAGAGTGGATGGTCTGTACCAGCAACTGGAGCGGGGTTGCAGCCTCAGGGACTTGTATGCTCAGGTGTCAGCAACTGTGGAGACTGGGATCCAGGGCAGCTACTAGTCAGGCTGTCTGAGCCCAGTTGCTGCAGGGATCCACCTTGTACATGGACATATATGTATTTCCACTAGTGGACCTCTGTCCTGCTCAGCTAGAGACAGGGGCATGATGAGACTGTTCATGCCATCTGTGTTCATGTGGGTGCCCTGACTGTCTGTGACCTGTGTGTCTGGCTGGTTGTATATGTATGTATGTATGTATGTGTGTATGTATGTGGTGTATTTGGTATACGTGTGAGTGCCTACTGGAAATACATCCTTGTCATCCTTACTGGCTGGACCTGGGGACATGAAGCTGCAGCAGCCTCCCCTCTCTTGGGCTGTTGGAGTTGGCATGATCTATTTTCCTCTAACAGTTTCTCTGCAAGTATGTACAAAACTGTACATGCACTCTACACAAACAATTGTTCTTGCCAAGATAGGTTAAAATCTGTAATAAAAAATAATTTGAGGCAAAATTTTGTCTCAAATTTTTAAACAATTTTACTTCAAAGCATTGAGAAAATGTTATAATTTTTTCCTTTTAAGCTCCTTTTTTTTTTAATACTACAAGATGGGAGTGATAGAAAAAATTCGGTATTCCATCTGCTATTCTCGAACTCTGAAGTTTAGGTGTAGCTCGCAATGAGACTGATGGTGTGGGTTTGCAGGTGTTTTCATTTATCTTGCATGTTTTATGTCCATTTATTTTTATTATTCCATTTCTTCAAGAAAATGCCTACTTTTAGTTATAAAATGGAGAAAAGATTCTGTCTTATTTTAATTTTTTTTTCTTTTTTTATGCTGAATTGAAGGAGCAAAACTGAAAGAATCCAGTTGTTTACGTCTGTGGTAGAAAAGAAATAAAGTCAGGGCTCCAGGGCTTGTTCACTGCACGTTGCTTTGTGTGGCTGAACTCTTTCTGCTCCCCCAAGCAGGGTAGTGTCATCCGCTCTGCCAGCTTGGCTCATACTGTCCCCTAAACTAACTGTGGGCACTGGTTGGGAAAAAGCTAGTCGGTTCCAGCCAAATTCATGCCAGGGAGCATGCTAGCAGCCAGGCACTGTAGCAGAACAGCATCAAACCTGTGCCTTGTTGATGCTGAGCTTTCAATAGCCAGCTTGACCTTGAATGGGCTGCTTTCTTGCCCAAAGAGTTTACCAATCTGAATAACCAAGACAGTCAAAAAATGACTAAAGAAAATGTTGTGGAGGTCATTGTACAGCTGTGCATCTGAAGCATCAAATACAGCAAAGCTTGTCTTGTGAGCAGTTGGCAGCTCAAAGATGTTGCATTGGGCACTGTGTAGCAATATGTTGTGTTTCTGATTTAGCACCAGGGAGGGTCTTGGGTGGACAGAGGTAATGGACACAAACTTGAGCATAGGAAGTTTCACCTAATCATGAGGAGGAACTTCTTTACTTTGAGGGTGGCAGAGCACTGGAGCAGGCTGCCCAGAGAGGTGATGGAGTCTCTGTCTCTGGAGACATTCAAAACCCGCCTGGACGCGTTCCTGTGCCACCTGCTCTAGGTGACCCTGCTCTGGCAGGGGGGTTGGACTAGATGATCTCCAGAGGTCCCTTCCAACCCTATGATTCTATGATTCTGTGACAGTGAGAATGAGGTAGTTTTCAGAACTAAGACCATCCTTTCCTATTTAGAGTTGGGGCAAGTCTGCAAGAGCTATCCTTTAGTGGCAAAAATGAAGACTATAATATGTGGCTGTACCCAGTCTCATTCTTCACAAGGGCAAAAGTCACTTATACATATTTTGTTCAGTGTTTTATGTTAGTTAAAGTGAAGATAAAAATAAGTATTATAAAGCCTGAGATACTGGTAGACTTGACAGGAGTTTAATTTTCAGGTATGGGAAATCCAACTGCTCATTACTCTTTCAAAACACTGGTTTCTACCACTGCTGATAAGGCTTGCCACAGCACAGTGGTTACTTCTCACCACCTCCCTCACCACCTCCCTTAATCCACAGTAAAGGGATGACAGATGTTGCAGCAAGCTGATGTCTTCCAAACAGCATGAATTCCACTGTGCAGGGCCAATTTTTAAATATGATCAGTGGTGGTATATTCAAATGTGAAAAAGAATGATTTATAAATTTGAGGGATTTGCATTCTTTAATTGAGTTCTGCTTTTATCCAAAAACCACTAGTTCTTCCCTAAGGCACATTTTAAACCTAAGAAATGATGTCTCTTGCAGTATATAATGACCTATAATTTTCCTCCCACTTCAGCATAATGAATGCAATAATTTATTTCTTCTTTTGTTCATTATTTTATATGAAGTTCTTAATTATTGAATTATTAGACTTATTAGTAATGCAAATATTTTTTTCTTTCTGAAATATGTGTTTTGATTGACTTTTTATAAGAAGCATGTGGTCTTATTCAGAGAGCATAAACTACACTTTTCTTCGAGCAATGTATAATTTGCCCACATTTGCTTGATATTAGATCATGTGTGCCTCCACTTCAGGACTATTGAATCCCATCCTAAGATAGTATAGGCTTACATTAACTGATGATCTAAACCAGTCATACAATATTTCTTGAAATTTCTAGAAGAGGGAAGAATATTTTACAATTATTAATGCTAATGTATAGGTTTTACTAAAAACAGAGATTACATTCCTCTCAGCGCAACATACAGCTAGCTCTATTTCTCCTGAATAGATACACAAGAATGGACATGCTGCCAATAACTCAAAATACAGTAAAAACTTGTGATTAAGTATTTGATGACATTCCTTTAAGATGTCAAAAAGCATAATGATTTGCATCAAAAGTAACTGCAAATTAAATCATAATGAAAATTATAAAGGTGATAAAACAGACCTTTATCAATACTATGGAAAGATTATTAGCTCCAAAATTTTGAACACCTGTTCCGGCTATTCCTATGAATTTTTTTTTTTTTTTTCAAATTTAACAGTAATGAGATATAATGCTTTGTGAGGCATATAATTTAATATTTCACAAACTACATGGAATTAAATCTAGTGTCTCAGTAGATGACACCAATCCTGAAACATGTTTCAACATATTACAAAGGACCATAGTTCTGCCCAGGAAAGATTTCACTAATAGATTTATTTGAGTAAGTATTGGAGAATCAGATTCATAAGTTATAAGGGAAAGTGTATTTTGAGGTGAAGTGTTCTTGTAATTTAGAGTCTTTAAGAATAATTGTCTGTTAGTGAGTACTTATTTACAATGCAATATAGACTATATTATTCTCAGTACTATATGAATACCTTAAAGACACTTTTCTTGCAACGAAAGTTAGCTGCATCATTGCTGTGGATGAACTCCAGAGTGTCTAAAGGGTATAGACTACACTATGGCCGGGCTCGCTATCTCTATTCAAAAAGCTTTCCAACCTCTTTTCTGGGCTTTCAGAAGGCCTGTTCCTAAGTTTAGCAGTCACTCCCCTTCGTCTCAAGGAAGATGGGAAAGTATATTTAAAAACTTTGAGCCACTGAGCTCTTCTTTTAGCAATGAATGTGTACAACCAGGTCGTCTCAGAAAATATAATTCTTTGAAATCGCAGTGCTAAATTCTTTCCTGGGTAAGGCAATAATGTCCAGTCTTTGCTGGGTTGGTTGGCCTGTCCAGTGTCCTGTTAAAACTGTGTAGCCCTCAGTCTTGTGGCTAGATTACCTGAAATTATTTTGCGGTTCATTTTGGTGTGGGATAACAACATGAAAAGCAAACAATTCCCCTCTCCCCCCTCCCTCGCAGTGTTCTAGGTCACCTTGGCAGTCTACCATTGCAAATACAATACAGATTTTAATAATATCCCTACTTCATATTAAGTGGCAGCTCTAAATACAATATAAAACCTTATCAACCTGACCAGCACTTCAGATCCCTGAATCCTTTTGAACAGTAGATATCCCCAGTGTCAATAAATGTGATGCTGCCTTCAATCAAGAGCTGCCAAGCCTTCTGGCATTCACACTGTCACAAGCTTTCCCTTGTGCTTTCAAGAGAAAGGAGATCTCTTAGATAGATTGTCTGAAGGTCATGTAAGGAACTATAAAAGTAAAAAACCTGAATATCTTTTCTATCCTCTGATGCTTCATAGAATCATAGAATCATTAGGGTTGGAAGGGACCATAAAGATCATCTAGTTCCAACCCCCATATTGTAGAATCTGGTATCTCTGAAGGAAGAAAAACATTTGGCTTCTCTTTTCAATGTAATATTACTATTTTAGTAAAATTTATGACTGTTCATCATTCCCAATAATAATATTTCCAAAGTTATTTCCATTAGTGGAACTGAATTCATACTTCTTAAGCTACCAGTATAGGATCAAAGTTCAGGGCAGTAATTGCCACTGAAGTGAAGGGGTCTTTCTCATCCACTCACCTCCTGTTGCTGCCTTCTTGCCTAGTGTCAATAAGGCCTTTTCAGTAGCTTCTATATACAGAAAATAAGTGATTAAATCCAAGGACTATCCTCATTGTATATGCATAGTTTACATTTATTACAGAGCACATGCAAACCACTTATGGCATGACAAAGTATGATCAAGGAGAGCAGTCTAATTGCTGCGAAACTTGTGTTTGCTTGAAAAATGACTTTGGTTATGTTGTAAATCAACGTGTCTTTCTACTGAAAATGTCAAATAATTAAGATTCAGAAAAAAACCCTGCAATTAATATAAGAATCTCAACGTAAGAGTATACAAAGTTTAAAGTAAGTAACATGGGTTCATAGCAAATGACATTTGTTCAGCTCACCGTCAAGACATGCAAGAAGATTTGTGGCGATTGTAATACAGGGACAGCAGGAGTGGCTAGGGGAAAAGGAGGGTTTTTCTTCTGTCTAATGGTAGAGCAGAAATGGATTTTGAAAAAGAAGCTCAAAGGGTAAAGTGTGGGCCTTGCAGAGTAATTCCAGAATGTGCTTGAATTAACATCATGAGGCAGTGGCTGGTGGGGGCTTTTGAATGAGAACAGAGTAGTTTGTTGAATGGAGTGGCAGAATCAACAGGAAATCCAAGATACAAAGTTTATTAAGGAAGCAAAAATCTATAATGTGTTTTGAATGAACTACTGACTGTGACAGACAAACCCTTCACCTCACCTTAAGCCTCACATCCTTTGCAGATTTAATAAGGTCTCCCTCTGTCCTACATTCAAATTATAAATTCTTTGATAACTATTCTTTACATACACGTTTTCAAGCGTGTTTTGTCTGAACTATGGCTTTAGATAAACCATCATTCCCTAATTTTCTTTCACTAAAGCTATGTGAGCTATTGTTCAGATGTGACAAAAGCCAAGACATATGACAACCACTTCTTTTTGCACAAGACCCTGTATTCTATCACAGGTGACATTAGAATGGTGTGGCAAAGTTTTTATGTTGGCAGCCCAGGTTGTCATTTGCTGATTTCCTTTATACCTTTTAAGAGCTTCCAAAGTTCTTTATTATTTCAGTATTTTACAGTTCTGAAGAGAGTTGGCTAATCCATAATGTTTTGACTTTTCCTAATTCTGCCCTTTTTTCAAGACATTCCACATTTTTCACTTTTCTCCTGTTTTTAGGAACATCACCCATCCTCTATTCATTTTGTTCAACTACAACTACTAACAATGCTGAGGTTGCTTCAGCAAGTGCGTTGCATACTTCAGAGCAAATCCTTCAGGCCTAGCTGATTGAAAACATCTAATTTTCCTCAGTATCCTTTAAGCTGTTCTTTTTGAATTCTCATTTGAGCACTTATCCCTTGATTGCTGATTTTGTTGTAGCTCATTACTTTTCTCTCCCAAAGACTGACCGAGATGAATTTCAGATCAGCTTGGCTATTCAGAAGAGATAGTTTGTGTTTGTTTTCTGATTTTGTGTATCAATGACACAGTCTGGCTCAGAACCGCCTAACTGCAAACCTGAGAAACTGCTTCTGAAGAGTAGCATTTTATTAGCAGACACGAAATGACTGCCCTCACGTGGCAAAAAGAGAGTAGTACCACTTGCGGTATGTCGATATATTCATCGGCTGCAAACAAATTTTTATTAGTAGCCAAAATCCGAGGATTTAAATTACAGCATTAGTCAGGGTCTGACAGTTAAGCTTCCCTTTTGAAGAAAGCTGAACGGGCATGCATTTCCAAATGGGTGGGTTTTCTGTAAAAGCTGCTGTTTCTCACTCAGGCAGGCTGTGTTACAGTTTTGCTATGCTATTTTATTTCCTTTTATACAGTTTATTGAGGCATTTTAAAATTACTGATGAATTAAATGATTAGAACTGTAAAAACCCCCTCTGAGATTGAGTATAGAAATGAATACTGATACAAAACAGTTTTGTTTTTTTTTTTATAATGTAGATGTGTGACTTTGGATTCTCCTATATACTGTTTGTTATCACTGGAAATTGAGAGCAGGGAGGGGCAATGTTAAAATCTTTTTATTTTTTTCAGTCAGATTTTCTTCTACAATAGCAAATGCTTTATGCAGCTGAAGAAAACTAATCTTCCAACTGTAGCTGCACTTCGACCCTGTTCTCAGAAGCAGAGCACTTCACCCAGGCAGATTTGAAACACTGAAAATGAAGCAAACAAAAACTCACTGAGAAACTTCTTAAATGTATCTTCTCTGGCTTCTTCATCCCCTCATTTTGGAGCTGCTGTGATCCACCATTAAGCTGTTGATGCACAGTTAACAGCAAAGAGAACAGAAAATTCAGGCAGGGCACATTGGGAGGCTGGGATTTACACTGGTGCGGAGTAGCGTGGGGAGTACAGCAGTTGTGGTAATAATACACTGTGTCCTTGTGAGGCGAGATATAAATAATGCATACTGATGGGCAACTTAACTTTTAATTGCCTTTATTCTTGTCATTTGGAATGAGGTGTTTTGTCTCTGTGTGTGTGGGAGTGAGGCCGGGAGGTCACAAGTTATTTATTGTCAGTACTTGTTTAGGATGAGGGCTGTATGTGACTAAATATTCCTTATTTAAAGAAATTATGTATCTGAGGTAATATTGGGAATGTAGAAGCAAAGCGAGACCTGCTTTAACCATACCATTCGAGAATTTTCTTTAATGAGAACAGCGGAGCAATATTTTGACCAGATATATAATGCATGAGATAGATACATTTTTCTTTTCCGCCTATTCAAATGTCAAGCTGCAAGTGCAAATAACATTTTCCAGTAACTGCAGTTTTCCCTTATAACTCTATAACTCAAGCAGGCAAATACCATTCAGTTACTGAAATTGCTATCGCTGTCCTATTTTTCTTGGACACAAATGGTTTTGGGGGCACAAATGGTTTTGTATTGTAGTTCCTTTTTCTTTCTCCTTTTGCAACAATTATTTTCTCCACCGGACCTTCAGCCACATCTTCTCAGTCTAGAGGACTTAGCCCTTTCTAGAGTCCTACACTGCGTGAAGTTATTTCATGTGAGATGATGGAAGGGCACTTCCCATGGGGAGGTGAAGGGTGACCCTGTTTGCCTGTAGTGTCTTGGACACGTGTCTGAGTTAGCAGGTCCTGCACGGTGGTTTGTCTCTATACTGTCTGTCCACAGTCAATCTGAGGTAGCTTTTTTAACTAATTAGGAGCCTGCTTCAAAGTAAAATAAACTGATAAAGGGAAGAGACTATACACAGACAGAAAACATAAGCAGCTGATGCATGGTGAGTTACCACCAGTATCTTCCTAGTTAGTGAATCAAAGGCAATACTTGGATCTTCAATCCCTGAAAGACCATGCCAGATTCATGTAATATTAGACAGGAGCCAGAAAATGCAGAGTGTATTCATCCCAAATGGATGGAAAATCAATTTAGGATCACCTTGTATCATTGTGTTCAGAAAAATTGATCTGCAGCTAATCTTAACTTTCATAGAATCATAGAATGTGTTGGGTTGGAAGGGACCTTTAAAGGTCATCTAGTCCAATCCCCCTGCAGTAAGCAGGGACATCTTTAACTAGATCAGGTTGCTCAGAGCCTTATCAAGCCTGGCCTCCACCACCTCTCTGGGCAACCTGTTC
The DNA here is from genome assembly GCF_964199755.1 of Larus michahellis. NCBI lineage: Eukaryota > Metazoa > Chordata > Aves > Charadriiformes > Laridae > Larus > Larus michahellis. Next base: position 137,092,673 of record NC_133897.1, on the reverse strand, counting down.
CAGTGCCTCACCACCCTCATTGTAAAGAACTTCTTCCAAATGTCTAATCTAAACCTGCCTTGCTCTAGTTTAAAACCATTGCCCCTTGTCCTATCGCTACATGCCCTTGCAAACAGCCCCTCCCCAGCTTTCCTGTAGGCCTCCTTCAGGTACTGGAAGGCTGCTATAAGGTCTCCCTGGAGCCTTCTCTTCTCCAGGCTGAACAATCCCAACTCTCTCAGCCTGTCTTCATAGGAGAGGTGCTTCAGCCCTCTGATCATCTTCGTGGCCCTCCTCTGAACCCACTTCAACAGGTCCATGTCCTTCTTGTGCTGAGGACTCCAGAGCTGGACGCAGTACTCCAGGTGGCATCTCACCAGAGCAGAGTAGAGGGGGAGAATCACCTCTCTGGATCTGTTGCAGCGCAGTGGCAGTATCGTAGCCAATGAGGTTAATCCAAGGCGCGATTATTGCTAATTGAAAACTAATCTTAACTTTTAAAGATAATATCTTCTGCCTTTTAGATAAGTCTACTAGGATGCTAAGGGTCTAGTTATAAATAGGCATGAAGGAGAAAAAGTAGGATTCATAATTGTTAGAGACATCTAAAAACTACTCAAACAGCCCTTCAAAATGAGTAATGATAATATTAATCACATCAATAATTAATATTAATAGCTGTATATTGATTTGGACTGTAAACCTTTGTATTCTCCCTGTAAGCGGAAAAAAATCTCATTTCTACCCCTTGCAAGGCATAAAATCGCTAATTTATGACTTGGTGTGAAGTCAGAGCTAAATGCTTGATGATAGTGAGCATTGTTTTGGGACAGAAATTCCATGTGTGGGAACGAGACAGAAAGCTCCACGTTTATCTTCCATTTTGAGTTGAAGGAAAGAACCAAAATTTTTTGAAAGTCTTCAGAATCTTAGAATGGTTGAAGTAGCCTTGGCTGAGATGGACTTGTTTGCATGGTCCTGCTGGGGCAATTCAACACACTGACAGAAGCAGTTTTTCATAATGCTGATTATTGCTTCTTTTTTTTTTTTCAAGTATTTGTTCATTTGTCCGTGTATCATTATATAAAATATGATGCTGTAATGGTAAAGTGTAGGCTGTGTAGACTTGACCACACGGACTGTAAAAGTTATGATGATCTAGCCAAAGAAGTAATGGTTCCCAAAGAGCCTCTCTTCTACTGAGTCAAATTTTAAAAAGGAACAGAAAGTCAAAATAAAGTGTACTAAGTCTAACTGGCTTTCTCTAAATTGTCTAGAGACAATCAGTATGCGTGAAATTTGATATATGTGGAAAATGATGTCTTTATAAAGAAGTTGGAGATGCATTTAAGTGTCTGTATCATTTTCTCACAACAGTCTGTTCAGAAACACACTGGGCCAAATCCATTTGCCTTTCTCTCGTGAGAATTTCAATTACATTCAATGAAACTAAGTGCAAAAATAAACTGAACAATCTGGGGCCTAATATATCTTTCTACTGGCATCAAAATGAAAACAAAAAAGCTTTTTAGCCTTTTATTTTACTTACATTTCTTGACTTTGGATAGCTTCATTTCTGAATGTTCATGCTGAATTAATTACAGCCTATTTTATGATATGTCCTTGGAAAGAAAGACTATAAAACGTTAATAAGCTTCTAACGTACCAGAGCCGGAAAGTACCTCTATACGCATCATGATGCTAGCATCAGTCTGCTGCATCCATTTCTGTCTGCTGCATGAGAAAAAGTACCTTTTACTGAAAAACGAAGACCATAGCTGTAACATATATGATAGATTATATAACATATATGATAGATTTTCCTGATCTGTCTTTTCCCAGTTCTGACAAACTTGTTTTCTTAAACTCAGGAAAGCTGTCAAGATCAATATATGATAAAAAAACATGTTACTGGAAAATAAACTATGGTCACACAAAGTCCTGTGCATTATTCAGTAAAGCAAATAAAGTGATGTATTAAAACGAGGCAGTAATCTCAATGGCACTTTTCTGACACAGTCTGAAGAATTGAAGGAATATTCAAATAAACTGGGGAAAAAAAATAATCATGTAACAAGGTCTAATAGAATGCCACAGGAGTGGAGGGGTACACATTAATTCCCTACAACTATTTTTTCTAAAAAATAATTTTGATTTTATCTGTAGTTTTGAGGATAAGATTTACTTTTACTTTCTTTCCATTAGAATACCTAGCTATTGCTTTTCATAGTTCTGCGCTGTGTTTGCTATCCCTGTTAAACCATGATGTTCAGAATTAGATGTTAACGGGGTCAAACTAGATATTTTGGGCCATTTTTTTTAAAAAAGGAAAAGCCTATTTTTTACTCCTGTCCTTAGTTATCTAACAAAGAAGACGACATTGCTTAAGCATCTTTTTATTAAAAAACTAAAAATTGGGGCCACTTTAGTTTCTTGTCTATTCTTCAGCGGTAACGCACAAAACTCTCCATCCTCCCCACATCACAGCATGCAGCACAGGGGGACACGCTACTGCACCACAGCTAATGTATGGGTTTTGCCAGGATGGTGCATGGTCCCCTGTCACTCTCCTGGCTTCTTCTGCCTTCTCAGAACTTGAGCTTGACCTTTTGAGATTCCATGCAAAAGGCTGTACTTAAAGTCTAGCAGAGGAAGAGAGGTCCTCCGCTGGGCTGCAAAAACATGAGGCAGCAGAGGACAGGGAGGCATGAACCCATCTGTGAGCAGAATTTGAGAAGTTTGAAGATACTGACTGTGGTCTTTCAAGCAGAACTTCCAAACAGAGGCCTTGTGTGTATGTGTACATGTGTGTGAATACGCTGTGCATTTACATGCACAAAAAACTACATGAAAAACCGAATAATGAATAAAATTAGCAACTTCTTTGAACACAATTTAAAATGCTACTGTTGTCTATAAGAAAGGCTTCTGAAGACTGCATTTGAGTCCAGTCTCTGGTCTGGCAAGTTTAGTGTTGCTGCCTTCATGAGCAGACATTCATCTCAACTCGGATGAATTAAGTTTATTAGAATCTTTATTTAGTTTCCTACACAAAGGTATTCACTGCCCTCTGAGGCACACTGGGGTATTCAAGGCACCTGCATGGACTGTCAGAGATGACACAGAATCTGTGGGAAGCTCCAGCTCTTCTGGAGAGGCAGCTAAGATCCAGGTGATGTATCTGAAGGCATCTTAAAGGGCGCTAAATATCTCTAGCTGGCTCTCTAGGTGGTGTGCCAGGTTGCAGGGTCTTCTCATATTTCATCTCAAACCTTTAATATGGGAATTATTTCTGGACTAAGAGACTGAACTGTAGTTTTCTATAGGTAGTTGTCTACATGGGTCCTCAATATCTAAGCTCTCAATATAGCCAACTGACATTTAGGGCACAAGTCTGTTGCCCAAATGTAGGTGTTAGCAGAAGTCCCATGCAGACCTTTTGATTCAGCTACAGGTTCCCTATATATTTGTGTTGCATTTGTCAGCATCTTGCAGGTGTTTCAGAAATCCTGTGGTGTCTCAAAAGTCACTACATACCTACGCTCAGGCCTCAGAATTGAGCCTTATGTCCATATTGTTGATGGAATCTGCAAAGTGACTGTCCCCAAAGTGGATACTTCTCTTGCATATAGGCAATGACAGTGAGTGACCTTGTCTTTGATTTGAACTGAATGTCCTTTCTTGTAATCTGTCTGAAATGTATTCCTTATTTTAAAAGCACAGGCCTTTTTACTGCCTGTGTTTTTAAAAATGGGTTTGGGATTTGAAGAGCAGGATAAGCCTTGCTCTGTCTCTTCTCACCTCACTCCTTGCAGATGCTCTGGAGGCTTAGAAGATGGGGCTGACAGCAGCCACGGTGTCTGCATCAGCTCTAAGGACAGTGCACCTAGTGCTGCAGGGAGGAGATAACCCTACAAGCCACACTGCCAGCCCCAGAGTCTGCGTGCTACCTTCCTTGTCTTCCTACTTCACATCTTCACCTTCATCCCACGGCGACAGGCTCCCCTCTCAAGTTTTAAGTCTTTTTTTTTTTTTTTTATTTAAGGGACACAAATCTATGTTCCTCAAGAGATTACCCTGCACACCAGGGAATCCTCTTAGCTGAGAGTGAAAGAACCACTCTTCTCCTGTTGATCTTGAACAGTATGGCTCCATAACATGGGGATGAGAGCAGCTGGCTGGGAGGGGAAGACCTGAGTTCTGCTAGCTGTTCCCCACTCTCTACATTTTTTTATTAAACAGGCACCAGATACAATATGAAAACAGTCTTTCTCCCTCTTTCTTGCTTGCCATTCCTCTTTCATTCCTCCCTGCACAGCCTGTACCCCAGCCTCACTACATGCCCCTACATGGTGAGAGAGTGAATCTGGATCCCTTTGTGGATGAAGAGGGCTGAGGGTGCTTCTTCCTATTTGTGGGAAAATGCATTAGCTACTTGATTAGGATGTGAAAGTTGAGAGCTCTGTCTTCACTCCTGTTCCCTCATCCAGGAAGCCATGGCTGTGCTTTGTGCGCTTCTTAATGCTATCACTATGTTCTAAAAGTTCTCTGTGAGCTTCTATTTGAGTCCTTTGGGGTTCTCAAATAGTAACATGTAATTTCTGGGCCCCACATGGCACTGTTACATGTAATAGATGCTGAAGCTACATAGGTTTAATTTGCAAGAACTAGAAAGAAATTTGCATTAAGACAGCCTCTTTAATTCATGTAATCCTCAATACCTTTATTTTTATCCCTCGCTTTGTAATTTCTTCAACTCTTATACATAGGGGTAAATACAAAGGAACGTAAAGAGAAACAAAATCTGTGTTCATTTTAGTTTATTTTTTGTCAAACCATTTGTAATGAATTTGGAATAAAGATAGTGTTTATCTCTTGTTGGCTTTATGAAAACTTACATTTTGAAATTTCTGAATTTCTAAAACAAACATTAGAAAGACATGTGCTTATGGATGCTCTTAATTTTAAAAATATTTGATACCAAAGACAGAATACTTGTCTTTTTCGTGCATTTGTGTACTCTGGCCTCATGGTGGCACAGTTGGTTAAGAAATCACTCCGGTTTCTGTAGTCCCGTGTTGTTCCCTGAGTTCTCAGGGGAGGCACAGATGTAGACTGGAAAGCAATGCTGCCTGCTTCTTCCTCTACAGAGAAAAGAAATTTTTTCTGAGTCAGGCACTTTTTTGTTTGTAAGAAGGCTCTGAAACGTTGAAAAAACGTTTGAAAAAAAGAAGTGCAGCTCTAGCCTAAGAAAGCAGCAGCAAACTCATCTGGTTTTGCAGCTTTCTTCAAGGACACTGAAGGTAGCTCAGTGAATATCTTAGTTAGAGGCAGCTAATATTTGCACTGGTTCATGGACCTGTATTTTGATCTTTTGTTACTTGTAGGATTTCCAAAACAACAGATATGCAGGGTATTTATTAGGCATTTAAGATGCTGTTAGCTGCTTAGTTTTCCTAACAGGTTGACTTTGGCAAAAACTTGACTTTGAGTCTGCTCCCGAAAAACACAGGTCAAAGCCTTGTTTTGTTATAGTCAAAGCCCAAATCTTCACTGATTTGGTGTGACTAATATGTTATCTTAAATTCTTTTCTGTATGTTGCGAAACTTAATTCTTTGGGACATTTATCTCAAATTATGAAATAACATGTAAACTACTTGTTTGAAAATGTTTTTCAGGGTACCACAATTAATATGGATTTTAATAAGATTTCCCTTGTTTTGTTTAACTCCAAATTTCATGGTTTGTACAGATAAATGCTGACACAGTTTTTCAAATTTTCTTCATTCCTGGCTCATATAAATTCCTGGCTAGGAAGTTTTGCCGGGATGAATAACGTTGAGGTCCTAATCTTGAGAAGAAAGTCAGGCCAGCTACTCCTCACTGACATTGTGAGGGAGCAACTATCCTTTAATAAAGATTCTTTTGTATGATTAGGATTTTAGTATTTAAAAAAAAATACTAAGCAAATGAGTAGTTATGTCAGACTAGGCCTTTGACCCAAAAGAGAACAGATTTTGTTTTTTTTTTTAAATTTTACCTGAGGTAATATTTCTAATGATCTTGTACAAATTACAGCGCAGCATAAAGGAAGAACTACAGACAGCTTGCGGTGAGGAACCGAGAATTATCCCTTTGGATGGGCAGCTCTGAATTGTCTTAAACAGACTAAATTGATCTCACAGAGTTTCATAGACTCTTTTTTTTTTTTTTTCCTTTTTGGTGAGTCACTTAAAAGATTTTTTGCTTGGTTGTTGAGTGAGACAGTTTTACTCTGGAAACTGTAAAAAGAAAAGCTGGTGTGCTTCTATCCCCAAGGAGAGAAAGAGTTAGTAGAAGGGGAGAGGAGGAAGGACTTTTTATTGAAAAGACATTAATTTTCAAAAGAAGGAAGAAATCTGATGTTTTTGTGGTAGGTGGGAAAGCTGAGATTTGGATTGAGACTGCATCAGGGTTTTGTTTTTCAGTAGTTTCATTAAAATAATTTTTTATGTCTCTATCATAGCGCACATGTAAGATGCTTTTTTGCTGAACCAGATTCTCTACTTTGAATCCGTATGTGCCTATGAAGGTAGATACATAAAAATACAAGGTCTTGAGAAAAATCCTTTTCTTTACATGCTACTCATGACAGTGCATGTAGACTTGGAGGTATTTTGCAAAGATGTGCTATGCTCAGATCAGATCATTTTTCTTTTCAAAGCAAATGGCTGGTAAACTGCCTTTTGTTTATTCTTTTCTTTTTCTATTGGGCAGCAAGGAGTCTATATTTTCCCCTGGAAACCTATACTACAAGAACAATAAATTTGTCTAAGGAATAACTCCATGCTCTGTTGTTATGTGTCATGCTACCGACCCCGCTTAAGGGACCACATTCTGCCCTTCCATGGGACCTCTGCCTCCTTTGGATGAAGTTCAAGTGCACTGAAATTTGTAGAAAGATCCTCACTGACATCGGTGGGCTCATGATCAGCCTGTCCTGATACCTTCTAAATGATGAACAAGGCTGAGAATACTGAATTGTGCCAAAGTGTCCAGAGAAAGGCTTTGGTAGTGTTTAGGAAAGAAACTATATGGGTAAAATGGAGTATCAAACAGGTTGTGTTCCCTGAGCACAAGATATCCTGGCACTGAGCGAGAATGCAAGAGGCTTTTGTTTTAATAAGAACAGTAGGTAGTTATGTACTGAGAAAGACAATGCTCACATAAAGAAAGGGCAGAGTTAAGGTTCTGTGATACATTTCTTGTAGGTGCTTCTTTTTGCAAACAATGCTTTTTAAACTTCTTTGCCATTTGAAAGCTTTGTAAAGTCCTTCGTTGTCATGTTATCAAAAGTTATTGTGACCTCATTTGAAATAGATTGAGCATCTTGGGTATTTATTTAGCTTAGAGCATCTTGATTCGTGAAAGGGGATGAGCTTTATAAATAAAAGAGTAATTATTAATGCTGTGTCATATGATTCTAGACATTGGTGTGTGAGTAGGGCGCTGTCATAGCAATAAAACTTCATCAGAATCAGAACATCTAGGGATCACAGTAGCTACATTTTTGAGCTCCATTCTTGAGCAGGAGAAAAGTTTACCGTCTCGTCTATTAAAGATTTAATTGTTGGTCTGCAGATATTTTTCAGGCATTTGCTTCATCTGGAAGAACCACTTTTTGTAATATAACTAAAATTGGAAAGTTGTAGAACTGCAAAGTGATGAGTGTCTTAATAACTTGGCTTCTCTTGGCGACCTATAATTAAGATTTCCACTGGGAATGATGGGAATGAACCCTTATTCCCACAGAATGTTGGGCAATCTTTAATGAGATTATTCCCTCGAAAGAGATACTGAGTTTCAGTGAGATAAACACAAAAGAAGTTTTTTTTTTCCAGGAAAAATACCCACAATAATGGGTGTATAAGGACCATCATCCAATATAGCATATGGGGAATTGGTTTGTTTATGGTTTTCTTTCTGATTCTAGGCAGCCTGATCTCATTTTTTTTTGTAAAATGAGTATTTTTATATACAGCAGGTATTCTATTCCATTAAATCCCTCGGCATTGTGCACAAATGACAGCAAAGGTGTGGCTATTGGTCCATTTCCATACAAATTCTGTATTGGCTGATATTCACTCAACTAATATAAAGCCTTTAAAAATAGGGTATGGAATGTAAAATGTTCAATCAAAACATGTATAGAATACTTTTCCTAATGCTCACAACTGTCATTACATCTCAGTTATTTGGATTTGCAGGCAGGAGGGAATCATCTAAAAGAAACATATTTCAGCATCGGAAACTGAAGGGAAATAAAGACTAAATAATAATAATAATAACAATGACAATAATAATAGTAAACTCCGAGTTTTGGAAAAAAGCATCTTTAAATCCATTCTATTTCAGTTTTATTTTCATGTCTTCCCTTTAACTAAATTAATTTCTACATGCGGTTGCAGAGAAATAATGTCACTGAAATCCAGGCAGTCCTTCCTTATCAGTCAACAGCTGTCCCCAGATGCAGCATTTTAATTTTGAAAGGAATATAAGAGCAATACATTTTCACTGACAACCATGCAGCAAACAGCCCTCATTCTATAATAACTTGTCTAAGGTGTTTCTATTCATAGTTGCTTTCTGCCTATTTCATGTAACTGAATTTTATATTCACCTTTTTTACATTGTTTAAAGAGAAGGTTGTCCATTTCTGTTTATAATTTAAAAGCTCATTATTTTTGCTGGCTTCTTTTCTCTTCAGTACTGCTTCTTGTTTGATGTGTTCCTGTTGTCCTACCAGCAGGAATTCCATTGTAACCAGACTGCTGTGCTCAGTGTTCCTGCTGTTTTCCATTTTAATTGCTATTATTATGTTTGCCCCTCTAGTAGAAGACTTGGTAAATAAAGTAGTTACTGTAAACCTTAATCTTTGCAAATATATAAACTGTAATAAAAATTCTGCTTATAAACTCTTTCATATATTCATAAGATCTCTTTAGAGCAAACCGTAGGTCCTTTAAAACTCAGAATAATAAGACATATTCACATTGTTCCTAAGAACTTACATCTCTTTTAACTAACTACTACAACTCAATTAAAGCTATAGGAGTGCTTTCCAAAGGAAGTTATCGTGATTATTATGAGAGACTCTTTAACTGTCATTACTTGTCATTCACACACTGATATCAATGCAATTGCTGTTTCTAATCCTCTGTATATCAGACTCTCAGGAAGCCATTTCATTAGGAGAGATAATACTGCTAGCTATGTCTTGAGAGTGTACTGTAAGGAATTTGAGTTAAATAATATCCAATTTGGTAAGATATTATCTCCAATGTTTCTTTATGTTAAAATGTACTTGGAAGGGAAAGACTTTTCTGCATAGTTCTGACTAAATTTAGTTCTGTTTGGCTGGGCCTGAAATAGAGAATATTATTGAAAACTAGAACCCTCAATCCCTATATTATATCTCCAAAGCTAGAAAACGGATTAGGGGCGAGCCAGAACTGTCACTGTAAAAGCCAGCTGGGAATTTGCCCAAACATCGGGTCATGATGTGGCTCAGCCCAGTATAGATTGGGACCAGACACAAAATCTGGGTCAAAATCCAAATTTTCTCCAAGGGCCTGATGTGTTTTCAGTCAGGCTTTCCTATTTATATTACAGTCACTTGTCTGAGTCTAATAACGAAATCCGTATCAAGCATAACACTAGGAATACAGGCTGTTGGATTATTCATGGCTATGGAATTTGGGAATTCCAGCTACCGTGTCCCCACGACACCAGTGGAAAACCAATGTACCTGATTGATTTTGTGTAATTAATCTGATAATGGATTTTTTGTTTCAAAGCAATTTTATTCAGGATTTGGAAAAAAGAGAGTGTGCCAGACAAAGAGAGGATTCCTTGTAAATGCAACTGTCTTATTCTAGAGAACTGAGCCAGGGCTGCAAAAGTAGTCTGAGAATCAGGGGCTGATTCATCTAGTTTTTTTCCTGGGTACCGACTCTGTGCTGTGCTGAAGTAGCCATAAGACTGCTATTAAGGTTTTCATGAAGATTTTCAGTTTCACAGCATAAGGGTTTATTTTCACATTCCAAATTGTTTGAGAATATTGAAGCCCTGTATACAGGGCTTATTATTTTGAAGGTGCTCGAATTTCTGTGCTTGATTGTTTTTTTTTTTCTTTCTGTTTACAGCCCAGGCAGGCGATGATAGATATTTGTGAACCATTTTGTTGAAAACATCATGAAAAATTCGAGGCCCCAAGTACTCAGCTAATCAGATACTGCTTCCAGTGTTCCCTGTAATTAAATACACTAGAATGATGCAGTCCTGAAATGTTGTTTTTATGTTTAAAGCAGTTTTTCTTTATCTCTTATTGCATTTTAAACCTGCTTTTTTTCATACTTTTTTCATTGTGCAATTGTATGTGCAAAATGCTTGAACGCAGACATCTGATTCAAGCAAACAGAGATGCAGGCACTGAATTTAAGCATTATATGCATAAATATGTCTGATCAGTCATTTGTATGAATGGTTACTCCATTTATTTACAAATTGGCAGTAATTCTATGTGCAGATTAAACATATACTTTGCATATAACAGACAATGAATAATACAGATGGGCTGAAACTGAATGGAGGTTTACTCAGTTATTCATTGCTTTGGTCCATGCTCTGCTTGGTATGTATATTATTTTACCAGACCAAGATATGGAAGTGGCTGCGTATGGGTGAGTAGTATTGTCAGTGAAACTGTGGGTAGTCCCTGAGTGAACAACCATCATAAGTTTGATTTTTTCAGGATAGGCAAACCTTTTATGTTACGGCATATAGGGTGTACTGACCAGAAAGACCACTCTCCTTCAAATTAGAAAGTGTAAATGTTTTCTACTTTATAATTCACTAGGGAATTGTGAAATCCAGAAAGAGTCACCTATCTAGTTTAGAATTATTTGTTCTCGTGCAATATATCACCTATTGTTTATTCTTTTTGTAAAATATTTTTTGATTATTCTGATTAGGAGGTTGAACTGGAGGATTAACGGCATAATCAGATCTAAGTAGTAAATACAACCTTTATTAGGCATCCACCTGGTTTTGCTCCGATTGGAGGACGTCTCTAATAGACCTGGATGTTTTTCCGCATGTTTAAGGATCCATTATCTCTGGGAGTCAAGTAGCTCTTCTGAAATGGAATTCCAATAGGAAAAGGAGAACCTAATGTGAAAAAGATTTTTGCACACCTGTCTGAAGAAAATTGCAGCAAATGGGTATTTCTTGGATACGGAGTTACAAAGAGTCCAGATAAATTAGGAAAAATTCGGAATCATGCTAAATGTATAGAGGCTGTGGTGAAGATCCTTTTTTTTCACATCTATGAGAGATGTATAGCAAATTCTTATACTAAGAAATAAATCATGTATGCTAGGTACATGCACATATACATAGTGAATTATGGTTCAGTTCGGCTTCAGTCTTCTATACAGTCTATTTTGGTAGCCTGTTTCTTTATCTCCTTGTTTTTCAGGATAGGCACACTCCCAGGGCATCTCCAAATGTCTATATGGTGTCAAGTTTAGTTTTCTATCACCCAGAAATATAAATGCTAGCTGCAAGCTGTAATCTGACTGCGTGGCGCTAAATGATCTCTAAAACAGAATAGACTCACAGACCTTAAATAATTCCTTTTATTCTTTGTCAGCATCCACACAATGCACTTAATACAAGTAATGACATCAGATACGTACAGCATGCTCTCAGTACAGTCACATGCTATAACCATGTCATGATTGTGTTCATTTATATTGTTTTAACAAAGGCCATTGCCCCTCTATTCATTTTATACCTGGCTGCATCTTCTCAGTCAAGGGGAGCTTGAGGCCTGAATAATTTTTAAAGTATGTATTCATGCTTTTGGTCAGTTACCTTAGATTTTGCCAGCTGCCTATAGTAGCATGCAATGTATAGTGGTTCAGGAGTTTGTGGTGAATTTAGTATACTTGAAAATATTCCCAAGCATATTTGGTAGAATGGTCTGAATATTAATGCATCTCCTGAGTCAGTACAATTCCTCACTGTTCTGTTGTTACTGCTTTCTTTGAAATTCAGTCAACAGCCTGCGATACCAAAACAACAAAAATATGTGCACTTATCTTCCGGCCATTAAAATCCTACAGCTGTGTTTACCTTCCTTTTTGTGCAAGGAATGAGTAAAAAGCTTTCAATCAAATGCATTTAAAAAAGAGGAAGGACAAGGGAACTCCCTAGCAGGGATTAGACGCTGCAGCCTTCCTGGCACTTGCTGCAGAACAGAAACATCCTGTATAATGTTAGCTACCCTTTTCATTCCTATTGAAGCAGCGGCAGAGTTTGTGGCACCCCCAGCTTAATGGGTAAGGGGCCCATGGGTACAATTCTGCAGTCTAATCATTCCAGGTAATTTGCCGTCTGGATGATTGGGTTAAGGCAAAGTGGTCCAGAGACTTGAATTCATTTCAACCCCGACTCATCGTCACAACTGGAATGAGATTCATGTTTTAATCTGAAACTTTTGTCCATATATATTAATGATTCTTCTCTCCTACCTCCCACACCATGTGCAAAGGAAAATTATATACATTTGTTGTTTTAATTTCAGTTTGATCAGTGAAAGGAGGCAGGAATCTAATGTATGAATGAGGAGGGAGAGAGACAGCTCTCTAGACTGATATCTCTAGCTATATAATCCTGCAAAAGTATATGCTTCCCATGCTTGTATTTTTTTTTAAAAGCTATGACTATCATTCTTGCAGAAACCTTACGTGCTCCTTTCAGTACATGAAATATTTTGATCTAGACATGGATTTTTTTATTACCTTACCTTTACGCAAAGGAAAGCAAACTGAGTCAAACACACATTTTGAAAACTGAAACAAACAAATGACATCCCATACCCTCACCTTTTTCACTGGAGTAATCCACTATAGGAAAATTTTATTTACCAAAAATTATTCAGTCTTTCTCCCACTCTTTCACTTCCCCCCAGAAAACAACAGAAAGGCCGAACTTCTCACAGAGCAATTTTTGGAAGGTAAAAAAGGTCACCCATTTCTCTTTTCATTTTCAAATCCCAAGAGGAGATTTTCAAGGATACTAAGGGCTGTTAAGCACCCAATTCCCACTGAGAATCAGAGAGAATTGGACGACTGACTGCCCTTTGTGTCTTTGATTTATTTCCCTCTTTGGTCTTTACTAACAACAATTTTTTCTCATTTGGAACACACTGATTGAAAACATCCAAGGTCAAATTCATTTTGTGGAATTCTACTGAAGGCAACAAAGACACACACCAAGATGGAGTTGAGTCCATAGCTGTACTTTTAGCCTCTCATTAGTACCAAATCTTCGTTTTTTTATCTCCATCAGAGCCACTTGGAGAAAGAGAGGAAAAGACAACTTAATAAGTAGTTAAAACCAAAGTGGGGTGAAAAATAAATTGAAATATTTTTTACAAAGTTAATTTTTTAAAATCTGTTCATCAAAAATATTTTGCTATTTGCAAATTTTTTTGTCCTATGTTTCCTCTGAAAACTTTACAAGAAAAAATATGGGCTTCTTGTGTAACTAGTTATTTCTTTTTAATCCTTTTTTCTGCGTAACGCCCGGTTGGTTGTTAAGACTGGAATTCATCTCACATCACTTTAGAAATCTGCAGTCTAGCTGTCTACATTTGAACTACTTTTCCTAGACTCCATTTATAGTCTAAAGGAAGACAAAGGCACTGCAGGACATAATTAATCTGACCTATCCTAAATAAGATGTGAGGAATAACACCCTATGTGTACTTGTTTTTCTCCACTAGCAAGAAGGGTAGTCCAGCTGGCTAGATCAGATTTGCACTGTAGGAGTCTACATTTGATCAGATGAATACTCTCCTGCTGTCATACATTTCTTCTTCCTTCCAAGGCTAACCTTGTTCAATCTGGTGTGATTGCAGTTTGTTTGTATGATAAATTACATTTGTGAATCTTCATATGTTCCACTCTTTCTGATGTTTGTGCATTAAAAAAGACAAATTCATGAATATGATGAATCTGATGATGTAAAATTTGATACATTTGTCTGTCTAAGATACTATATTGGCCTCTGTCACAATAATATATGAGCACTTTAGCCATCCCTATTCATTTATATACTTCATTAAAAATCACTGCTCTTTATTCAAGTATAGTAGCATTGTTCAGATGTAATATAGAGTTATCTAGGTCAAACCAAAATACATTTTAATTCCTATCAAGGATATAAAGGGAGTTAAGTGGAAGGATTATGGTTCAGGAACTTGTAGCATCTGTCATGGTGATGACTACAGGTTCCAAGTGACTGGAGACTGGTGGTTCAAGTCAGACTCCTGAGATCTCCCTGAACAATTCCTTCAGAAATGCCGTTGCCTGGGATTTGTTACTTCCTGGGGCAGAGTTTCCAAATTTCCCAATGAGGTTACTGAAGGTGCTGTTCAGCATTAGTAGCTAGTTAGAAAAGCTCCCTACTTTCTGATCTGACAGTGTATCAGAATGAAATCACACTCCAGCTATGTTACCATTTTGGTTTAATTCCCCATGATCTGTTGTTGCTGTGATACCTTTCTGGTTATAGCGTTTTCATAATTAATTTTTGGCTCAGTATTTTAAAATACGGTTTTGTTCAGTAAGAGCCATTCTCCTTTGATCGTAACAATAAGTGCAGACAAGTTAGGGAAATCAGTTTGTCTGGAGCTCTGACACAACCAAATGCAGTTTATAAAGGTTATTTTTAATTACTTGGGCCTTGCTTAGTTGAATAACTGGACAACCAGCACTTAAAACACCATGTGTGTTCACTGACTCTAATATCTGAATTATGGCTGAAAATGAGAACTACTCACCTAGTTCACTTAGTTTTTTGAGAATATCACTACGTGGCAGGAAAAATGGAAGATGTACATGACTATTCTGCTGTTTACTTAATGTCTTTTTTAGCTTTACAGTTACTGTTGAGCTGTAATTGAACAGTCTGGTTGGGTCTACAAAGCCACAAGGATAATTGAGAAGCACTTATTTTTTTTAATATATATTGTTTTAGATACTGTCTCAATCATCTAGTAAAATACATTTCCTAAGTAGAATGGTGGGAATGAAAGGTTGTTTCCCAAAACTGTAGTCCTAGAAGGTACTTTGCCAGGTAGCCTCATGAATAACTTGAGCATAATCAATTTTACTTACATCCTTCCTGATGATTCCTTGTTTATGCAGTATTAAAGACCTCCAATTAGGAAGATTCCACAACTTCCCCAGCCGATTTCTTGCAATGCTTCATTTCATTTTACTATTATAAAGGCTTTTTTCTTATTATCTAACCTAAATCTTCTTTTCTGCCCTTTAAACACAATCCACCATAAGTTTAGAAAACAGATTATTTTCATTGATATTTTTAGGACTGTGGTGTCATACTGTCACTTTGATCTTCTTGTCCTCAGTGTAAACAACTAAATGTATTCAGTCTTTCCTCATAGGTACTATTTTGTAGATACTTGATGATTCTTCTCATTCTCTTCCAGTTTGCACCTGGTCCACACCTTCTTTGAAGTTCAGGGACACCAGCTAAGACTTACCAGTTCTGAATGGAGTTAAAGGACTGATTCTTTGAGTTTTCCACGTTGCAATTCTATTTATATATCCCAGTATGGTGCTTATCTTTTTTGCATCAGGATGATATTGTTGGATATTGTTGACACATGCTGAATGTGTTTCCACTGTAAAGCCACAATTGCTTTTTTTATTTTTTTTTTTTGAAGCATAGGTGAACAGCCAGCATATAGAATGACTGTATGGACATATAACATTTGTTTGGACTCTACCTGGTGTACGAGACAGCTATTCTGTACATTATTTCATAGTCTGTACATTATTTCATAGTGCCAGGCCTTTTAGTATTCTTATGGTAGCCCTAAAACCTATATTGTTTTTTCATAGAACTTCTGATTAGGTGTTGTTCTAACATCATGAGCAGTTTGTGAAGTTGATTCTTTCTGATACTACTGTTATTACACCATGTTTTTCAGACCGTACCTCTGGTTTCTCAAGATGAGTTTTGATTTTTACCCTGTACTCCAAAGTCCTGGCTGTCCTCCCTGTCTTATCTGAAAATGTAATTATCTGCACATTTAATAAGTATACTCTTTATTTTCTCATCCAGGTCAATGGATAGCAGAACTGGAGCAGACCCCCATGGATACTCACACAGTATGTTCTTCTATTTTGACAACGAAGCATTGATAACTAGTTTGAGTACAGTTACAGTACTGGCTACAGAGCTATTCATTGAAAATGAGACCAGTGAAGTAGAAACAATTACTGATTAATATTTTGGCAGCTTCTGTTGCAAGTTATTTTCTTAACTTCATTCTTAGTGTAATCTTTTTTCTTTTTTGGTTTAAATAAAAGACCAAATAAAAGAACCAAACTGCTTGCTCTGTGAAAATGGGCACTATTAAGAGACGAATCACTGTTATGGTATTTCTGCTGTTTAAGGCAAATTGCCAGCTTCAAGTAAGCTAATTTGTATATTGATCAGCAGAACTTACCACTTTGAGGAAGAGCGTATTTCTTGCTAGGTATATAAAGCAAAGGACTCACAGAAACTCTGAATTAATAAAGGAATGGTGTATAGCGAAGATTTTGATGAGATTGATAGACCGGTTACCTTCACGGAAGCACAGTGTTTCTGAGAGTATCTCTGGGATATACCATTGTCCATGTATAAGACACAGTGTGTATGATCCTCTTTGGTTTGCATTGTGAGCTTCTGTTTTTTAATGCTTGTCTTTATGGTTCAATTCATGGTTTAGTTGAGGATTTTCATGTGTATTTATACACAGACTCAGAAACAAGCACACACACACACATACACATAGAGTTCTTCCCAGAACCCAAATTCTGATTTTTATTGTATGGATAAAACCCTATTCAAATCTTTGTAGGGTTACACAGTTGTAAAATTGAAGCTGAAGTTTACCTTTCAGTCTATAAATAAATATGTTAGCCTACAAATAAATGAAATAGAAACTAAAACCTATGAAAAAACTGTCAGATGGAGCTGAGCAAAGAACCCTGTCTCTTCCCTTGCTTACAGAAACCAGAGTGCAGATGTTCAGCCCTGACTGCTTATTTGCAATGTTACTGTTCAGGTCACGGGTGACCATCTGTTTCCTTTCACTTTATGACACGGCACTTGCCCTCCATGAATCTTTCTGAGTTTCCTTCTGATATGATGGCAAAAGAGGAATGAAAGAAACACTTATTTGGACAAGAGGCAGAGAAGCTTGAATGAATAATATTATGGTAGTAAAACAGTGTGATTCTTCTCTTTAGTTTCCAAGCATCCCTAATAGTGCCGTTAACTCCTCTTCAAACAGGGGGAAGAGAGAGAGATGCAGCCCTAGAGTTGACTTTAGCCCTTGTAGGGCTCTATTTCTTCCCATTGAGTAGATTGGCCACCTCAGGAAACTGATAAAGAGAATAGTGTAAGTACCTAAATTAGCTGCCGTAGTATGAGTGCTCCTCTAAATATCCGGACTAACGCTTCAAGGGAGCAAGTGTTTGTCTAAACTTTGTAACAGTAAAACATTAGCTCTTTCAGAAGGCTGAACTGGCATTCGGTATGGTTTCATGAATCAGAGGTCTTTTCTGTAACACAGATGGACATTTTTTAGATTAATTCTAACCCTATATTATGAATAGTTCTCTTCATGAGTGGGCCTGGGTTTATTTCTACAGGGAAATAGTATCTTTTCTTTTTTGAACAAGATACTTCTAAGCATAAGGGGAGAGAACAATGAGACAATGTTGAAAAGAAAAAACAGAATGCAAAGTTAACCACAAATTTCCATAATGAGGAAACAAGCCACAATGTACTCTGAGATGGTGCCAGCCAGTCCCTCATTGGTTTTCAATACAAAATAGAAGGCAAAATAAGAAAAGTTAAGGGACTTTCAAACGAACTACATGTCCAGTTGATTATCTTTAAGACTCAATTTCTCGTGTCTAATATATGTATGCAATACTGTTGCATGTGATCACATTCACTTGAATGAAAGGGCAACAAAATTCTGTCCAATGTATACAGTATGCAGGGAAGCTACCTCTTATGTCAGTATACTGACGTTCAAGAGTCTGCTTAAAATCTCAAACACAGCAACTGACTGGAAAGATGGGGTTTATTTTCTGTATTTTCAGTAATCATATTGCAGAACGTTAAGTTTATAGCATGGCCAATGTGCTTAAAAGCTTGATATTTTTAATGTTTTGAGTCAGATTTATATCAGTATAACTACTTTTTTTCTGGATGTATGTACAGGAGAAGAATTTAACCTATTCTTTCCAAAATATACCTGTTCTAACTAAAAATGTTTCAGATATGAAATATCCAGTTTAAGTAGCTGGCTGCAAGGTCTCAGAGATCTAGCTTAGCTGCAAGGAGTCTTGGGCCATTATTTGACTACACCTACTGTCAAGTGAATGAATACTTTCAGATTTGAAACAATTCATTCCAAACCAAGTCTTACCATTTTTAAGTCTTACCATTTTTAAGTCAACTTCAGAACCTATAGACTTAAATGATACTAGATCTTTGAGTCAATTTTGCCAATCCTCACAAATGGTAGATCTAGGTGAATATCAAAATGGACTGTATATAACAGTGTGCTCTATCAGCATGAATGCGACTGATTGTGTTCTATATTTGCATTTTACTTGGCAACTTTTTCCTTATTTACAGAAAACTGTATTAATCATGGTATCTGCTAATGAAGTAGTGTCTCCAATAGAGAGATGATCTTGACTTGAGCTTCATTCGTAGTATTTCCATGTCATTTTTTCTATCACTGAGTCAGGAAATCAATATTATTATTACACAACTGTGCACTGAACCACCTTTGAACTGTAATCCTAAAGGCAGCAAAGAACAGAAAAACTTGTGTATTTTTGCAGTCTATGTGAACAAACTTAGAGCTGGGAAGGAGGGTCTCAGCAATTGCAAAATACAGTACTGCTTCTTCTGAAGTCAATATGTTTGCTACAGATTTATGTCACTATAAATAAGTTAAGTGAGTTATTACTCTAAACACTGAAACAGAAAGTAATGCATACATGGAAAAGAAGTAGTAAATTTTCTTCTTTAATTTAGGAACATTTGCTATAGAACATTTGCATATGACTGGACTTTATAAAAATGCAACAGAACACCTATTACTTCCCATGGGAAATTATTCAGCAGTCTAGTAGTTCTAATGCTCCAGGTGCTTTTTCTCTTTTCTTTTTCTTTACTTCATGCTATTAATTGTAATTTCACAGGTACTGTATAAAATTATTCTTGTATGCCTTTGATATTAACACCATTGATATTAATGCTTCTGTGTTTTTAGCTCTCTAGATTACTGCACAGAAGCATCACATTATGTTTATCTGTTGCAGTAGAGGTGAAAAGTACTCAAAAGTTAAAAAGGCAGTTTAGGCTGCACATGTATGTAGGATAAAGCCCTTAATGACATAATCACATATATTTTTTCTAGACGTTCAGTCAGACCAGCAAGGTGAATTTAAACATGTGATCAGGAAAGTTTTTAGCTGGAATTGAGAGTTTAAGTATAGGAATATCTTATTCTTATGTCTTGGGGTGTGCGAGATACCCTAGATATACACATTGTTACGCAGAAGCATGTGTCAGACCCTGGAGATGAACAGCTAATTAGAATCACTGAGATAATATCTAACTGCATGGATGCACGGGGAAGTTGATGCTTCTGGCCGCATTTGCATGATAGCCTAATAACTCAACTGTTTGCCAAAGGACCTCTTTGATCTAACTCCTCACTGTAAGAGGATTTTCACATCCAGCTTTTGTGTTCTAGGAGGGCATCTGTACCGACAGTCCCTGGAGTGATCTGACCATGACTTAGCTTCTCTTCTTATTATCACTGAGATATACTACAGCCAGAAAGGGAAAGCTGATCAGACCGGATGGCAAGAGCCTTGCCCTGTAAATAGTTGTTTGGGCATTTGGCCAGGAAGGGTCATATGGGTTCTGGTCCTGCACAGTTTCTTTTTTCTCATTTTTGTCAAAGACAAATTCTTAAACTACCCTGGGAGCAAACCAGTGTCTAAATGCAGGAAGTGATTTCAGGCACTTGGAACCTGGAATGCTGACTGGTGGCCATGAAACAGGTGTTTAAATCCAGACAAGACATTTTAGGCACACTGAAGCTGTCTGGTAGAGTAGGATCATGCATCTTCATGTTCCACATACTGTCTGCTTTGAATCCCAGTCTAGGGACTTAATTTCTCCTCCAGACAATGTAGGAGAAAGTTGGATGTCTGACTCAGCTTTGTGAATTCTTTTTTTTTTTTTGAATACTCTGAGTGCATAACTTTTAAACATTGCAACACCGAGCATTATTATGTCAAAAGCCTTTTTTTGAATGA
The DNA here is from genome assembly GCF_964199755.1 of Larus michahellis. Classification (NCBI taxonomy): domain Eukaryota; kingdom Metazoa; phylum Chordata; class Aves; order Charadriiformes; family Laridae; genus Larus; species Larus michahellis. The sequence continues at coordinate 137,072,210 of NC_133897.1, read as the reverse complement.
TTACCATGGTGAACATCACTCTAAAATTATGCTTCTAGAATGACAGAAAAGTATTTTCATTATTTGGCTTAATGCATGACTCCAAGTCTCTCATTTCCTGCTCATTATTTGCACCCTTTACATCTAGGGACTCTGGTACAGGCAGAGAGAGCAGTTTCCCAGGTTGTAGTCTCCATTGTCCAGGTTACTTACACCCATCTTGTGTCCCCTTTTCCATTGGGGGTTGGAGCTAGATGATCTTTAAGGTCCCTTCCAACCCAAACCATTCTGTGATTCCTTAAGTGCATGTTGAAGAAAGCATTCTATGATATTTTCCCAGTTTCCATGTTAAATAATTTCTAGTTTGTTCCAGCATCTAATTCTCTCTTGTCCTTTGCCCTGGTTTTTCCTTGCTTTTGTTTTGCCATTTCTTGTTATGAGCCTGTAAATCAGTCCACTTAGCCAGCCAGTTCCAGAGTCCTTTACCAGGCCTGGCACTCTAATTCTGACCCAATATTACTCCTAGTTTCTCACTCCCATAGCCATCTAGCCTCAGTTAGCTGTTCACTTTTCATCTTCCAGAATCTGTTCTAATCTATTACAGCCACTTCTCCTTTTCTCTTTCCCAGTGACTCTTTTACACTGGGAGCGCATGGCTTCTTTCTCCGTGTTGCCACGAGTGGGGAAAAACCTGATTTTGTGCTCAGGAGGAACAGACATACTAGAACAGTGAACTGACAGCAACTTGCTGCAGGCTGTCTACATTCACAGTGTCATCCCTGGTGGAAGCGTATCCAATGTAGAGGACGTTTTCAGGGGATTTGTTCTCCAAATCAAAGCAGTGTGAATCTAATACACGTGAACAGTACATTCTTCAGTGGATTTCAAGGTTAGAAGTTGAGTCGCCAAAACACCACTCAATGGATTAATGATAAGACCCTGCTTTGTCCCCACTTCTTCTAGCTTTTGTAACAGTTGGATGTCCTATACCAAAACCACCCTGTTATCTGATGGTTGGCTATAATTCATGAGAACAATTCATCTCCTTTTATTGAAATATTCCATGACTCTACCACACTTCTGGATGTACATTCACACATTACCAAAATGCAAGTGTTTGCTCCTGTCATATGTAAGACATGACCAGCATCTGATTGTGAGATCTGATGTGTGACCCTCCTCCCTCCTGTCTCCCTGCTGTTACAAAATGTGTGGTGGTCACATGACAAAAAAATCCTTTCATTTTGTTTGAGTAACATAATGTGGGAGAGAAAGGATGGGGCATATGAAGCATCTTGAGTGTCTCCATAAGAGTCTATCATCTGCCTCCCCTCCACTTCCAAAAGGCTGGGCATGGCTGCTGTACCTACAGCTGATGATTCCCCTGAGAATGATTCCCCTCACCTTGAAATCAGAAATAGCTCATATCTTGTATTCCTACTTCTCTAAAAAATACTAGCTTGACTCTGACCTGTGAAATTAAGTCCAAATGATTGGAATTTCTCCAAGTTATAAATGTCTGAATCCAAAGACTTAACCAAGAAGGTAGTGTTAGTAGTGCATAGATGCTAACTACAGTTTTGCTTTTTGGGCTTTCCTTATAAATTCCTCCAAACCCAACATAAACAGCAAATGGAACCCATTATTTTCTCGTTAAGGATATGATTACTATAAATATGCATACAAAAGTTGTGATTTTCTATTGCCAAAGCATAATGCATGTTTATTGAAAAATTCCGCTGGGGTACGTATGTATATGTTTGAATACTTGAGAAGGTGTCTGTGAATAATGCAAGAATGGTACGTCCAGCGAAGTCTCTTTCCATCTTGATTCCATGAGCATGGGCAATGTGCTGAAGGGGAGCTTCTTATGAGGCAAATGGTTCGCTTCTCTGTTGCCAAGTGTTGTTTGACAGCCCCTTGGGGGGCTCAGACAGATGAATCAACCCTCTAGTTTGCTTTGGGAGTCTGGGGTCTTGTCAGGGATTTGTAGATCACAAATGATGATGGTCTTCTGCTTTCTCTCTGCATTGTTTCCTAGATGTGCAGTGTTCCCAAAGTGAATAATTTTGCTCCAAACTGAACAATCCGGTCTGCAGATAACTAGGATATATCACTCCTGTGGTCAACACTGTATTCCTGAACTAAGATTTCACTCATGCTCACCAGGAAATGTTTCTTGCAGTGTGCATAATAATTCATTCAAACCTCCTGCTTTCATTTTTTTTTTAATTTATTTTTTTTTAAATCTTGATGAATACATCTTTATTAATTTTTATTTCAAGCATTCTTCTATTTTAGATATGGCTGATTCAAACTCCTCAAACAGCTTTGAAAAGCCCTCTGTAAATAATATGTACATACACAATACAACATACAATTTACAGAAGCTGTTTTGTTCTTCCCCAGACAGCACAGCTCCAAAAGGCAGTATACTGCCATCCAGGTGACTCTAACACTCTTTATAGAAATAATAAGTGGCACACCACAACACCCTAAAGCTCAAGCAGTTCCAGCCTTACCATATCCCTATCGGATTCATACTGGCCTTTCTTGTTGTGGTGCCAATTTAGACGAAAGCAGCAGCCCACAGACCTGTGCATGGACAGGCTGAATTAATCTCTTCATTAAAATCAATGGAATTATTCCTCGGGAGATACACAGGAAGCAGAATTACAGGCACTAGAGGGCTCTAGAGCTCTGTAGGCATGACGTATTTTATATGAACATTTAGTAGAAAACTTAATTACCTTCGTTAAGCGAAACACAGCTAGCTTAGGTATTAGGCAGAAGTAGGAAATTTTCTCTGGACTTCAGAGGAAACCATCCAATCCCTGCAGGAAAACAGGGATTACTTCATGGTAAGCAGCCCCAATTTCTAGCCTTCTTAAAGCTATTCCAGCTCTTAAACAAATAAAAATTCAATTGTATTGGAAATTCTGGAAAGTGCAAAAAAAAAAAAAATCACTCAAAAGCTAGAAATCACCTTATACACAAACTAATGACTCACTTTTTCTTGCCAATCAACTCCTTAAATGAGATTTTATCATTGAAAACAGTTCACCTAAATATAATAAAATAATAACAGCTTTATTGAAAAGTTCGCCCCCACACACCCTAACTTACAATTGGCTATTTATTTTCTTCCAGTTGTATTATAAATTCCTATGGGAACATAGATCCCTTTTTGATTTCAGGCAGGAAATATCATTCTGTCAATATGCTTGTCTAACATACACTAAGTCATTTTTTTCCAAATAGGTGACATTTTAACATCACATTTCATTTACACAAAGACGACAGTATTAAGAAAACTTAATGTAATCATTTTTCTTGTATGAGTAAGAATCCAGATACCAGTCTGGAATGAATTTTTCCAGCAGCGTTAAAGGTAATAATGGTTAACTTCCTAACTGCTGATGCTTAAATTTTGGGCTTTTCCATTTGTGGTTGTTCAGCTTCTTGAGTAGCTGTGAGTAGCTTTGTTTTTCTACTTGTAAGTTTAGTGAGGACTCTATCCAACAAAGCTCATAAGTAAAATTTAAAGCAGGAAAAAGATCCAACGAACCATTGACTTATACATAAGCTTTGCCCTTTTTTTGGCGGAGGGCCTGCGTCCTCATTGTATATCTTGTTTGTCAGGTTCATTGATGGGTCCCAGCCTGTGAGAACTGTGTATTCAAGAAAAAAGACAAATACCTATGGTGTTCCTAAGCAAAAGCTAGACACAGAGAAGACATGCTGTGGAAATCTGTATCAGGATGCAGGATTGTGCCCTACTGTTTATGGCCAATGCAATCGCTTGGTTATCCTCCTTATCAGACTATGCCACAGTCACCATTTCCCAGGCATTACAAAGGCATTATTAGAACATACAGTGTTACGAAAACATATGATATTAATATATGGCATATCTGAGAGACAAATTGTACAAGAAATGCAGTTTGTATGCATCGTAGCTAGAGACTGGCATAACCTTTTGGTAAGTAAAGAAAGAAGTTTCTGTGCTGTGCTTTTGGGAGTTGTTGTCCATGTGGATGCTGCTTGTGCGACACATGTTCATTTAGTCCTTTTTTATTTGCAGTTTCTTAATGGCCAAAGGGCATGCTTAGGGACTTCAAGTCGTGTTTGCATTATGGAATATGTCTAGTGTCAACAGTGTATTTTCTTTGGGAAAAAAGCCACTACTTTTTTAGTCCCACTTTCTAACTTTCCAGCAAGAGACGGAAATAAACTCAAAGTTAAGAATCCTACATTTAAGTGTCTTCATATAAGTGTCTGAATGTGCACTGGGTGTCTAAGCTGCCACTGTAATCATTGGAGATTTAGCCAACATCACCAGCAGAGCCTGAAGGTTCTTTCAGCTGACATTAAATCAGGTTTCAGCGTCCTGTCAGCTGAACAGTGCTGTACACTTCACTGGCGAGGAACTCAGCTCAGGAGCCCTCAGCCCCAAAGGAGAGACCCAGCATGGTCCCAGCTCAGGGATCTGGACTCCAGCCTGTAAAGAGTGAGCAGTCTGGCTTGCTCCCAAACCACTTCTCTACCGTCAGCTTCCCTTTCAGAAATCTTTGGGTGTTAAATTAGCTGTTATTTCAAGAGAAAGAGAAGGAGGATTTCATACCATTTTTGTAACGTATACTTCAGTGCTACCAGCAGTGGCCAGGAAGGATTTTTTCCCACCTTTCTGATGTTCAGTATAGCTTGTGGGTTTTATGTTTTCCACCTTTTTCTGGAGCACAAGGTGTTGCAACATGGGCAAGCAGTGCTTAAGGCCTTATTGGCATTTGAGAAACTCTCAGAGGTCTGACTGGTATGTGTCATTTAGGGCTAAACTGATATCTAGATTTTGGTCTAAGAATGTTTGCAAGGTCAAGTTCACACAGACCTATTGGATTTTGCCTCTCACTTTAACTGTGAGCCAGAGTGCAATCGATGGAATTGCCTGGCCAGTTTTGCTTAGCAGATTTTTCTACTACTGCAGTGACTCAGGACATCAGTGATGACTGTGACCAATAAGGCTACAACAGCAGCATATTTACAATGTCTTAACTGTTGGAATGGCTTCTGCATGCATCATAGCATGTGTTACCTGAACATGCTGCACTTAAAATTCACTGTGTACAGTAAAGACAGCTCTCAGTACTTTCTGAAATTCATTTCCCTCTATATAATTTGAATCAACAAAATATCAATTCAAAATTATTGTTTGCATTTAAACTCTTGGGTCATAAATAGTTTCTGTTTTCTATTTGATCCGCTCTCTTCCCACTCAAAGAGCAAAATCTTGGAAAATTACCTTTGGGTACAAATTTTTAAATATCGGGATAGTGTTTTTGTTACAGAATCATGTTTTTTATGGTGATAGATATTTTTTATTAGCCCCCAGCATCATATGCACAATATTCTCATACCCAGATGCATGGTGAAGAAGATGTTAGAAACTTTTTTTGCACAGAAAGGTTTTGTGACAGAGAAAGACACATATTGCAGCTCTAGATTTCAAGTATTTATTTACACTGAAAAGATAGGTATGGAAACCAAAACAAAAGCAAACTGATATATCTAAAGAAGAAAGCTTTGCTTTTCTCCAGGACTTGTCAATGTAGTCAGACCATGGCCAGTTTATACATCCTGCTACCTTCAAGAGCAGTTAGCTTAAAAATATTTTATTTGTCAAGGAAGCCTCACAGCATTATGCTGTACTACATGATGCACCACATGAGCGCTCATTTTGTGAATTGTAACATTATTTAAAAGCATTATAAAAAGATCAACTGCCTTCTTTTGTTCTCTCTTGACTGGTAATTTTGTACTATCTGCTGAAATGGCAGCATTGGTGGCTGATTACAATGCTGATGTCAATGAAAGAGATGTCAAAGAGATGCCGCATCCTGTTAAAAATGCTACCTTCATTACATATTGGTTTGGTCATGTATATTGCAAATTATTTTTGAGCATTAAATAAAACTGCATGGCATTGTCCATAAATTGTGCTTTTTTCATTTAGTGAATTTTTTCCCAGTCATTTCTTCTCATACAGAAAGACTGAAATATTTCAATGCTAATAATAATAATAACAATAATAAACATTTGATTCAAAAAAGCATTGTTATTCCAGTCTCTCAACAGTGAATGCATTATCTTGAACTGGAAGCAACTACATTGCTATTATTCTCTTACCTGTCTCCTTAGAAAGGAACCATTGAAAGGACCTCAGAATTTCAAGGGTCACGTATTTCATTTAACAAATTATCCACCTTGAACATTTTAAAACAACAGAAATGTTGCAAAATGTTGCTTCCTTATCTAATATGACTCTGTTGCAGCCAGTAATTCTGTGCTGATTATGGAAATTTAACTAAGCTCACCTGTCCTCCAGTGGTGGGTAGCGTGAACAGCACCCGAATAAAATAAAATCGTTGAAACAGACGCAGTAATATAAAGATGTTTTGGCAGACAGAAAGAAATATTTCTTCAAATTTTTTTTCTGTACTTAATGTGTTAGATCATTCCTATATTTTGAAGCAATAATTTTAAAAAGAATAGTTCTAACTATGACCATACATCCTCTGGAGTTGCTTTATTCTACGTGTTATGGAAGTGCTTGGAGATGGACAGTCTACACACCTGAGAGTTTAAAATATTTAAGAAAGTGCATGTGGGTGTAGGGGTGAGAATAAACAGACACTTAGAGAGGACAAGGCAGATCATTTACACATGGTGCTGCAGCAGAGCTAAAACCTGTGTCCTGACTTGTTTTGTCTGATGAACTGTGCTGTGTAACAGGTTTCATAATTAGGTGCTTAAAGAAAACTAACACTTTGCTTAGGTATGCTGAATGCCACATCATAGATAATTATTGTCTGATATTTTCCTTATAGTGAGGCTTTCAGTCATTTTCATGCCACATCAGTACCCACAAAACAAAGAAAAAGAAAAAAACCCAAACAACTACAAGCCCCACCAACACATCTAATGCTATTTTATTTGGGAGTTTCATCAGACATGGCCAATAGTGGGAAAACACAGGTCATTTTTTTACCCTCTTCACATTCGCAATTATTTTTCTTATTTGGAGGTGAGGCAAAGTTGTGAGGCAACACATGGAAAAGAATCACTTCTCCATTCATGGACACCCGCAACTCTATTGCCATGTCAATGAATGTTATTGATGATACAAGCAACTTGTTGGAGCTGAAAAAGACAGAAGAGCAAGATATACCCATGGAAATAAGGAAAAAAAGTGAGAGGTAACAAATGCATCCTGTCTGGTATTTCATATGCAGAGGTGTTTTAGATTATAAATAATAATTGCATTGTTTTAAGTTTATTCAGGACAAAAGCAAAGGCAGTTTCTGTAGATCTATATTTTTAAGTGATATTGATCCATCTCTGAAATATGCATGATTCTCATATGTGTAAATTTTGTTAACTACCAATTTCAGTAAGAATGGGATTTCTACCTGGCTCCATTGAAACCAAAGGTAAAAACCACACTGACTGTATTGAGGCTAGCTTTTCTATCATCAACACTATTTTGACCGAAGTAAATGATGTCATCTTTTGTCATTGAAAAGAAAGAGCGTATGCAGTTGTGTCAAATGTGTTCCCATTTATGTTTTGAAATACTGGCTGCTGAAAGCTGTGCTGAGGTCTAAACAGAAACGTTTATCCCCCCTTCCCCCATATGCACACACACAATTTCCGACACCTCCTATTTACCACCCAGAGAGAAAGATCACATTTCCACTCCTTCCCTGCTCAGAGAGTATTTCAGAAGCTTTTTGAAAAACTCTTGACCTCACACATATGTACTATTACCGCAGAAATCTCCTTTAGTTTTCCTCTGATACCTACTTCTGGGTAATCTCATACAGAACTATAATTAGGATAAATAAAGAATGCTGTCTTTAGAGGGCTATTATTTTTCTTTAGATATTCTTGTGAATGATTATTAACAAAAGTTTTAAGTAAAGTGCCCTCCCTCCTTGCTTTATAGGAGCTCTGACCTTCACTGCTACATCTGAAACATGGTTCTCCACAGTAGCCAGGCTGTTTTGGACAATCTAAGCACTGTCGGAATGCATTGTATCGTGAGTGCAGTCAGTTTTATAAGTATGTGTGTGTTTTGGGGGTACCCATGAGTACTAGCTATTCCAGGAGGTCATCTGGAGGAAGTAGTTGATGGAAGGACCTCCAGCACCGCAAATACCTGATATTGCTGGAAATTCCCCTCACATTCAGGGTAAAAGGGAACCATTAGCCCAGGTAGACCACTGGTCTTGAGACGGATGCATACCAGTTTCTGCAGCAACAGCACACAGGAGAGTAATGTAGCTAGCAACACAATCTGGTTGTGTTCAGCTGTCCAGCCTTAGCTGTTTCAGAAACTGTTTAAAATGTTGTACATAAGCACTGAACTGATAGGTTGAGAATTATTTTTTATGAGCTGGATGCCATATTGTACAGCAGTACAACAGTAACACTCAAGCTAAGTTTCTTCCAGTTTCCGAACTAATCTCCCTTTATGCATATAGATATTTTCCCTAGTCCCCCATACGCGCTGCAGAAATATCTCTAGATTCCTTTTCCTCCTGAGCTTATGCCTTCTGGATTTTTTGGATATTTTTGAGAAGAAATGTATTCAACTAAATGGCCATTTTCCTTTATGTTCTTCAAAATATGAAATTTCTTATCCAATAAGTCCTGAAGAATAATTCCTTCTAGAGAGGATGTGGCCAAGCATTTTCCTTCTTCATTATGGCTGTAGCTTCCTATTCTCAGCAGGTCCAAGGCTTCAGGCTGCCCTCAGAGAAGATGGTGACCTCTGTTTCAACATGGTCACCTCACTTCTTATCCTCAGTGCTCTCCGTGGAGAGAGCCTGACAGGCCTGATCTAGGTGGAATTTCCACTAAGCTTCCCAAAGCCCGTGTACCTCCAGGATGCTGAACGACAGCACACTCATCTGCCTACACACAGAGCTAAGGCATTACAGCATTGGACAACTCTGATTGATTGAATAGACCCCAAGGGCAGGACCCTATTACCAAGCCAATGCTCAGAACTGATTAACCCCTTAGCCAGTGTCAAATACTGTACATTGCTGTAAGAAGACTATAAATCATAGGATAACTGTAGGGTCAGGCCTACTGTGGCCTTCTCACATGTCTTGCCTAAAGCCTACTGTTGATCTTTCTAAACAGAGTATGTTAGTGCTATTCTGGCAGAAGGACAACAGTACAGGAGCTTCCCATCTAGATTTTTATTAATCACAACATTTTGCAGCTTTTTCACTTTTTCTCTTGGTTCTCCTAGTCACAGAGGGGAATGCATTCCATGTGAGAGAAGGTATATTTATGTTCTGGGACAGTAGTAGGAGAGGTTTTTAAATGGTTCCAATACTCTTTGTACCTTTGAAAAGTTGTTGTCTTCGCCCCAACGGCGATAGCCATTTAGCTTAACTTCATTTCAAGATTATCCTGAGAATTCTTAATCCCCACGTTTGTTTCTCTGAGTCTGGTCGCTTTTGAAAAAGATGGTTATGTTACTTAGTGTTTTATAAAGGAATCTAACAATGGAGTTAGATATTTTAAAAGCTAAGTGTAATGCCAGCCATGCCCACACACTGTCTTGTAGAATGGAACCCAGGGTTCTGTGTTCGGCACTTGCGCACCTTGTGTAATCTGTTGGTAACATTCCCATTCCCTCAGAATGGCAATCAAAAAGTTGACACTTGAAGTTACCAACAGTTGACAGTAGACAATGAAAAACATCCTGTGAAAAAAGTACATTTTTATGTGTCCTCAAGGGTTAGGAGCCTTGCTCAGATCTCCTACTTGGAATTCATGGACTGTTATCCTGTCCTGAGAACAGGTGTTCAAACTCTGTCTTTCAGAGAAAGAGCAGGACCTGCACACATGAAAAAAGGAGGAAAGAAGGTCCCTATGGCTGTGCTGGTGCTAGTATGGTGATAGTTCTTTTTTATAGAGCAGCCCAATGGCTAAGGCACTACCCTTGTATCTGGGAGGAAGCAGGACTCCTGCTCCCGCATCCACAGCTGTATTTGCCATAACAGATCACAAATATAGATGAGGAATGAACTCAAGCAAGGACCAGGATCCATGTTGTGTCTTTCTCTGAATGTGTGCCATGTTTCTGCTTGTTTTTTCTCTCTGGCCCAGTGAATCTCAAATTCTCTTTTCTTTTCATGATGGGGCAGCTGTGCAAAAGACAGTGGATAATGCACCCTCTCCTGAATAGTGTAGAATATAGCTTAGCATAGAGTACTGCTTAGGGCATCCTCATGGGAGGCAGAAGATGTAATTAGAATATCCTCAGACAGAGGAGAGGGCTGATTCCAAGTCATCCACTTCCTGGATGAATGCTTAAAGACAAGTGCCTGCATTATCACCTCCTTATGAAGGAAAATGAAAATGGCCCCTCATCTAACTGCACCTATCTTTATCAAGAGAGACATAAAGGGCAAAATTTTCAAAAATGGGTTAGGCCCAGGTCCTCAAAGACATTTAGGCGTTTGATTTTCTTTGATTGTAGGGGGAATTAGCTTCCAAAGTGCCTTTGAGGATCTGGACCTTAGAGATTTAAGATACTCAATGTCATTTATCAAATGTGGAATCAGTAGGAGTCGGGCATCTAACGAGAACCCCACAGTCTATATGTTTCTAAATTATGTATGCGCTTTGAAAATGCTAGTCCTTTATCATGCAGGAAATCAGAATAGATGACTGATGATCCTTTCTCATCTTAACATCCCTTGTAAAGCTGGCTAAGACCATGTGAGCACTATGATGGACACATCACAGTCATATATATGTCATGCATCCTGAGATATTTTATATCTATATACACTTCTGATGGACACTCAGTTTCCTTCCAAATGGCATGTCTTATGACAGGCTGCTTTTTAATTATTTAAATTATTTTGTGATTTTCTGATGCTTAGATTTTTCAACTATATAAATTTCATTTTAAAAAGAAAATTCCGTGCATCTTTATATTGATTGTCTACGTTTTCTACAAGTGCAGTATTTCAGTATTGATTTAGCTTAGCAGACCAATTCCGTGAATAACATCTATATAGTTTGTTAAAAGAAAGGGTTTATGCTGTTTACCTTGAGTTTTAATTTCTTAAGGCTGATATATAACTTCCCGTTCCTGATTTTTTTTGGTTTTTTTTTTTTGTTTGTTTGTTTTGTTTTGTTTTGTTTTTGAGCGGGGGGCGTTTTTTTTTTGGACCAGTAGTAATAGAAAAAACTCTTCTGTTTTTTTGACAATGTATCTTTTAAAATAATCTCCAACTTTTAAGGGCTTTATATTAAATGTTTGCTTTCTCTCTCTTTTTAGCTACTGACTGTAATTATGTGATGAGTATTTCCGGAGAGGTGAGGGCTTTTTTTCTGTTTGATTATATTTTAGCTAAAGTGCTCTTAGAATTTCACAGTAACTTGGGAATTTTTTGAGATCCTTTGCTCCAAACATTGTCAATGTAACACTGATAACCTTCACCACCTGCTCGATGTTAGCCTATTTTTCAATGATAATTAAAGAGAATTCAGCATCTTAGAGACTCACATAGACTCCACATCTGATACTGAAAGCAAGATTTTATCTTCGCTATTCTACTCATATTTTATCCTTCTTGGTCTTTTTTTTTTTTTTAAAGATTGTTTCTTTCTCTTTAGTGATAAGGTGATTCGCCACCTTGAGGGCAAGACTAGGTAAGTTCCCTATTGTTAACATGCGATTCACCTTCTTGGTCTTGGGTCGCTTTCAGACATAATAAGCAGTATAAACTGCCTTTATCTTGTTTCTTATCTTCAGCCATTCTGAGACGAATCTTCTTCATGCAATCACTCTGTTCTTAAGTTTCTATAATGCATCCACTGCTTTATAGTAAATCTACCTTACAACTTCATGTATGGCCTGGCATGTAATTTTAAAATAAAAGAAGAGATGAAGTGTTTATGAAATAGAAAATTATCAGTAAGAGGAGAATTATTATTTCTAAATATCACCAGGGGCATAAAAGGAGCACAAAAACCAAGAGTTGGGAATACAGAAGTAACAGAATTTATCTATAGGTATTAGTGTAGATAATTAGGTATTGTCTATAGTGCTATGTATTAGTACTAATAAGACTAACAACTAATGCCTAAAAGGGTGATTCTTGTAAAAGGAATATTATAACCTACATTTAATTTTGTAACTAAAAGTCAAAAAGGGCACCAGAAATTTGAAGTTAGCATAGGCATTAACGTTAGCGAATTACAATGGCATAATGGAGAACATTGTTGTGAAATTTATTGGATTCGGGATTAAATGAGGAAAAGCACAGACATTGGATACAGGTTTCTCAGAATTATGAATAAAGAAGGAAAAACTTTTAGATGAATATAGCTCACAGAAATGATTGGATTTTAAACATATTTGGAGGGAAGGAGGATAGCAATCACTTTGCTAATAAAAATAGATAAACTAAATAAAGGATAATTCCTCTAAAATCTTCATGTCTTTATAAAAGTAGGAAAAAAAAGATGATAAGAATGGTACCAATTCTGAGTAATTCTTTTCTCAGTTCCAATTATTATTAAGCCAATGCATTCTTAAGACATAGAGGGTAACACAGTTCAGGAATCACTTAATGGAAGAAATTAAGACATCTGTGTCCACATGTTTAAATCTTTAATCAGCATTTACTTCCCACTAAGTCCGTCTTCCTCAGTAAGAATTTTCTGTGACTAAAACATGAGTACACGAACAGGCCTGTGACTGTTTTCCTCTAGTGAAAGAAAAAGGAAAGAATAGTTCAACCACAACCTGTAGGGCTATATATACTGTGACTTGATGTCCATTAGGATGCCCTGGCATCTTTCAGAGCAGCTCATTTAAAGTATACTTTAATTAAGGATCAACATAATTTATATTTATATTTATGAAAGAAGAATGCAAGGAAGAAGAAATGTCTATAGGAATGAACCCAAATTTATGAGGAATACATAGGAAAAAAAGAAGTAAGTTTGTGAAAGGAAAATAAGGGCAATAAAAATTAATCTATGTTAGTTCTTGTATGTCAAAGCAGTTAAGGAAATGAAAAGGGTTTAAAATTTTTTTTTGAGGAAGAAAAAATCCTGTAAAGAAAATGTATAATTTAGAAAAAGAGGCAGAAAATGACTTTAGTAATGGTTAAAAATTATTGAAATTCAGTTATCCTGTGAAAGATCTTTGTTAAGCAAGGGGCATGCAAAATAAAGCTTATATAACTAGAAAATTATGACATTTTCAAATATACTTTGATGAAGACCAGACAAAAGAATACTTGGAAAAGTGGAACCTTTACAAATTGTTCAGGCCAACTGGTAGGAAGGCAATTAGGAAATTCATTTACTCTGCCACAGGAAATTATTTTTGACGAGACATGGAAATCTGGGTAATTACCAAAACACTATAGGGGAAACAAAACTAATTCAAAAGGAAAAAAAACACAGTGATTTTGGCAATTGTTTTCTGAAGATTCTCTCTGTATCCCAGAAAAGTATTGGAAAAATATTGACAGAAGAAAGCTCACTGGGAATTAGGTTACTCAGACATCCCAGAGAGCAGATCCTCTCTTACTTCTCAAGTCAACTGCATTGAAGTTTTGTAAGCTGGCAAACACAGGTGAAAAAAAAGCCCAAAAAACCCTTTTCTGCATCATCTCATTACCTGCCATTTAGAAAAGCTGCCTCTGGGAAAGGAACAAAATAATTTCCTTCACTCCCAAGGAAAAGTGAATCAGAAATATTTTGACTTTATGAATAGTTTATTTTTGGTGTACTACAGAAGCAGTACTTTCCTCGTTGGAAACAGAGTAGAGGTATAACCTGATCCTCAGGAACCTGAAGATCTAGAGCAGCAAGAAGATTTTGAAGACGACATCTTGATAGACGAAGATGATAACATTTTACCACATGTAAAATGAATGGCTCAAAGAAAAGCAGTCGAACTCTGAATTCTAGTTAAACCTCTGACACAATGTCTCATGAAATGTTGTTCTCCAAATTAATCCACAGCCTGAAACGTGACTGCAGAACCACAAAGCAAGAAAAAACATAAACTGCCACGGGCTGAAAAGGGAGGAGCTTAGTGAAGGGCAACAGGAACTAGTTTTAAGTTCTACTTCATTTAACATCCTTCATATTGATTTTGAAGTGGGGTAATAGTCCTATTCATTGATGGTACCGAATTTCAAAAGTGTTGCAATCACTACTGAAAAAAAAAAGGAATAATGCAAGTGGAGGTAAAGGAGTTAAAATATGGACAAAGAAGAAGTAAATGAAATTCAATGTGGAAAAAAAAAGAACATTTATCTGTCTGGGGGAAATGTAATTCAAAACTCAAATTTTTGCAGAGACAGTGAAACCTGGAAAGCAATAACACTGCAAAAGGGATCATGAATGATAGTGGAGAGAAAAATAGGCACAAATTTACAATGCAGCATGACAGCAGTAAGGTTCAATGCAAGACTAGGCAGAATCTGCAGAAGTGTCAAGTCACAAACCAATAAATATAATAATCCTTCTGTTTATAGCGCTGGTACAGCTTCCTCTCAGATACTGAGGACGACGACTTGTTGCTGGTGACCAATTACAGGGAGTTTAGGAAAAAGCAGCAAAAGGTGCTGTGGGCATGCATAGAGCTCTGCAAATGCTAGCTAGCTAGCTACATGTAACTAGATATTAAAACAATATCTATATCATTTAAATATATAATATATAAATATGTAAATAATGGCATAATAATTATATTAAAATATATTTAATATATTGTGTATTAAAAATCACCTTATGGTGTCACTCATGTATTATCTTTCTCTCATGCCCATTGTTTGCAGGATTGACATGTGGAACTATGCAGCCTTTGCCATCTGGCACAAGAGAAACAGATGATGAGGATGGTCTCAGGAATGTCTTCAACCTCAAGCATTCCCAATTTCTACCACGCTGGTCAGGCTCTACACCGTTCATAGGAGAGAAAGGGAGAACCCACTGCCAAGTATC
Source organism: Larus michahellis (assembly GCF_964199755.1). NCBI lineage: Eukaryota > Metazoa > Chordata > Aves > Charadriiformes > Laridae > Larus > Larus michahellis. Next base: position 137,057,171 of record NC_133897.1, on the reverse strand, counting down.
CCCTGGTGCAAGAGGATATAATGCATAGGTGAGAAAGTGTGTTGTTCATAAACAAACCAGCAGCTATTCTATGAAATCCTGAAAAATATTAATAAGTGCTGAATAGATCATTTATTTTAAGATTCAAAACACTGAGAGTAATTTAAAAACTGTATGAAATAGGAAGGAACTAATTTAAAAATAATTTGAAACACATGTATATGTGTGTGATAAATAATTGGTTTGTGTGAAATATGGAAAATATGTGCAATTGTGAGGAAATAACACTCATAACTCATGAGATTTCAACTGGCCAAAAGAGTATTACAAGGCCAGCAAAACCGCTCACAAGGGGAAAGTGCAAAATTCCAGTAACAGTTAAATGAACTATTTTGTTCATTTATGATTCAAAAAACCCGTCTACTAAATATGACAAACTACATCCAGGTAGGAGAATAACTCAGTGTATTATGGAAAAAGAAAATTATCCACCCTGTAGGTTAATTTTTCTAAGCTTTTTCCCCTCCAAAAGAGAGAAAGAAAGAAAGAAAAAGGAAAATGGAATGTTTCTCATAGCAGACCTTATATGATTTGTAAACAAGTGCCCCAAAGCAACAAAAGCTATAGATTTGTTCACGTTACTACCTATTAGAAGATTTTATAAGTCTCTCAATAGTGAGTGACCCAGAATTTGTGAATATAATATTACTGCTGACATATCAAAATAACACTTTATATTTCATCCAATATGTCTCTGAATTATGCAAATGTCTACCAATGTAGTTTTTCCTTTTCTTTAAAAACACACGGGATAGTCTTTAGACTGTGATTCAGGATGTATTCACTTCCATAACCACCATTATGAAAGTCTGTCACCTGTATTTGTAGGCAAAGCTTACATTTCTGAAAGCAAGCTACAATTCTTAGCTCCCTATCCCTACCTCGCAGAGCTGTCCGTGCCCTGCAGGAAAAAGAGCATTCTCAGAGAAGCTGATTTTATTTATCTGAATATATATGTGTGTGTGTATACGTATTTTATTCACTACTTAAGTGCTGGTTTAATATCAGCGACTGAGTGCTCCGGAGACAAGGTTTACCCTCAGTGTTGGCAGACAGCTCTATTTTAACTGTCCACATTGAAATGGACAACTGAGAAATCTCTGATGGAAAGCATCTTATCACATCCCAGATTTTTGCCAGTCACTGTCTTAGCCAAAAATATATCAGTTCAACATCTGCTTCTTTCCAAAATCGTCTCAGCAAACCAGAGATGCAAGCAGTATTTCCCAGTAGTGATGGCATTTCCAGACATATTGCTCTATAGAAAAATGCTGTGACACCAAAAATAATTAAAACCTCAATAAGTAAAAGAGTGGCTGAGAAAATAGCTGTCCTTCTAGATGAGTGATCGGGTCAATGTTCTCAAGAAATTCCTTTCGTGTTTTACTTCATGCCAATCTCATGTTACTGTAATTCCACTAAAGACAAGCATTATGGATAAATTTGGGCAAATGCATGAAAATCCCCTGTTTTGATAGCATCAAGAATATTTTAGAGTAATTTTTTCTTTTTAATCTGGGAAGCATAAAGCTGTATTGTGGACTGAAGTGTAGCAATTTGCAATGCTTTTTATGTTACAGGGTATCTGCACCAGAACAATCTTTTATTTTGGACAGAAAATTCACCTTCAAGTATAATGGTTTTGGTCTGGGATAAGCATTCATTCATACATTTTAAAAAGAACTGGAAAAAAGAATGGCTTGCTCTAATTAGGTAGCTTGATCAATGTATGCATTAAAGACACATTTCCTAATGTATTATGAATTCAGATGGGTGAGAGAAAAGTAGGCTTAAACAGCTTTTAAAAATAACCCAGAATCCTCAGTACTTTCCCCCTACTCATCTCCTCTGCATGCCAGTGTTAGCATAACCTAAAATACTTACTCAACTTTCTACTACTAAAAGAAAAACATAGAAGAGATGGTTTAATAAAAAAAAATATTTTCTAGCTCCAGTTGCATTCAAAATGCTAGAGAAAAAGTGTTTTAAGCAATGTTTATATTTGTGTTGTCTTCTGCAGCCAACTCTTTCACACAGGTTTTGTGCAAAGATTAATTACTCAGTGCAAAGTTGCACTCCTTGTGCAAAGGATTATTACTCAGTCTCAGGGAAGACTGAAATTATTAAAGCAGAGCAGCCGCTAACCTGAAGGTCCCTGGATCTTCTGGAGTATGATGTGATGATTGATAACCCGACCTACACTTCTTGGATCACTTGGCAGGTAGAAATATAGCATCTGCTCTATTGTTAATGTAATAAATTAAACTACTTTCAAACATTATTTCAATAAATTAAGCCCATAGATCTGTAGTAGTTTGCATAAACTATGTAAATAAGTGCTGTGACTTACGTGTTGCTGCTTGGGCATAAATTCAGTCTACTTCTTTTAAAAGGCGGAAGTTGGGTATGGATATTTAAGATGGCTTGTGCAATCATATTAATCTTTCTACTTCATATTTCACATTTTTATGAGAACTTTATTACTGAATAATATATCTCCATGTTCCCTTTTGTAGCTGTGCTGTCCATTACTTGCCTAAACTACTTGCTGTCATTAGTTATAGCAGTTTTATGCTTCATATACTACACAGCCTCTGATGGCTGTCTCCCTAATAAATTCTTCATCACCTTCAACATGACCATCTGCATTGCAGCTTCATTAATATCCTTTCATTCCAATTTCCAGGTGGGCAATGTCTTGCTTAGTTAAAGCTTTTTGTAAATTATTAATTATTGCAACCAAGAAACCTCCTCCCTGGGCTCTCACTGGTATCATGAAATAGTGATTTCATGGATATTACAGAAGTGCCGCTCATTGCTGCCTTTATCTGTTAGGTTAATGAGGATCATTCTGCTTGAACACAATGGATCAAAATCTGGCCTTTGGTGCACACAGATATTTCCCATTGATTTCACTGAGCTCATTGCATCTGGAGCTTCAGGCTTAGCAGCCTATTAAAGTAGCATGGAGAGTGCAAAGCACAGATAGAAAAGTTTACCCTGGTAAAGCAGGTGAAGCAGAAACTGAAGAAGTCTGAGACTTGAAAGAATCTGGGCCAGTACAATCAAAAAGCGAAAAACCCTTAGGCCACTGGGCAGGAGATACTGGGTGATCTCAATTTCCTGACTGCATAGAAGGTTAAATAAAGCTCTTCATCAGATAGGCCCCATGTTATTTGATTCCTTAGGGAGACTTTCTCTTGACTATCATACTGAGTTGGTTCAAATATGAGCACCAAACCCCACAACACATATATTTCATAGCAAACAGCGAATGCTTATCATCACATCCTGTAGCTTAAAGCTTTCGAGCATTCCTGTTATCATCTTCTGCAGCTCTTTGAGTGAAACTGCTCTACTGACTGTGTCAAGACAGCACAACTTCTTTTCATGCCATTTTGGAGTCAGTTTGGTGGGCTTTACCAAGCAAGGAATTGCTTTTGGGCAGACTGTGAAGTTAAGCTGAAAGTGACCTCGTTAGTATACATCGAACGGAGTGGGTTACTTAGTTCTTCACCATATGGTTAGGATGAACCATACAATTACAGATGAGGTAGACACAATTTTATCCTACATCCTTATATTGCATCACCCTTTCTCATTCGTTTAATTTGTATGTCTGTGTGTGTACCTGTATACATGCATCGATTCTGCATACACAATTACATTTACTTTTTTTGTATATATGTATTAGATGTATCAAGCTGTATTTTATAATTGTTTGGTAAGAAGTTATAGATTAAGAAATGAAGATTTAAAGCTGTCTATAATTCCATCCTCCTTTCTTGTGCATGGGCTTTGTAATACCATACTTTAAGTAAATATTCATATATAGTGATTTTTCTTTCTGGGTGTCCTAATTATTCAGATCGTGACCCAGTGCCTTATTCAATATACTTTATTCAAACCACACCCCCTTGGCAGAATTTTTCCTCATATACCTTTTTCATATTTTTGTAACTGTGATAATATTTGCAAGATTCATAAAAATTAATTTATCTTTGCAACATGCAGTCCAATATCAAACAGGAGATCAACTGTGTGGAATGGCAGAACATGCACTTTATCTCTAGGAAGTGTGAAAGTTCGAGAATACTTTGTGGGGTTGAAATCTTTGGAAATTTCAGCTAATGAAAAAGAGAAATGAATGTAGGTAAACAGAGATTTTTCAGAGCCTTGTCTATGTTTGTCCAGGTTCTGTAACAGAAACCATATCCTTGTCAAACTGGTCAATCATGATGCTGAATACTTTATTTATCAGTACACATCTTGAACCATCTGATAGGGAGCAATCTTCATGAGGCAAATGTAGGTTGTTTTCTGAAAATCTTGATTTTTTTAATCTGAGTACTCAAGCCCTAGCCATTGCATAAACTTGAATTCTATCTACATCTCTGCTTCAGAGTCATTGAAAGAAAGAAAGGGTCACCAGATTAGTTATTATATTGGTGAAACAAATTGTTCTTTTGCCTTATGCATGAAAATAGTTGGTCTGGTATGGCTGGATTTTTTAAGTTTTATCACTCATTTTCATACGCATATGGGAAATTGTTAAAGTTTGACAGAGTTAAAAGCAATACAGAGTTTTTAATATAAAGTGCCAGGGAGTCTTCTCAGGAAATAAGCGGTGCAATAAACCCTACATATGTTATGTCTACATTCCTACCTGTGCACAGGTTTGGAGACTTTGCAATACAATTCTGCTGCAAACCCGTTTTTAAAAAAATTAGTTTCTCTATAAATAATCTCCTTTGTCCTATGGCTTGCACTGTCCCTATTCTCCGTGCATTTGAACTTTCTTTATTTTTTCCTTCAAGTTCTCTTCTTTTCATCCTCTTTCGTTCTGCAGTCACTCTTTCTGTCTCTCCAACCCAAAAAGCATTCAGGCACTCATTTATATTAAAATTTCAGCACTCAGGCAGATGTCCAAAACACTCTTTCTTGATGTGCCATCTCAAAAATCCCAAAATGATGCTGGCTGGTATATGAGACCAGAGAGCAAAGCAGAGGTTATCCACCAGCCCCAAAACTGTCTTCTGAAACAAAGAACATATGAAACGAAGAAATGTAGCCTGTTGAGCCAAGAAGAAACCATTTTTTTTGCCTTAGAAATTAAAAGAACAGGAAAAACTTGGTTTGATTTGAAGAGACGTTACTTCTGAGGTGAAAAGAGGAGCAGTTTTTGGGAGTTAAATGTGAACAATTCCAGCTGTAAGCCAAAAGGACCTTGTCCTTGGAATGTCACTAAAACATCACGGCAGGACGGAGGAAGCTTTTGAGCCAGGCGTGCACCTGCCAGGGATTTGATCGGCTCTACTGTCAAAACCTCACATTATTCCTGAATAACGAGTATAGCTTTATTTGACCATTAATTAAAGACCACTTCAACTAGGTGGCTGGATCTTGCCAACCCAGAGAGTAGCAGATTTGTATAAGTTTCACCATATTGAATGTATTAATTTCCTTTGCTTAATTTATGTAATGAAGTAACCTAATTCTGTACACACCCAAAACCAAACTTGCCTTTCTTAAGTGTTCTTTGCTTTTTCCCTCTGGTTTTTATTTTTTTCTATGATGCTAATCCATGGTTTAGACAGGCTGTGGGGCCCACCTACTGTGGAAACCTTTTCCCCAATATAATTGTTAACGGAGGCTCCAGCAGTTTGAGAGAAATGAAAACAAAACCTTATTATCCAATAAAGGATCGTTAAAAATTCAGCAGCTAACAGTTTTTGGCTGACAAAATTGCTGAACACACCAAGAAGCAGAAAGCAAAATTGGCTATTTTCTGATCACAGGCCTAATTAGAAATGAACAGCTTAACCGTACCATTATGTGCCAATGACTGTGACCTGCATGGTATTTTCATTTCTGAATCTCTTTATATAAAGAATTTCCTGTGAGATTTTTTTACTCTCTAAATGCCTCTGTATGGTATTGACTACAACTGAGGGCCAGGTTATGTTAAAAGAAAATGTCTGGCTTTAATGGTGTGGAAGCTGAATTGTACATATATATTTTTTATTGGGTCAGGTTCTAAGACTGGATATCCCAAAGCACCAGTCTTGTGGGTTTTGGGTTGTTTTTTTTTACAAATTCATTTTTATAGCTTACAGCAGCCGGTTGAAAATAAGACAATAAATGTTACGTGAGAATTGCAGGACTGTAGGGCTTCCTGCAGTCTACCTCCGGAACTGAAATACTGCCCCAGCAGACTGAGTTACCTCTCTGATACCGTACTTGGTGTAAAGCAGGGCAGAATGGTGTTTTACGGGCTAGATTCCTTCTTATGTTAACTCCTCTGAAATCAACATAATTTTTTTAAGAATAAATTTGAACCAGCCTGTTTAGTGCTTCTGCTCCAAAAGTCTACAATTACTGGAGTTTCATGATCAGTTGCCCCATTCCATTCCCTGTGTGAGCCTGAGACAAAGGTCTTGCTGAATAAAGCTTCATTAGATCACAGAGATATCATAAATAATTTAGCAGAGTTTATCATAATTGAAGGTTTCTTCTCACAAGGGGATTAAGTTGACCTGGGGGCAGAATTAATTCCCACCTCTGGAGACAATCAACTGCCAGATCAAGCTTAAGGTCTTTGGAAAGTCCTTATTCTGGAAGTGAATCCTGCTGGACTCTCCCCTGTTCTGGCCAGGGATCCCAACTTCGCTCGGTGTTGAGTCATGCCAAGAAGAAGGACTTGTATAAGTGGGAACTCAGGGTGTAAGGAAACCTGCCTTTTTCATGCTGTTTGGTCTTGTGTTCTGTTTCTGAAAAAAAATGTCGATCTTAAATAGGCCCTCAGGTACACAGAAATTATTGTTAATGGCTTATTTCACAACAGATGTTCCATAATTACTGAAATTAGAGAATTAGAACAACAGTAGCAAAAATTATAGAAGTTGTAAAAAGATAGAAAATGAGAAGTGGTCTTTCACCAGCTTTCAAAACTGAGCATTGTTGAGTTTCTTACCTTGTTCATTTGGGTGTAATCTATGATTAACCCCCTTAGAGTCTACACACCTGTTATGGATTTCTGTCACAAAAGTCAGTTGCAGCATTTGATGATTCTGCCCCAGTAACGCAGCCCCATCCTGTAATAGCATGGTATTACACTTATGTAACTAGAGAATGCCACCCCTTGCTGTACCGTAGTGCCACCAAATCCTAACACAAGTGGCAAAACTACACGTATTTTTCTATATACCTGACACAGTACACAGGAAGGCCCAGTTTTGTAGCTGCTCTGGTGCATAAGTAATCCAAACACTGAGGTATCCCCACTGTTTTCTATCAAAGAACTCACGTGACCAATGGCAGTTATGCAAGAAACTTTTTTGCATGTTCCAATCCTATGCACAGTTGTAATAGACAGCCATTGCACTCAGGACAGTATCCCTTTTCACAAATGTTACACATGTAGCAGTTGGTGCTTCTTACTTTTTTTTGTCACGGTGCAGGATTTGGGTCTATTGTGAGTCTATTTTCTGTCATCTAACAGCAAAAGAAAATCATTAAATAGGTCAGGTACCATTGTTCATGCATACTCAAGGTGACAAGAAACTACAGAACTTTGTGATCTCCTGTTTAATTAAGAGCCAGCTACTTCGAGTCTTTTATGACAAATTAAATTACAGTATACTTTGACTTTGGTCAAGCTCTAGCAGAGATACAGTGAAAAAGTTATTTGTTTCGTTTAAACAGCTAAACAGAAATTTTTCTTTTGACCCTATTCTAAAGAACGATGTTGCTAGAAAATGTGGAGTAAAGAGGGGATAGAAATCTATTGGTTACAGAGCTCGTATCGCCAGCTCAGGTGGCTTGGATGTCACCCTTATGGTCTTCTGATGTTACTTCAGAAAGATTGTACTGTCAGCAGGAAAATGGGTCTTTTTGAAAAGATTTTCTCCTTTACCAAAGGTGTCTTATGAGATGTTAAGCTCATTAGGAAACCAGAAGAAAATCCAGTCGAACTTTTAAGTCTTTTTTTCTTTTTTTTCCCTTTTTTTTTTAACTTTTCGTCATTAAGAATGTGAAAAGGGGCTTAGCTTTTTTAGCAGCTCCAGGGAAAGATGGGGAGGGGAAAAATGTTGAGATCTTATGACTACAGCTGTTAATATACAGTGGTGATACTATTCAAGCTGCGATAGTTAAAGGCCTGTCAGCACTTCCATTTGAAACCCGGTCTTTGTAATGTTTATTTTTCCAAAAAGAAGTCCAGTGTTAGTTGAATTTTAGCATACAAGAATGCATCCTGGGAGAAAATTCCCTTTGTGACATTTCAAATAGATGGTTTGCATTGTACATGTTAGAAATAATTCAAAGTGTCCCAGCCTGAGACATATTTTTGCATTTGTATCCAGCTGTCAGCCATTTATTTGTGTGTGTATTCATATATAGGGATCTATGAGAGTGTGTTTGTACGTATATGTTTGAGTATATATTGTTGTACAACCTGCAAGAGGACTGCTCAAATGCTTTAATGTTAATATAGGCCTGATCTTTCCACAGGTTAACAGCACCTTGCAGGATGAAGTCTTTACCCCTGGTCAGTCAACAGGATGGAGATCCAGCTGTTCTCTTGCCAGGTCAAGCAAGCAGCCCATGTTTTGCACAGAAGTCCCAGTTTAAAGATTAAATTTTGCCTTTTGTCATATAAAATGCACTGTGCGGATAGAGACAGCAAGAATACTTTCCTTAAAAACCACATTGATATGGTAAAGGAGCAGGATTCCTTCAAGAAGAAGGGAAGGAATGGATACATCCTTTATTCTCAGTCACAGGCAGTGAATGGAAAGAATACTTAGAATTGCTGCTGTTCTTCATGTCTGCGGAACAATTCAATTTATTAATTGTTCATTTACTAACATTACACTTAGATATGTAGAAAGCTTTTTTCCCCACTTTACGAAAGAAAATACTGAAACAGGGCAAATGACACATTGTGCCAAATAAAGAGCTAGAATCTTGTCACTCATCATCTTATGTTGTTCCGTACCTACTAGGTGATTTCTACCAACCGAGAAAGATTAATCTGTATTGGTAATAATGTAGATTGGTGAAATATTGGAGAATGTTCCAATTGCATGTTGAGAATAATGCACCTTGCGTGGTTAAGAGGTGTACTGTGGTGCAGAAGGCCTTTCACTAGCTTGTCTGGAGCAAGATCCTTTGTGAAAGGCCTCATACTCAAGCTGCTATTTTGATTTATTGAAAAATTATAGAAAATGCAAATAAGTGTATCAGACCTATTACAGATATCATGAATTTCTGCTTGTTCAGAGTAGCTGATCATTGTCAGGGGGAACTGGCATTCAGAATTCCCTGGGTCTTTGCCATGTCATTTGCTTTCTTTGCAGACAGGTGCTTACTGTTTTTCCTTTTGCTTTGTGTGGCAGAAGGGAACTGAATTCCACCTTGTGAGAGAGGAATAGGGTATCATTGAAGAATTTGCCTTATCTCTTATTACTGTCATTGGCAGTTTAAAGAGACTAGACGTATCTGAGACTATGTGGCTCCAAACAAGATCTGTGGTGAATGGAAGCAAGACGAAGGCCAATGCGTTTCTTCAGGAAATAGGTGGTTAACAGGTTCTCTAGGGATGGAGAGATCATACGCAGCAGTAATGGATGCACATACTTGCCAGAAAACAGTATCTTTGAAACAGGAAAGGGACAGGACCACTATCCACAACCCTAGTGAGTGGTGAGGCACGCAGGAACCATCACAGAAGCTTATTGCCAAGGGATTTGCAGATGTGGGACTAAAGGATAGTGACCCAAAGGATGAGACTGGAAAGACTGTTTCCATCCACTGTGACGGAACTATGGAGACAGGGTCTGCACAGGGTAGCTTTCTGGGATTTTCTTTTCCTGTCCAAGGCTTGCATTGTAATGTATATATAAATAACACAAGCACCATAGTCTGGAAAGATAGTGTAGTGTGTGTTATTTCCATCAGAATGAAAATGACAAGAATTGAAAGCTGGTTGCCTCATCATGGGAGGTTAATTTTTATTTTGTTTGAGCCTGTTTGCTCATTTTGAACCTTTTAAATATATCCTGTTATTCATTTAGCCATTTGTCTTTTTAAATGGATGTCCTGTCATAAAGGATTTCTTGTATTTTCATGATTTTCTTCCATGGAAATTACTCAAGTCCATGCTCCTCTAGTTTGGATATCATATACTTTTATCATAATGTCATACTGGTGCCTAATGATGCTTATTTTTTGATTCAGCTTTGCTGAGACCCACTTGCAGAGCTAGGAATTTGAACAAGAGAAGCTTCCCCGTTCAGCGTTCATGACACTGGTCTCCGGATTTGTTATCAAAAATGCTGTGTCATGTTTGTATGCTGAGGGTACAGATAGGCCGTGAAACAAGGGAAAAAAGGAAAGACCCTTGTAAGTCTCTTGAAACACAAAATGATGCAACACAAGTGATCTGATGATAGAAAGAGAAGTGACTTTGTTTTATGACCCTATGGAGAACCCTGTCTAATGCAGACTGTCTTATTTGCTATGGTAATACTATATCTATCTATCTATCTATCTATCTATCTATCTATCTATCTATCTATCTATAATATATATCTCTATATCTATATATATCTTTTCCGCTTTTCTTGTCCGCCTGATGGGGAATCTCAGTATGAGAGGTAAACAAATTGAAGGCAGCATGCTATGTCAATGCAGAAGTGAAACCACAAGAATAAAGCCAAAGTTTATGACTAAAACTAGTGTTCAGTTGTTCAGAGATTTCAAGACATTCCTAGCCACAAGCATGCACTCTCATACTTCCTGTATTAGCAAAGGTTTTAAATACATGCTAAAATACTGATATGAGGGCCATATCAGTGCCTTCAACGGCAGAGATACAGCACGTAACTGTGTTCCAGGCCTTCAGGTGAGATGAAAGGATGTAGGCCTGAGTAATACAGTTTCACTTAAAATTAACACCAGCCTTAAAAGACAGTATTTAGGCAACAGATGTTTCTAGTTTACTTATTACTTGTTAAAATTATGTTAGAGTTCATCTGATATAATAGTGGCACGGTATAAGGGCAAATTAATTTTACCTCTGGACGAAGAGCTACAGGTAAGAAATCATTGTCTAATGGTGTTTTCCTTCCCTGTACGGTGACGGCCACTTTGCAGCCTATCAGCCCTGTTGCTGGTTTTCTTATTCTCCCCTTATATCCTCTTTCCTCCATTCCCCCTGTATAAAAGGAAAAAGAAGGTAGAGAGAGATCTTTTACTCTCTGGAGATTTCACAGCACATCTGGTGGGCAGAGAACACGTGAAAACCCTTGAGCACCAATGTTTTACATAGAGCCCTGGCAGCAGTAATTGGGTCCTTTATTCTAACACTTGCTGTTGCAGTAGGGGAAGGAATTGTCTGGCATTCCCACAGCAGCTTGAAAACTTGCTCCTCGATCTGCAAGTGACCCATGGTGTGAGGTAATGGGAAGAGAGCCAAACTTTAAACAGTTTTTATTTGGATTCAGTTGAATGCCAGGTGAAGATTCAGGCTGGCTCTTTTTTTTTTTTTTTTTTTTTTGGTCCTAAATATTTCTCTCAGCCCAAGATGAGAAGCAAAGTCTCATACTCCATTGTTCCTTTTTCTTCCCCACAGCAGCATATTTTAAAGATGGAAATTCAGCTATCTGTATTTCCTTACTTTTGTCAGTTTGGGTCATAGCCTTAATGTTACTTAAACAGTTTCTTTAAAGTAATGGAGCCCTTAATATAGACTTAATAAAGCAATGTAAGGCGGTATGGATTTCCTTCTGTCTAAGGTTCAGAGGCCTTTATCTGAATAATACATTAGATACTTTTATTCACTGGTGAGGCTTCGTAACAGGAAAAACTTTGAAGGGAACATCTATCCTATCATTAAATTGATAATAGACATGTTCTTTACTTTTTATCCCTTTTGTAGCACATCTTTTACCTCTGACAGGTTTCTCTAGGAATTAAACAGGGACCATAGGATACTTTTACCAGCATATAACAATGTCGTCTCCGAACTTGTTGCAAACATAAATAACTGTGGCAAGGAAAACCTTATCAAAAGGTTCTTTGACACTTGCATGTTACTTGTATTGTTATTAGAGACAGTGCTGTAATGTAAAGTAGAATACTGTTTTAATATCTTTTTTCACCGTAAGAGGGATACATAAACATAGATTCATTTTAAGGTTTAATTCAAAATTGCTTCTATGAAATGTATGTTGACTTGACTATAACAAGTTTGGATTCAGTGATACCTATATAACTAATCTTTTTTTATTTTTTTCTGTGTGCCTTCATTTGAAAACAGAAGGCTTTTAAATGGGTTTTATATGTCAAAATACAATACTATTTCAAACATATGTATGACAAAGAAAACAAATGCAACTGTTTCACCCAGAATGTCATACTCTGTATCTGTTTTCTTTTGCATGCGTATGTAATCACAGGCTTAGAGATCTTGCAAAGACCCAACAAACTGCCTATTAATCGTTAACAATTCCTATTAACCAGTGTATGCTGTTGGAGAATGGCTTGGCTTTTCTCGCTTGTATTCATAACTCATTTTCCCTATGTTCAGCTTTTCTACTTCTCAGTAAACCCTCTAGCAAAGGTGTTTCAAATGAAGAGCTGCCAAAAACGCATAAAATTCTGGACAAAGTTGTAAAAAGTGTTTTTGCTAAACATTTCAGGCCAAATTCTCAGCTGGTGTAGACAAAAACAACTTCAACTTCAGTAAGCTGCTTTGTGTTTTCCATAAAAGCTGTTTTTCCATCTTCCTAAAAGGCCTAATGAAAGTGAACATCTCGTTCATCTGGTTGTATCTCAGTACTCTGATATGCATCAAAGTAAAAAAGAACTGACTATGAAAAAGGAGTGTAAGAATCGGTCCAAATTCCTTGTCCAATCAATCTCTAGAGGCAAAGAAGACAAGAGAAGGTATCTGGGTATTTCCAGGTTCCCTCTGGGGGAGGGATAGTAACAACTTCCTGCAGTGAGGAAAAGAAATTTTGCAAGAACCTCTCTCTGTGAAAAGTCAGATTCATGTTTTTTGTCATTCAAATGGTAAAATCTTTAGGGTTCATTATATGAGTATAAACCCAGCATAGCTTGACAGAAATGTATGGAAATATACTTGATTTGCAATAGGTTAGGCAATTTTGAACAACACTTCATGTCATTTATAGATACACATTCTCTTCCAAACAGAATTTGAACTATGGTAAGAGGTGTTTTGAGCTGTCATATGCTACTGCAAATCCAAGTGGAATGAATAATCTTTTGCAAAAGCTAATGTTGCTATTTTCGGGAAAAAAACCCAGTTTTTAAAAAGAACACAATTTGCCATAATTTATGGTTAAAAATTATCAAAAATACTACAGTTCTTTCCATAACAAGCAGTAACTCCAGTTATTTGTAAAATTAAGTTGAAAAAAACCCAAGGACATTAATTGAGCTGCCTTGTTCTCTTCTGGTTTAGTTCTGTCATGAACTGAATGACATTATAAACTGCAAGTGATCGGATTGTGTTGACCCCAGCATGCATCATTTTGGTTTTGTTCTTGTTTGTATTTATTTGTAGCTTTGCCTAATGGACTCAATAGCTTTTATCAATTGCAGCTCCATACTGAAATGCATAAGGCAGGAATTGACTTATTAATGAAATTAATACGCCTTATTTCTTCTGGCTAAATGCTTTGCAAAAATTTGGCCCTTTAGTTTGGTATTCCTGTAGATGTCGTATACTTCTTGTGAAAAAATATTCAATCAGAAGGATACATGGGAACCAGCCACGGAAATGACAGCCACATTCCCTTTTGTAGTTCATCATTTACTGAGAAGTGAGAATATATCTCCCAAAAGCTAGGAATACACATTAGTCTGTAAGCTTCTATCTTTCTATGGGTAATGAATAATTGCTTTCTGCTTTTAAAAATTATCTTTGAACTTTAAATGCAATTATTTTATTGGATATATCATGTTAATGTAATTTAATCACTTCATATTTCAGTTTTGATCAGTTCCCTTCTTTTAACTCAAAAGAACTTTTATAATTCAAACAGAAGTGTTTCTAGAACTGATGTTGACACTACACTTAGCAACTAACTTTTTTCCGAGGAAATTATTAGTGAAGGAAACTGGAGGTGAAATGGGCTATTATTGATTTTGAAGGTAATGAGCTTCATTATTTACTTTAGTTTTAAGTTTGAGCCAGCTAACTTAATAACGTCACTAATTTTACAGCAGATTCATAAACATATATTAGGATGGGAAAGTTCACAGTCTTTTTTATATATGGCATGAATGGACTTCCTAGGTATCTAGAAAACATTATTAACCTTTAGTTTTTCAGCTGCAAACCTAAAGTTAACAAACATATTGTACTGATTGCAAGAGACCAGTTTTGGAATGAGTGGGTTAGCTAAGGCAGAAAGGGGACTGGGAATACAAAAAGCTGTTCCCTCCTTGTAGATCTCCCTGCTTTGTGAATCAGAGGAAGCTGAACTCATCTGAGATGTGAAAATGGGATACAAGAAAAACAACATGTCTGTATTGGAGTATATTGCTGAACTGTTCAGTACTTCCTGATGAATGAGACTATTATTCTGGGAGTTCATGACAAAAAGCCCTTCCTTTGTTGACAAGGGGACTTTTTTTTGAAAATTCATATTCGGATATATAAAAAAAAAGTTGGCCAGCTGATGCTTGGCTTGTCAGTAGGGAATAACTTTTGATCATGGTGTGGATAAGACCTGGCTGACACCCAGTCCCTCTGGGAAAGAATATATTTATTCAAACAGAAGACTGAGCTTTCTGGAAGAATTGTTCAGACAAAACCTTTTAAATGTGCCACTCCAAGGGATCCCGCTCTCTACCCGCTTCAGTCCGCAGCACTGAACTCCTGAGTACTCGTGAACACAGCAATGCATTGATGACACGTCAGGCATCAATTTTGCAACCATACAGGGCCAGGGGTCTCAATACAGTTGAACAGATAATTACTAAAATGCACGTAGAAGTAACGTGGAACCACTGAAATTCCAGAATTTGATTCTTTGTACATCACAATAGTGGAAGTGAAGATAATACTATAAAACAGGGGAACCAGGTTCCCTCATTCCCATGTCAAGGAATATATTTGACTTTCCTGGTGTGCTGCGAAGTTTTCTGTCGCTTGTGTAATTAGCAAAAGGATGTGTCAGTTCTCAGCATGGCAGCACCACTGGGTCTGCATGGGATTCTGGGAGAGAAAAAGAAGGGACTTTCCGGATTACAGGAATTTTTCCCTACTACATGACAAAAGATTGACTTCAAGTAACAACAATCTCACACTGATCTAGTGGGAAATTTTAGATAGTTTAAATATAGCAGGAGTTAATGCCTGTTTCCCCTATGTTTTTCTGCTTCCAATGCATCATAAATATTACCTTTCACTCAGCAGTGGAAGTTTCTGTGCTGTGAAGTCTCTTGTGACTGAAACTTTGCAAATTCAGCCTCAAACTAAACAACCGAGCACAGTTAACTATTTTACAGTTATAGCATGAGGGCTCATTAAACTTTGTGCTCATTTAAATGGCTGAAGATAGAAACTTGGCTTAGCTTTTCATCCTTGAAGGAAAAATAATAACAATATGGAAAACATTGGTTGTTTCAAAACTATGATCTATCTACATTTTTGCCTATTGTTGTTAGCTTACTATACTTTTTTTTCAATGTGTTTTAAAGCTTGCTTTGGAAATACTTTTACACCAAAAAGTTAATGCTTTTTACAGTATTTCTAGTTATGCAGGCATTTATTAGAAACTCCCTTAATTGAAGAAGCAGTAGTTAACAATTTATGTTACGGACCCTTAAGTTAAAATTGACTGATTTAATTACATCCACCTTATTAATAAGTTAAACAAAGAGAGCTCACTAAAACCTTGTTATTTAAAGAACAAATCTTTCCTTTTATTTTACTCTCCTGTAAACCACAGAGCTTTGCTTTATGTGGCTTTCTGTTTCTCAAGGACATTTGAGGTAGGGGCGACACTGCAAAAAAATCAGTGTCACTTTAGGACAGGTCATTTCTCTTTGCTGCAAATTTAGTAGCACTTTTTCTTCTCATTTCCTTTTTAGAGAGGGAGAGAAGAGTTTTTTCTTGCTTTTTTTCCCCAGTCTTCAGAGTTATTTAGTGATCACAGGAAGTTTCAAATTTATGAGGAATGCAAGATTACCTGCTAAATCCATAATTAGGTGGGGTATGAAGCCCTAGTTTTAAGAATTTCTTTGCTATTAAATATCTCACTATTTAATTGTAATGTATATGGCTTTTAGGCCATACTCACACATTGTTTTTACTTCCAGATTTCGCTCTGTGACCTGGGGCAAATCACTTAACCTCTCTGTGCTCCCACTTACTCATCTGCAAAATGGGCAAAATAGAATTAACCTAATAAAGATTCACATTTGTCTTGTGCATTATCGTTAATGGGGATGTGAATCATAATGGTGGAGTGCTTTGATGTCCCCAGATGATGCTGTAATCATGAAACTATTATTTTGTATTTTGGCAAAATAGCTGAAAATGGATCTGCATAAATTATGCAGGAATAAACTATACATCTAAATAATTGCATGCAGTTGTTAAGCTGCTAGTGGCCCATGGAGAGATTTGTGAAGCTGTTCCTATGTGTGGATCACTCACGGCTCGGTTCTTGCTAAGTTTGGCTGCCCCACCTAACAGTTTTATATTAATAGGACCTAAAGCAAGCCCAAACTTATTTTGTTCCTCATCATTGATTTTCTTTAGCATCATGAAAAAGTTTTCAGTTTATCCCATTTGGAAATAGACCCACGGTGGGGTAAGGGCCAGAGGGAAAGGTCGGTGTGATTTGAGGAGGGGACAGCAGCAAGAAGGATCATGTGAACATCCTGAGAGAGGTTTGGCACCTTGCTGAGGGGCCGGGGAGGACACAGCGACCTCCTGCTGGCAACGGGCTGTTCTATTCCTCCTGCACACACTGCTACAGCTGAAAGCCTTCCCCACCTCCGCTTTATTCCCATGCATATTCAGACACAAAGGAGGGAGGGATGGGAGAGAGGGAAGCTTTCAACTTACCCACTTGAGATGAGAAAGGGGGAGCAGCCAACTATCATTAAAAGGATCAGGGCTCAAGTATTGCTAACCTACAATCGTACCATGACAATTGAGAGACATCCTTCTTTCCTTCCCCTGCCAGGACAATAATTAATATTCTCGCTTATTCCTTAGGCAACTACCATTTTTCCATCTTGTCAAACAAATCAATCAGTAGTATATAGCCAGAGGGTTAATAGTAAAATAATGAGGAATACCCAGATCTTGAAACTTTACCATCTCTACAGCTAATCACTTTCGCTTCTACATGAGAAACTTCTTTTCTCTAACTGACCAAGATAATAACCAAGCTAAGGCTATTGCTAGAAAGTAAACGATACACAATTAGCACCTTACCTTGTGTAATTCTGTTTTCATGTGAGTTACCTGCAAACTGCTGGCAATGGAAAATTTCCAGTGGGTAGTTCTTATGGAATAAGATGGTAGTGGATTAGGTTGGTAGGCATGGAAGGGAAAGTTATTATGTCCCTCCTCTGGATTCGGGACAGCAACATTGAATATTCCAGTCCTGAAAGATGCCTATGTGTTCCTAAATTTTCCAGTAGTTGAATCTCTTCAGCTTCTCCAGGTAATCTGTTCTCAGTCATTCACTACCCAGTCCTTAGAAAGGTTGTCTTAATATTTAATATGTGATTATTTATTTTTTGTTTATGTCATTCAGTATGTTTAATTGCTGTCTGACATAGAAACATACTTAAAGAGAAGCCTGAACTCTGGCCAGGTACTGTATCAAAGAAATATAGAGAAAGATAAATGCGTCTAATCACCTGATTAGGAAGTAGGTACTTATACACCTCTGACTTCAGCAGGTGTTTAGTGTTTTGGCTTCTAAATAACTTTCTGAATCGAACCGTAATTATTAACCAGGTTGATTGCCACTAGTCATGATT
Organism: Larus michahellis; assembly: GCF_964199755.1. Lineage (NCBI taxonomy): Eukaryota > Metazoa > Chordata > Aves > Charadriiformes > Laridae > Larus > Larus michahellis. Next base: position 137,039,090 of record NC_133897.1, on the reverse strand, counting down.
TTAAAATCACATTCAGTAATTAGTTTACAATATTTGTAGAAAACTGTTCTAACTTAGGAAATGTCCTCAATAGAAAGCTTTTCACTGAACTATTGAAAGAGGAAAGGTAGCATGGTGACAATATCCAAAGTACTTTTTTTTCCATTGGAGTGAATCAATAAACAAAACTTTGGGGCTTTTGCTTAATCCTGTGAGTTTAAGAATATCAGTTCTCTTCATAAGGTCCCTCCTTTCTGGAGTGAATTCTGAAGGGAATGAAGGATGCTTCGCTGGTCTTAGCATTCACTACAGGAAAACACCTTAAAAGTGAAGGGCAAAGAGTGGGAAAAGATACAAAAAGCCCCAAATATAATGAGAAAGAAAAATACACTTTCCTGTGAACGTTTCTTCCTTGTTTGAGAAAGATAAGGATAAAATACATTTGTCTAGTGTCAAGATGTTTCACAGATCATCTCTTACTTTTAATTCAATAAATCCTCCTCCTCCTCCTCCCTGAAGGTACCACCTGGGCAGAATCCTCCACTTGTCATTATGAGAATAGCTGCTCCATGCTGATGTTTTCCGCTTTTGGACTCTATATGCTCCTACAGAGAGCTCCAGGCCAGTAAAAGCACCTGACAGGAATAAAAAAAATCTGCTGCCCTCCATTTCTAAGTAAGCACCACCTCAAAACTTAGCTGTTGCCTTTTCAGTTCCCTGTTTCTTAGTGTCCTGACAGCAATCAGCGAAGGAGTTTCCTGCAATAGCTGCGCCTAATGAGCTTATGTTACGTGTTTCTAACCTATAATATACTTTGAAGAAGAAATCCTTGATATGCAAGTTTGAGTCACTATCAGCTGTGCTGCCAAACGTGTAGCCTGTTTCCAGGCATTGCTTCACTGCTGATGAGTCTTGTTTTTCTCCTCTCAAAGCTGGGACCTTTGCCATATGCTGAATTCTTCATGGTCCCAGCTACACAGAGGGCAATGCTTTTTCATAAAGATACCAATAGAAATGTTGTGAGACTCTGTATTACGATTTGGTTATAGGAGTCGTTCTGGATCTTAGGAGTGTGAATCCACACTAGATGAGGGAATCCTTCAGGTTCTCCTCCAAAACAGTGGCTATATTTGTGGATTAAAATGTCATGAACATAAGCAAGGTCTTATTTTGTTCACTATTAGGCAAAAAACCTATATGTATTTCAATCACAACATTTCTTTTTTGTCTTAAAAAGACCCTGGACAATAGCACTGCTGAAAAGATTAGACTGAAATGACCACTGCTTTACCTTTCTCAAAGCTGGACATATACCACTGTTCATTATGTCATCTACAAGAACAACTTACGTATTTTTACAAGTTAACACCTTGTGTTACTTGATGGCCCAACAGAAGTGTTTTCCTCTGTGCATTTGTGAAGTCCTTTGATATTGAAAAACAAAATTTCTGTTCAACCACTCAGTATTATAAAATCTGTTTCTGAAGTAAAATCATAGAATGGTTTAGAATAGAAAAGACCTTTAAGACCATCAAGTCCAACTGTTAACCTAGCAATACTAAGTCCACTACTAAACCATGTCTCTCAGCACCACATCTGCATGTCTTTCAAATACTTCCAGGGATGGGGACTCAACCACTTCCCTGGGAAGCCTGTTACAATACTTGACAACTGTTTTGGTGAAGAAATTTTTCCTAATGTCCTATCTAAACCTTCTCTGGCATAACCTGAGGCCATTTCCTCTTGTCCTATCTTGTTACCTGGGAGAAGAGACTGACCCCCACCTGTCCACAACCTCCTTTCAGGTAGTTGTAGAGAGCGAGAAGGTCTCCCCTTGGCCTCCTTTTCTCCAGGCTAAACCACCCCAGTTCCCTCAGCTGCTCCTCATAAGACTTGTGCTCTAGACCCCTCACCAGCTTCGTTGCTCTTCTTTGGACATGCTCCAGCACCTCAATGTCTTTCTTGTAGTGAGGGGCGCAAAACTGAACACAGTATTCAAGGTGTGGCCTCACCAGTGCTGAGTACAGAGGGACGATCACTTCCCTAGTCCTGCTGGCCCCAATGTTTTTGCTATTGGCCTTGGCCACCTGGGCACACTGTTGGCTCATATTCAGATGGCTGTTGACAAGCACCCCCAGGGCCTTTTCCACTGGGCAGCTTTCCAGCCACTCTTCCCCAAGCCCATAGCGTTGCATGGGGTTGTTGTGACCCAAGTGCAGGACCCAGCACTTAGCCTTGTTGAACCCATGTTGAACCTCATGTTGGCCTCAACCCATTGATCCAGCCTGTCCAGATCACTCTGTAGAACCTTCCTTCCCTCAAGCAGATCAACACTCCCACCCAACTTGATGTCACCTGCAAACTTACTGAGGGTGCACTCGATCTCCTTGACCAGATCATTGATAAAAATATTGAACAGAACTGGCCCCAATACTGAGCCCTGGGGAACACCACTTGTGACTGGCCACCACCTGGATTTAACTCCATTCACCACCACTCTTTTGGCCTGGCCATCCAGCCAGTTTTTTACCCAGCAAAGGCAATGCCCGTCCAAGCCATGAGCAGCCATTTTCTCCAGGAGAATTCTGTGGGAAAAGGTATTGAAGGCTTTACTGAAGTCTAGGTAAACAACATCCACAGCCTTTCCCTCATCCACCAAATGGGCCACCCTGTCATAGAAGGAGATCAGGTAAGTCAAGCAGGACCTGCCTTTCATAAACCCATAAAAACAAGTAGAGATGTCTAGGCCTCAGATACCTTCAATAGAAGTGCATCCGTTTGCTTAGCATGCTCTTCCTTATTCTGTAATAAAAGCATGAGTGTCACACATGAAATTGATGAATCTTTTGGGTTTATAAAAAATTTTTGTATGTCCTATTTGAAGTACAAACTACCTAAGCCAAATCTGTAATGCTCAGTAAGAAAAATGTAATTGTTAATTGATATTGCAATATGTCTTGTCAATCTTAAATATATTGGTTTTGGTTTTTTTAACCAGCTCTGTAAAATGTTGGAAGAAAGTGTGACAGTGTGAGAAAGAAGGTATCAGGTTAACAAGAGTCATTCCACAATGAAAAATAATCCCTGCTAAAAAGAGTAGCCAGTTTCCTAATCCCTCTGAATATATTCGTCAATGCACTTAGTGTACTTTTAAAAGCACTCAGAATCTCAAGATAGCTAAACTTTTATCATATGTCCCAGAAAGCATACTATTCTTTTGACAATAAATTTTCCAATTGTTAGTTTCAAATCACGTGAATTGCTGATGCCTCCCAGTTTACCTGTTACTTAAGGAAATGTATTCAGTGATGATGGAAAGACAGATTTCTCCACCCTGTTTCCCATTCAAAACCGCTTCTTTGTTTCCCACTCCAAAAGGGCATCTCTTTTTCAAATCTACCTCACTGTCTGTGGAACATAAAACATATTTTCATTCATAAGGAACGGATCCCAGAATATGTCTGTGAGAATCAGTACATTATAGTGACATCATAAAGGTCTTTAACTGCAGTTCTGCCTTGACTGAGTCCTGGATTGTCCAATCTAGATTGTGCTGTAGCTATTTGCAGTAATGTACCTTTTAAGGAAAAAATACAAAAAAATGTCCTTAGTAGTTAGTTGAAAGAGGAACCTAAGGCAGTACCAACCAGATCTTTCTCTTTTCTAAGCCGTGGTAGTTAGCCAAAGAGAAGTAGACAGGTGACTGACACTCCTTCCACGTGCAATAGCTAAAATTTCTCCTTGGATTCAAATTCCACTTATCCACAATAATCTCAAGTGCTGGTTGGAAGTGAGTTGAACCAGAAATAGAAAGTAAAAATAGGAATGAGGTAGTCCATCTGCTGAAAATTATATCCATTCTCGAGTGATGTAACTCAGAAGAATTTGTTTCTTCTTTTTCTCTCAGACTTTTAACCTTTGCTGTTCTGTTTGGTTGCATTCTGTCCTGTTCAAGGAATCCAAATATCTTCTTCTTTCTAGAAATATGGGCTTTGCGGGGCTGCCCCATAGCGATGATTATGATCTCTTTTTTCAAGGTATTACAGTCTTTGTGCAATGCTTTTATGTTTGATGTGTTCTGACCAGCACAGGTTAAAGCTTAAGCTGTATCCATGCAGTACTCTACCTGTAAGAGCAACATTTTTCATTGATGTATTATAGCTAAGCATTTTAAAAAAAAATGTGACCTATCTTTTCCCCAGCACAAATATACAATACACATACCACTCCTGAAAAAAGAAGCCTTTTTTTTCCCCAATGCAGTGACATAAATGGTCTCCATGTTCTGACGATCGACTAGTCTTCATCTCCTCCGTGTGTGTGTGAACAGCCCACTCCTCCAAGGCTCTGCTTTGTTCACACGGTGCAGTGAAAAGCAGGGATTTTTAGCTGGGGAGCCCTGAAATACTGGTAGGATTTCTGCTGTTCAAATTATTGAAATGGTCTTCTGGGAGATACAGGCCTTTCAGCTTATTCAGAAGAGGCGCAAGGGCTAGACATCCAGTGTTATGGCTGATTATCTTGCCAGAGGCAATAGATTCAAACAGGATTGCAACATAGTTTGCCTAGGAAAGTCTGGGTTTGTTGAGATCCAAAGATCTGAAGAGCTAGTTTCTTCCCATGGTGGACATAAGAACTGCGTAGATGATTGTGTGTTGAGGTATGTGATTTGTGTTCAAACAGCTTAAGTCAATGGTGGAAGGAGGTGTAAAACTTTACAGATTTTCAGAATATTTTCCTTTAATATATTTGAATGTATATGTAAATGTGCGAGCCTCAGAATTTGAGAGAAGCTCTTTCATTAAAGGAAGTCCTATGAAATATATTAACATACCCCTCTTTTTTTCCCTTCATCACTTTTCAGTGTTCTTTTCTATCCCAAGGAGGATAGCAAAGGGAAATCTGGACATCACTGAAGAAGGCAGATGAGGTAATTAGATCTGGAATAAAAAATGCATGTTTTGGGTATTATTCTAATGCTTTCACCAATTACTCTCCCCTCCCTCCTGAACTCAGGAAAGCCAGTGACGTCTATGCTTGCTTAATTACAAAGCTTCATTATTTCCTATACCACAAAGTCTGCTTTTTGTTTTTATAAGGTCTTGGCATAATCCTTTTTTGTAAATGCCAAGAACAATGCCAATTAGCCTGTGGGTAATGGTGATCAATTGTAGCAGAAAGAAGTCAAGTCTGAAGTCATAAAGCTCTTTGTGCACCTCCTGCTTTGCCTTGTGCAGATCTGTGCTGAGTTGTCCAATGCCTCCACCCTGATGAGCAATAATCTACCAAACTTTGTAACTGACTAAAAGGAGAACATCCAATTATCCTGCAAAATCAGAGGTATGATATATTTGTGTGTATAAATAGCCCACATTTTGCAGCCTGGAGACGCTCAGAGTGTATATCATCAAGCTGTTTTTTACCCTTTTCAGTACTGGCTGGCATTTTCTGGATGGAAAGTTTAAAATGCACACTCCTCCAAGCAGGACAACCACAAAGCAGTTTATTTCTGCAACAAGTATTTTGGGAAATAGAGCCCTTCCCTTTCACATTCCTTATACTAATGTTCTTTAAACACCGGTTAAAATGTGTATCGCCACTGGCTCCTTCTCTTAATTAAACTTCTAGCATTTCTAGAAAATGTCCTACTCTTCCCTTACTGTGTGCCACACATTCTTGTGTCAGACATTTGTACCCTTACTGGAACAGTCTGCCTGCTCCAGAATTATCTGGCAGTCCTGCATCAGTCTATTTATTCCATCACATGATTGTTTTAGTGTTGTTTGAAGCACTATTTTGGAGCCAGACATAATCATATTACACAGTTCCTCACCTTATTAACTGACAGAGAACTGTTCCCCATTAGACAATTGATCCTGGGCAGATGAAGCCATTAAAAACAGTACTAATTAGCTGAAGAGTGGAGACAGTAATACAGGCTGCATCACTTCCTTTCATGCTTAGGGAAGTTCATGTTCCAGACAAATAATAATTGATATGTAGTCTTCCTTAATTGTGGTTGTTAACAGCCAGTATTATAATGACAGGCTGACAATCTCTGTCTAGCCTATTGTATGTTTATTTCTGAATCCAAGAACCACTGAATAACATTTTTGGTTTAACTCAAACTTCACAGAATATACTTTAAATGTCAATGTAATGGGAGTTGGGCAGCTAACCTTAACTTATGAGTTATTCCTTACATGTCTCCAGGTGTCAGCTGTTTGTCTTGGAAGACTAGGTGCCCATAATTACATGGAATTATGGCATGATACATTAGAATAAAATAAACAGATGGTTTGAATGGGAATACAAAAAATACTGCATTAGATCCATAAGCAGGAACGCCAGGCATCTAACTAAATTTCAGTGTACTAACTGTAGCCTATAGGGTAAGAAAATCATATAGTTTTTAAACAAAAGAATGCTTTGATTTCCCCCTCCAAAAATGTGTTCTATTTTTTAAAATCTAGATGCATATATGCATATGTATATATGTGTGCATGTGTATGCATATGCAATGCATTTATTACAGGGTGTTGCTGGCACTCTCTATAATTTAGTTTGTAAAAAAATGTTCATTGTTTTCTACTATCTTCACTCATAATCATCCAAAATATTTCCTTCAGAGCTAAAAATCCTAGATTCAGAGGGATTTTTTTTTTCCTTCAGGTACTCTGACCAAATACTAAGCTGTCCTAGAAAAAAGTCACAGTAAAAGCAGAAAACTTAGTTTCAGCAAAAAGAATTAACATCTGAAACAGTAAGCATTAAATGACTTTAGTTGATTTGACAAAATTGCTTTTGATATTAAACAGAATTATAGACATTTTAAAACTGGGTCGAACTTCAAAACCTTTTTTCTCCGTTTCCATCTGTTTTCTTTAAAAGAAAATGGACCAAAAAAATAGAAACCCTACTCCAAGAAAATTAAATGCAATCAAAGTAATATCTGAGAGAGATTAAATGAGAGAGACAGATATTGAAATTCTAAATATTACAGCTCTGACAATAACTAACTAAATATATTTGGTTTCTCACCATTTCCTTTGTTGTCCTTCTACTTACTGCTCTTCTGTTATCAAAACGTCCTGTATTTTGTGGTTTGGGGCAGGAAGTTTGTGGTTTCAGGATAGTATTCTGAGTTAGTTGATTTTGATTTTATTGCTGACTGGTAAATCTTGCATAGGCCACTGACAGCCAAATCCCCTTTGCTTTATTTGTTTTGATAGTGAGTCCTATTAAAACTCATCAATGAAATTCTGGCCACACTGAAGTCAGTGGCAAGACTCCAATTAACTTTAAGGAATAAGGATTTTCTGTTAAGATTTTAGTCTTCTATATATATCAAAATAAGCAGGTAAGCATAGTCCCATCTTGCTCCTCAAGATGAAGTTTACCATTTACATTGCCAGTATTCAGACACTAGGAAAGTGACAACTTCATCACAGTTTACAGATTTCAAGGAGGGGAAGAGCTCGATCCTCGTTAGCTTCTTGGCATGTCCCAGGCTCTCACTCATATGGTCTTGATGGTTCAGCGAGGGTGCAAACTTTCTTTTATCCTGACATCAACAGATGCCTGGATTTTAGCTCTTGTACAGTAATGTGAGTTTCTTACCTCTTAAATTAATTCAGCACTTCTTTGAGAACCTTAACACTTACATTTTTTTACTTCTCTATTATTGCTTTTTCCTGCTGTTCATCACGTGATGCCACCCTTTAATTCAGTGAGAGTTTTGTGTGAGTCAAAATAGGCAAATCAGGCCCTTTAACTCAACAAAATCACCGTGATTTTGCCTCAAGTGTACAAAAGATGCTATGGGCAGAATAGCTCATCAGTGAACAGGGAGAGAGAATATGTGGGGACAAGAACAATAATTTATGATACTCTCCCACAAGACAGATGGTTTTGATTCATAGCATGGGATGCATCCAGGGTCTTTTTGCCTTTTAGTACTGCAGGCGTCCTCACTAAAATGGGTGAGCCACAGAGAGCTGCACTAATTTCTGTTTCTTTTTTCTTTGGAGGATGCCACATAGAAATATTTTGGAGAGAAAATGAGAAGCGTGACTGTACATGCATATAGTGCCATAAGAAACAATTCTCTACAGATTTGGTCTCTGACACAGTCAAAAATCTCCACTGATTTTGATAGTATTTCAGAGATGTCCTTTGTACTTCAAATGGGGAAATAGCTCTAGAAGAAGTGAGTTTGTACACTGTGCATGTTTACATGTAACACACTTTTCTCTTTTTGCATGCTAAATCCAGCTTTCTCAACGTCCATTTTTTCTGTTTACACCATTTGAGTTATTCAAATTAAACCAAATATTATATGGAAAAATGTTTGCTGGAATCAAATTAAAAGTTGCAGCAATCTAGCGAAAGCTCCTCACAGGCCAAAGCACAGGGACCTTATGATTCAAGGAAATGGAAGATGATTGAAATCTTGCCTGATATATGTTCAAATTACAGAATAGTTCTGAATATTGACTAAACAGAAAATATGGTGTCAAATATAATAATTCAAAACCCCTACGTAACTAATGAGTTAAGCTGTATAAGACATGAAAAGTCCCTTTTTACAAAAAGGACTGGAGAAGGATGTGGAAGGAAGAGAAGGCCAACTGTATTGTGCCAGAAAGCCAACCGTACCCTGGACTGCATCAAAAGAAGCGTGGCCAGCAGGTCGAGGGTGGTGATTCTGCCCCTCTATTCCACTCTCATGAGACCCCACCTGGAGTACTGCATCCAGCTCTGGAGCCCTCAGCACAGGAAAGACATGGACCTGTTGGAATGGGTCCAGAGGAGGGCCACAAAAATTATCCGAGGGCTGGAGTCCAGCACCTCTGCTATGAGGACAGGCTGAGAGAGCTGGGGGTGTTCAGCCTGGAGAAGAGAAGGCTCCGGGGAGACCTTATAGCAGCCTTACGGTACCTGAAGAAGGCCTACAGGAGAGAGAGGGAGGGACTCTTTATCAGGGAGTGTAGCGACAGGTTGAGGGGGTAACAGTTTTAAACTGAAAGAGAGTAGATTTAGGCTGGATATAAGGAAGAAAGTTTTTACAATGAGGGTGGTGAGGCACTGGCACAGGTTGCCCAGAGAGGCAGTAGATGCCCCATCCCTGGAAACAGTCAAGGTCAGGTTAGACTGGGCTCTGAGCAACCTGATCTAGTTGAAGATGTCCCTGCTTATTGCAGGGGGGTTGGACTAGATGACCTTTAAAGGTCCCTTCCAACCCAAATCATTCTATGATTCTAAGATGGTTACTGAAGCACAGGTAGAAGAGCAGTGTGCCTGCCATGATAAACGGTTACCCATGTTCATGTTTATTTATTTGCGGTGGTCAAATTTTAAAAGGCCTATTTAGAAATTAATAAAACCAAGGAAAAATATTTTACTGTAGTAAGGTTGGTAATGCATAGATCTTTTTATCGATGTCTATATCTATGTCCATATATATGGCAGCAAAACTAGATGTACAATTTACTGTGAAATATTAATATTAATAGTAGTAATATTCAATAATAATACAAAGACTTTAGTAATCTTTCTGGATCAGTTACTGTAAGTCATGATAGCATCATTAAAGTTACAGAAACAACACTGTTTTATACCTCTAAAATTGACCTATTGACAGAACCTGACCATTATAAGAATCCTTTGCTATGTTTTAATGTATATTCACTCTCTTTCCACCATCTCTTACAATTACACTTTCTCTGATGGAAAGACCAGGGAGGAAAATGCAGAGATCTCTGAGTTTTTACAACTTAAAAAAATAGAGGGGAAATGACTCAGTGTAATTAAAATGTTTTCCCAATGACAAGGGTCACAAAAACCTCAGACTTCTGTCTGATATATGGCCTCACTGTCTGGGTCGAACTTGTAGGTTTAGTTATTTCTTTGGAGGAAGATCATTGATTTGACTTTCCCTCAAGATTTTCTCACATGTGGTTCTATGTTGTCTTTTTTTCCTCTTTCACAGTCTTAAGCTTTGTATTGTATAATAGTCTCCTTTCTGACCCAAATCAACCAAAATGAATGAACATGGACAGTTCTGGGGGGAAAAAAAAAAAAAGGGACATTTGTCAAAAAAGGTGGTCACTAGATCTAGACCTTTCACTCTTCCAGTGCTGATGGTGTTGATGATATTGATGGGTTTTTCAAGCTGTCTATCAAACTGGTCTAAGTCTTTTAACATGCCATTTCTCACTCTCTGTCCCCAACTATTTCTCCTAGTTGTCATTCAAATTGTTCCACTAAAAGAACAAATAAATGCATGCCATGAAAACTAGCAAGATGATATAATGAATGAGTTACAATAAATGCCCCCAGCATAAAACAATTATGTACCTGCTATTGTCAAAAACATTCAACATTCCCTTTGTTGAAAAGGAAACAGCTATAAATTATTCACTGGGGCACTGAAACTCTTTTCTTTTTTTCTTTCTTTTTTTTTTGGTTGATTCCAATTAATTCTTCCCTGAACATCCCTAGGTATTTAGCTGAGGGTAGAAATTTACATGCAGAGATTTTTAGTGGTTTCTTGGGATTGTCAGACTTAGTGTCCAAATTAAAAATAATAACAATAAAAAAAGTTTACCATATTTTCCTGTGTATAATCAGAGCTTAGTTATCAAAAATGTAATTCAGGATCAGTGCGGGTTATATGTGTCCAGGGGTAAATATAAGTGGTCTTTTTACCCAGAGCCTCTCTCATTCCCAGTAACTCCCCACACTCCACTGCCCTTAAATCTTATTCTCATTTCAGAATTTGCTTCTTCCTGAAGTACGTATCCCAGCCTCATGCCATCGTTATTTCCTAAATGACATTTTTTGTGGTTTATCAAAGGGTATAGATTTCCTGAAGATTTTTAAGAAACAGTGCTTTTAAAGAGGCTTACTGAAGGTGCAGCTTGTATCGTTGTGAAAACAAAAAAGAGAGGTTTTTCTTACATATACTGTGCAAAGTTAGACGCTTCCTGAGAAACTGTCTTCCTGCACTGAGTCCCAAAATAATGTCAAAATGCAAAGCTGGTGTTCTGTCCTCACTCAAGAAGCTGTGGGATGAGGTCTAAACAGGGTCCTTGCTCTTTTTATTTTCAAAAGCCTCAGTGGGGCATCTGGAATAACTTAAAAAATGCTAAACCTTCTTATATTATTCAGGAACGAAAGTGTACTCATTTTTATTGTTAGCAGTATATCATTTTATTCTAAAGGTGGGCCAAATAAATGCCTATTATTCTGGATGGCACAGAAACGTGACAGCAAAAAGGTCTCTGGATTTCTGCCTCTCTTAAATTTCTAGTCCTTGTGCTTTGTGCTTGGCCTGGAGAATAACTCGTCCATGCAGAAACACTGATGCCCAGCTGAATTTTTAGATCTGTAGCTTTCCAGGTGTGAAGGGAATGAGTTCAAGGTGGACCATGCAAGTTGACCCACAAAGGCTGTGGGTCCCCTGGCTACCTCTCCAAGCCAAAGGACAATGTTTGCATGCCATGTTTGGTGTATAGTTGCAACAGTGGATTTTACAGTCCAACTGTCATTGTTAGACTGAACTATCTGTGGAAACCTAAGGCTTAAATGAGGAATGGCCTAAGTTAAATGCATTTGGAACGCATGAACCACACCATTAAGCTAAGAGCCCTGTAGTGGCAGAGAAAAGGTGCAATTACTTCCCAGCAGAGTTCAGACTGTCCAGAGTCCTGCTCTCCTGGTCCACAAGCAGCATCTGAAGAAGATGTGAGAGGCACAGATAGTGGAAGAGAAAATCTAACACTCTGATTCATTGTAAGAGACCCTACAGTCATTACAAGACAATAGTCCAAAATCCCAGGAAAGGGAAGTATCAAAAATGGGGATGATTTTGTTTTCCTTTGGTTTTATGAGAAGTATACCTTTTTTATTCTATTAAAAATATATTGTTTATTTGATATATGCTGGTTAGATATATGCTGGTTTGAATCCCCGATCAGCATCACTAATGGTTCACTAAAAAGAAATCCTATCCTTAAACTACCAAAAGTCATCAGACATTATTCAGAGATACATGATATAAGCCTGGCTCAACAGACACTTCTGTTTTAAGTCCTTTGTAATCTGGTGCTATCGTGTGTCAAACAGATGAAGTAAGAAGAGTACAATTGGTTTATGAAGGATATTATATGACGTAGTTGTTTGTGATGCCAGGAGACTATTCTCAATGACATAGGAGGTCCCTCCCAGTTTTGAGTCCCTATAATTAGAGCAGATCTAAGAGCCGTGAAATTTAGGGAAAAGATTAGCACAGCTGCTGTACCTTGTTAGGCACTGCTCACCGCCCGCACCAGAACTGTGCTTCCCAAATTCAGTCAGAGTCGCTGCTGGGAACAGAATTTAAGCAGAGGTTCTGGATTAAAAGAAATTTGCTCCTCTATCAATATCCCTATCCAATGCATGAGGACCTCAATCATAAAAGTAAATGCCAATAAGTGAGCAAAGAAGAGAACAGGCTGCTGTGTCTGTTTGGTTGCTGTTTGCTTAAAGATATTAAAAAAAGGGGGTAAAAAAAGGAAGAAATACTGATTGCATTTACTGTGGGTTGGTTTTTTTTCTGATTTCCCAACAGAACAATCCTAAGTATTTTGAGGACTTTTGTCTGTAAAAAAGTGCAGCTTAACAAGGAATATTTTGTTTAAGGAGATTTGCACCCAAAGCAGAAGAAATTAAAAGTTACTTTGACAATCAGCCTCCTCATTCAGTTGAAAACAGTGACCATGTCCCCTTGGCAAACTCTCCTGAAAAATCAAAATGTTTGGAAGTGGGAAAATGAATTGTTGATATTTCCAATTTTCTTCCTAGTTCAAACATATTTGACTTTACTTCACAGATAGTGTTTGAATGCCTAACCTCACATATTTCAGCAAATAAATTATTACCTGAAAATTATTGGTTTAGTCCTACTCACTGATACTGTTAACCGTCACAAGACAGAGGAACAATTACAGTCACTAAAAATGTGGAATAAATAATTTGAATGCTATTACGTGGATGCACATTTTTCTGTTAATATGAAAATTAATGTTGGTTTTCAGGAGGACCACAGGTATTTGGAAGCTCATATGGGTGAATGGTTTGTGCTAAAAACAAAAGACATTTTAGGTCGTCCATTTTTAAACATGTATTAATTTATCTGAGAATGAACATGAAACAAACAGATGTGCTACTTATCAACCTAGACTAAAATGTAACATTAAAAAAGTCAGTATTTCCAGAAATGACATAGTGTTAAACTTTTACTTGCTTAAGCCAATATTCAGTGTTTTAAAAAGTATATACTGTAAGTGGTAACTGGATTATCAAATCTACTTTCTAGGACTCTTAGATTCCTCGCTGTGCACAGCCTCAATAATAAAAGAATAATCAGAACAGGAAAAGCTTTACTCAGAGTTTGGGTGGGGTTGAACTGAACTTTTTGCGTATGCAAGACAGCTCTGGCAGCTTTACACATATTAATTCAAAAGCTGGTGCCCTGTTTAGTCATGTGTTGGCTCCTTGGCCCTTTGCTTCTTTATTTCTTCATAAGGATGCCTACATGTGAGTTTTGTAACCATTAAATGTAATTAATAGCAGAACATTGCTAGAAAGTCAGGCATAATTGATTTCTTATTTTTTCTGTGCTAAAGATCAAGGGGCTATATCCTTCTTCTGCCATTATGCATGCAGAGCTATAGGAGAATGGACCCTCTGGGACAAGTCTAATATCCGGTACGCTGCTGTCTACCAGATCCTTATTATAAAAAGCTTTCTACTCTGGCCAAGCTGTGAAAAAGCTCATGCTGTAGTGGCTGCAAAATGAGCAACTTTGATTACGTAGTCCCCATCAAGAATAAGGTTATAAGTTAGCAAATTGAATTCCTGAACAAGACCTATTCATCAAATAAATCTGAATAGCAAGTGTTTTCAAGGAGATTAAAACTCGTTTTGGGGCAGTAAGAAAAGATGATGTGTTTGATGGAGAGTTTGCTCTTGACTGTATCTGTTACTTGTAAAAATTAGAGCTAAGTGAATTTTTCCATGAATATTAAATCAAATGAATTTCGGAAGGACCACAAGTATTTAGGAACTCAAATGGGTGAACAGTTTGTGCCAGAAACAGAAGATGTTTTATTTTAATGCTTTCAAACAGGCAAAGATTAAGTGATTCATTTTGAAAACATCAGAACAAAACCTATTTGGTTTCTCCATCAAAATGAACTTTTCTACTTCAGCATTGAGCGGAAAGTAAATAAAAAGTCATGTGCCTTGTTTTAGGGGACTCCAAGGTACAGAAAAATCCTGTTGAAGTCAACATGTTTATTAGAACCTTTTTTAAAATGTTGATTAAGGAAAAGCTAGGACATTTTAAATGTTCTTTTTAACAAACATATTATTATGACATTGATACATCTTGATCTGTTCATAATGCCTAATATCAATTTTTTAATCTTCCTGTAATTCAGAACAAGACACTCTTCCTTTTGTACTAACCCATTTGAAAGAACCTGTTAGTCCATAATTTTTCTTCTCTGGCAAAATTTACAAATTTTTGCATTTTCTGATAGCAAAGCAAAATATATTATGTCGGTCAGCAGAAAGATGAGGAAACAGTGATAGCCCATCCTGTTTACATCATTAGCAAGAACAGAACAGTATTGCTTATAGGAAAGGAACTGTATGGAACAGTTATACCCCAGAACCAGTTCTGCGATCTATGGGGAAAATAAGTTCACAGTATTTTCATGTTGTCCCTACACTGCCACGGAGAATAGATATGATGTTAGTGGACTTGATCTCTCTCCTTGGCAGCAGGTACCAGAAAGGAAGATGAATTCAGGTATTAGGTGAATGATGACACATTAGACGACACTTTGAATACAATAAAGAATCAATGAAGAGTTAAGATATACTAAAGATCTTTTCCAAATGATGGAAGAGGTGAAAGCCTGTCTTTCTCAGGGAGAACAGTTTTATGTAAGTTGACATAAACCTCCCTTTTTCAGGGGTTTTTATTTTATAAAGACAAATGTGAAATCCTGTCTGTACTGAAACACAGGCGAGTTTGCCATTGTTTGAAACAAGTGCAACATTGTCTTATTGTGACCACCGTACACTATAAGAAGAGTTCACTGGTAGGACTTGAATTGTAAAATTAATGGTAGATTCCAAAAGGATGTAGATCATAGAATCACAGAATGGTTAGAGTCGGAAGGGACCTTAAAGATCATCTAGTTCCAACCTCCCTGCCATGGGAGGGACACCTCCCACTAGACCAGGTTGCTCAAAGACCCATCCAACCTGGTCTTGAACACTTCCAGGGATGGGGCCTCCACAACTTCTATGGGCAACCTGTTCTAGCGTCTCACTACCCTCAGAGTAAAGAATTTCTTCCTAATATCTAATCTAAATCCACCCTCTTTCAGTTTAAGACCTGTGAATTCCACACTGATGGACAAAGGACAAAGAATAGCCTCCTCAGTGTGGTCACCTGCTATTACAGGCAGTAGGCCTTATCATCCTTCAGAAACTTACAAAATTCTGTTTTCAAAGACACCACTTTTCCAATGATAAGGCTGACTGCCCTAGTGTTTTGGAAACTTCTAATTTCTAACCTAAATTAATTTATGGTCAATTTGTATACATTTATTTTCTTGACAACAGTGTTCTTCAACTTAAATAGTAATTTCTTTATTTGATGCTTACTGCCATTGCATATTCATAGACAGAAGTCATACTGTCCCTCAATCCTAATTCTGGTCGACCATGAAAGTCAAGTTTCTTTAATTTTCCCCATATAAGAGAGTTGTGCTGACCATTGTAATGCATTTTCAGTGTTCTTTTTTCAGCTGTAATTAAGCTTTTTAGACATCGATATTCCAAATGGGGATCAGGATTCTGGATGGAAAGATTTTTAAAAAAGAAGGTTTCCAATGAGAAATACAAAACGTAAGATGGGGGTCTATCCACCTCATCTTTGGGAATTCATTAATTAAAATGAATCAAACTCATCTAGCTTTACTACAATTTTATGATTGTCTTCTCTAGACAGAGCTTTAATCCTACACATCTGCAAGACAGATCTCCTGTCTGACACTGAGGAAGGCTTTTTGCAACCACTTTAGGCACTCTCTAAAAGCTCATTAAACTGTTAATTGAATCCAATTCATAATATAAAAATCCTCTTTTTTCACTTCTGTTTCAGTCAAATAGAACTTTAGCGTTTCCTGCTTTCAGATTAAAAAATGTCTAGTCACCGAAGCATCGGAGAGCCAACAGGGAGGGTACAATTTTTCATTTTGTCCCATGGACTGTCTGAAAGGAACAATAGCTTCAGATGCTAAAACCTTTTGACTACCTGTGGAGAGGTAAGTGCAGAAAGAACATCAAGCCAAGCTATTCCTGAGGCAATTTAGCTATTTGTTTGTTGAAAGGTTGAAATAATTTAATACAGTACATGATGCAGAAGGGCCTTAATTGATATACAGAGGCAATATATCTCAGCACCACAATTCACTCTCTACTACGGGCTGATATGGTTTGGTTTTGTGCTGTTTATCTACTGAGCTTTTTGCCTTATGAGCTGGGGAGCATGGTATTGAAATACGACTTTGAGAACAAAAAGTTTGAGAATAACTTTGGGAGTGAATTAAAAGGGACAAATGAAATTCTCTTGAAGTTTCATTCAGCAGTGAATTGCTTATGAAAGATTTTAATGGTCCTGCCTGGCATCTCATCGTATTTTTTAATAAATGTCTATGGCTTTTTTATAGAACCCCTTCCTAATGTTGTAATAGTGCGTTAGTGAATTTCTGTTTTGTTATTTACTTGCACAGAGGGAATCTCTTTGCATGGAAGATTTTGTTGTCTCATTTGAGAAGGCAGACCATGATCCCAAGGTAATTCTTCATATTTTTCTTTTATCTCATCCTTTCATCACAGAAAAGGAAAAAATACAATCTTACTATCTCTTCGATGACCTTTGTTTCTTCATATATTACATATAAGGATTTTTTTCCCTTTTTCTGCAGTGTCTATGCCTAGATACTCAGCAAAGGTTATTCACAATAATATAAAAAAAAGAATAATTAGATATTAGTACTGCATTATTCATTATTCGAGTGGTTTACTGGGAGAATGAATGCTGACCATAACAAAGTATTTTTCCTTTGCTTTGAAAGAAAATACTTGTTTCAGTTTCAACTAAAGCAGGCATGAGAGAGAACAGTTTAGAAGCTTGAGAAAGAATTGTTTACAGATTTAGCATCTCTTCAACACTGTAGTCCTACTCATAGTATATATCTGCTCTAATTTTCAGAATTACAGTGCAGCATCAGGAGAGGTTGAGAACTAAGATCACTCTGTAATAGTGTTTTTCTTCAAAACAAATACATCTCATCAAGGAAACTGATGATAGCAGGGCCAAAACAATATGTATGGTTTCAGATTTCAGCACATTTCATACAGAAAAGGGTAGCAAATAAAGAGTTTTGTATGAAACTGCATATTTCAACAGATATGATGTGACAACTGATGCATCTTAGCCATCAGAGGTGATTTGGTAGAAATGATCCAGCTGGCAATGCTGGTGTCAAGAAACTGAGAAAATAAGGTCTAACTTGTAATCTCTTTCCCTTATGTGACTGCAGAGGTATGTATGAAGTAACGGTTTTGTCAGATTAAAATGCATCTGGGTTGCAAATATTTTGATTGAGACAAATCTCAAGGTTTTCATATGATCTCTCAAAATCTTCCCAGACATCATTTGCGGGATGAGAATAATAAACATTATGTGCATTGGCTAATAACACTTACTGGCAGGGATACACGCTGGGGGAGTGAATAGCATGCCTTCCAGATTGTCACTGTACAACCTGTAAGTATACTGACAGGTGAGAAACATTAAAAACCAAAAAAATGGTGCTTTTCATTTTACTTACTCAGACATTTCTACACTAAAATTATCTGCACTCTGAAAATAAACACATACACCATTGATTCAAGCTCTAATTTACATCCAGGTAGTTCTGCTGACGTTGAAAATAGAGTTTCCCGTTCTTACCTGGGAAAACATTTCTATACAAAGCAAATATGTTTGTAATAGAGAAAATAAAAGACATTGTACCCCATTGTGGATGATTAACAAAAGGTTTATTTTTAAAAATTGACAGTAATCTCCAGATCTATTCACATTTTAAGTGCCTCTTAATAGAAAAAATACACTAAATCATTTTGTATGTGTCTATGAAGCTGTTGTGGTCTGTTACACAGCAAGACATATTCTGCTGTAGTTCTCTAGGCAGTAAATGAAATTAACAGAGTTAGACCAAAATAAAGACTGCAGTTAAAACAAATAAAGGTAATTGTAGGAAGTAATGTTGCAGCATTGCAGTAGCAGTGCAGGAAATCTCAATGAGAAACCTTACAGAACCATCAGATGATTCTATTTTAAAATGGAAGGGAAATAAAAATGGTTGTGCTCATCCCAGCTCTCACCACCCTCATACTTACATGTTCACAAACACCAAGAAGTTGGTATCCAGGTCACCTGTTTAGGAGAACATGGGAAACAAGAGACAGCAGTTTTTAGGTTCTGCTCTTGATGTTTTTGGATACTTCTTAGGCAGATAACCACATATGTTCTTTGGATAGTGCTTTTTGTCCCTTTTGGAACTGAACATGACAATTCTCTCCACCCTGTCCCACCTCTGTGAGCATCAGGACTATCCTTTTTGTCCCCACCCCGGTGCCCTGTGAAGCCCAACCTAAATGTGTGCTAGGTTCTTGATGACCTGCTAATGCTGAAGCATCTGTGCATGCTCACCATATATTCCTTTTCCTGTCTTTATCTTCTGGTGTTTCCACAGCTGTACATTCTCAGTCATTGACCATTCATACTAATGTTAAGATTTCTGTTATAATTCTCTACATAATTAAACTGTAACTCTACCACATTAACTGTCTCTTCTTTCTGATGGCTGAACTCCATAAATTCAAGTTCATGTAACTTGAATAATAATTTAATTACTTTTAGGCCTTTTTTGATTCTTACTACATCAATATCGAGAATTTACATGTAATAATTTACAGACAACTTTTCCTGCTCGGTGGCTAACCTTTAGGCTGGATGAATAACGGGATGCTTCCCCCCAGTCAAACTGTAGTTAAACTGTCCTACAAACTGTAACTGTATCCAGGGAGACAAGATTAATTTTGTACAAAAAAATAACAGAAGAAACTGGACATTTTGTCAGGAGCTTTTTTATATGTATGCTTCAGAGCAAAACCCCTTCTAGTGTATTTTTTGATATTTTGGGCTGTTTCTGGAACTGGGACTGTAATTTATAGCATGACCAGTGAGCTGTAAAGGAACCTTCTTGTGCATGAGAAATGGAACTCTATTTCTATTCGAGAAAGTCCAGTCAGAACAAGTCCCATGCTCAGTTCATGTCCATGTTTAGCCTGGCATAACATAACGTATAGGACAAAGGCGAAAAGAGGAAATCGTAAGAATTCAGAGAATACATGAGAACCTGTGTTGCTAGTGCATGATGAGTCCTACTGCATTTTTGGACTTTATTTCATCCCTGGAACTTGGGAGGGATGAAGGGATGAGAAATGTATTACTATTATGTTGACATTTGAAGAACTTAAGGGCACAGGCTGGACACCTGTTGAACCACACACACCTTCTGTAAATCTAAATAAGTAAAATTAAAAAAAAAAAAAAAAGTCCAAATGTGTCATTACAGTTTCAGAAGATCCCTCAGGTATGTTCTAGGTCTACAGATGCAAGGCAAAATAACTTTTTTTTTTTCAGCTGTGTATGCAAAAATTAACCATCAAGCACATGACTAAGGCTGTCACAGTATAGATATATTACACGTGTTCATACATATATCATTTTGAAGTAATGCACTACTAATAAATACTTGATACTGTGCCTTTTCAGCGTATATGCATGCATATATGTAATCTGCATATATTCACATTGATAGTAATCAGTACACCTCTGAGCTGTAAATTACAGATCAAATAAATAATTATGAAATTGGAAGCAAATTGGTCTTTGAAAAGAGGTAAACAGATTTGATGTTTTTATGTTATTATGTCATTTAAGTGGCTATGTATGTTAATTGAATACCAAAGTTTGTTTATTTATTGGTAAATTGATTGCTGTTACTTCATAGCTTGTCATGTAGTGTCTCTTGGAGATGTTTGAAAAACAGTCAAGGGTAATTTAAAATCAATTAGCTGAACAGAGAATAATTATCCTTTTTCCTGTCTAGAAAATAAGGTTCTGGAACCATGGAAATGCATCATGTTTTGGAACTAAAATCTATTCTGAGAAAAGTGATGCTGGTCACACAGGCAGACAAAAAGCCTCAAAAAGGATAATTTTATCATATTAATTTATTGGATAACTCCTCTTAGAACTGTTGCGAAAAGCCAGGTGGTGAATCATAAACACTGTCCAAGGTGATGCCTGGCATCTGATCTGTAAAGATGGGTTTTCCTTTAAGAGGTCACTCTTCTGTTACTGTGCTCCCAAAGGCTGATGTTGTTTCCACATGTGCTGTAACCTAATACAACTAGCTGGTCATAAATTCTAAGTGGAAACATTTTTTTTTTTTTCTTTTTTCATATCACCTGCCTTATAAGGCAGTGACATCTGAAATTCTGCATTTTGGAGGGGCAGATATCTATGAGAAAAAAGTAACTGTTTTTTAAAAAATCTATGCATGCTGTTTATTATTACAAATGGTTTTTTTATTTAATGCACTTCTCTATAAAAAGTCTTCCAGAATAGACTCAGAAATAGATATGTAATACAAAGGGTAGAAAAAAAAAATCAGATTTAAACATGCAGTGAGACTTCCCTTCTACATCCTCTTTAAAAAAAAAAAAAAGGAAAAAATGTTGTAGTAAGCACAATTGCACGAGTAATCTAAAATACAGTATCTGTGCCATGTACTGATCTAACTCATTGCAAGAAACCTTGATGAACCACTACTCCAAATTTCCAGGATTGTACATGACATCCAGCTCTAGACTTGAGGTTCAGACTGTTAAAATAAATAGGTGTTAAGGTATCTCTGAACTGTAAAAATAAAGTTGTATTCATCCGTTGGTCCACTGCAGGATGTATTGGAAAAACAGATTGTGTATTTAATGGAATCTCCATATATAAATCTTTCAAATATAAACAGAAAAAAAAACAATCTCTTGTTTATATTCCTAGATTAAATCTACATTAAAATGGAATCACAGTTGAAAGGATGTATCAGTAAGTTAAAGTGAAATGTATTACAGGAATGCTACAATTTCTCTAGAAAGAGAAAGGATAAATTCTGGAAATTTAGATTCAAAGCAAATCTTAATAGAAATCTAAGCCTCAGAAGGATACAGCTAATGCACTCAGAAAACCTTAACTCTGCCCATTAGCGATCCTTTTAAACAATCAGGCAATTATTTTCCTGTAATTGTTTTTGCACAGTCCAATTAGATGAAACCATTCCTGTTGGATAGTTTTCATTTTTATTTTCTCTTGTAGTGTCACTACAGTGTGAAATTAATGTTTCCCAGATCTCTCTGCATCTTAAGCCCTGTTTACACATGGGAAAGTTTTGAAAAATAAATAAATATCTCTCTATTGATGACACCAATTCAACCGAACAAATGATGGCAGCGCTGACAAAAGTCTTAGACAGCTTACTGACTGCCAGCATCATTTCGGTATGGCCTTAGTTAGGCTTGTTTGCAGCTGGGAGAGTTGGCGTGGTGTTGAAAAGGGTGTTTATTGTCTAGATCAGACAGAGCTCACTATTCTGCTACATTTAATTGCTGCAAGATGTCCTTTTAAGGTGGGTGTCTTCAAAGTTATCGTCAGACTAGTGAGGGACAGTGATGGGTCTGAGACAATTTGAATAGTTTGGGCAACACAAGAAAGAAAACCCCTAGCTTGTCTGAGTCTTTGGAGGTCTCAGGGCCAGGTATACACCCTGGAAAGCAACATGATCATTTTCTAGCCTGTCTTTTTTTTTTCCTGACATTGCATTAACCTTTTAAGGAGTCCGTTAAGATTTCATGCTAAAGGCGATGGTGTGTTTCCCGTTGTCCTGGTTTCAGCTGGGGTAGAGTTAACTTTCTTACTAGGAGCTGGTATAGTGCTTTGTTTTGGATTTAGGATGAGAATAATGTTGATAACACACTGTTTTCAGTTGTTGCTAAGAAATTGAGGACTTTTCCAGCTTCCCATGGAAGCTGAGAGGGAGCATAGAAAAGACAACTGACCCAAGCTGGCCAAAGGAATATTCCATACCATAGACGTCATGCTCAGTATATAAATGGGGTTGGTTGGGGGGACAGGGATCAGCAATTGCTGCTTGGGAACAGGATGGGCATCAGTCAGAGGGTGGTGAGCAATTAGACTGTGCATCCCTTGTTTTGTATATTCTTTTATTATTGTTATTATTATATCTTCCTTTGCTGTCCTATTAAACTCTTTTTATCTCAACCCACGAATTTTACTTTTTTTCCCTGATTCTCTCCCCGACCCCGCAGTGGTTGTGTGGTGTTTGGCTGCCTGCTGGGTTAAATCGTGACACCCATTCAGACTATTATGTACACCAATAATGCAAGGTATTGGGTTTATATTTAGGCAGGATGCAAAATCATTTTGATATTTAGTAGAAATCACCTTACGCTGTCTCCAGGAAGCAGTTTGGATAAACCCTTCCCTGAAGTTCCTGTTGTAACCTGTTTCCTACCCACACTGCTTCACCCAGCTCATCACCCAAGAGCGAAGCCTCTTATGCTTGGTTTGGCAGTGGCCTCCTTGTTCCTTATTCTTCTTAATTCCTCCATCCACTTGTGTTCGCACCGTAAGTTCCTCTCCCTCTGCATAAAACCCCAACCCGTACTTGCTACTCGCCGTTTGCTCTGCCCCAAACTAGATGATATAGAAAGGACAGCATTCTTTGAGACAGCCATCCACACGTCAACCTTTCCGAAATGAACTATGAATGATTCTGTAAATAAGGGAAAACAGATGACCTGAAGCTTTGTTGACTTTTTTAGGATGCAATTAAAAATGTACTTGTGTGATATTCTTTTCTGTACTTGCACTTGTGTATCTTTGCTCCCTGGGTTGGTGTGGCATGGGAACACATGTTTCTTAGCTCTCTGATGAATGCCAGAACTGGAAGTGCTCACAGGAAAGTTTTCATTCTGATATTCCCAGTGCTTATCCAAGCTTTCCAGGTGTTTGAAGTTTCCTAATTACTGTCCTTTTCATGCTGTGGATCAGGTTTTGACACCATCAACTATAGCAAGAAACCTGTAATTCCACTAGTTGTCCTACAGACTTTAATTTGGCTGCTCAGGGAATGATGTAAGGAGGTATATCATAATAAAACTAGCTATAAAAATTCTTTCAACTGTTTTAAAGTTCAATTTCCTAAACAAAAGTAAGGACTGAATACATTTATTTCCAGTGTCTAGAATTAATGAGTATAATTTAACAAAATTTTCCATGAATAATAGATGTAATTAAGTGCATTTGTGTTCTGTGTACACATACTTTGACCATACTTGTCTGAGTTTCTCCTCATGTCCCATATGACCTCAGTTCTCTTTCCTGCTGAGAACCTCCATTTTTCCTCCATGTCCCCAACAGTCCATCCCAGTATACTTGTCTCCCTGGCGTGTTGCTGTCTATACAAGAATGAGAACAATGCCAAGCTGATTTTGAATATCTTATGTTGATTGCCCAGTTGTGCTGATTGGTCAAAGACAATAGATAACCCTTAAACCCGCACTGCTTTTTTAAAATTGTTTTCTCATGCTGGGCTTTTTAAATCTTCCCCCATCACAGATACTGTTTTTCACAAATCTTGTATAAGCTTCACAAGTTGGAAATGCCTAGCCCTCTGTTAAGTCTAGCCAATTGAAATCAACCCACGATTTGAAAAAAATAGCGAGGGAACTGACAGGCAGACAGACAGCTGAATAGCTAGAGTCCCGGGAATGTAATGTGATTCTCCTTACCCACCTTTGAGCACAGCTTCACTCTGTGTGTGAGATGGGGGGCATGCAGGGTACAGTTCTACACCAGCAACTAAGCCCAAGATGACACCAAACAGGGTGATCCCATTGCTAACCGTTATTGCTATGGCCTTGTGCCAGAACTTATGGTCAGGTGGCAGAAAACAGATGATCCATCTTGAACGTAATCTCCAGCACCCCCACCAGAAAAGAAAAAAAAAAAAAGATTACTATACCTTTGATTTGCTAATTTCATGGCCTTATACATTAAATCACACCTTGGTGTGCCTCTGAAAGTCAGGATGGGAGATGTGGATGCTCAGCAGGGGGGCAACAAGAACTTTCTTTGCTGTTGCAAAGGCTGTACCTCCACTTCCAGACCTTTCTGGAGCTCCCACAGAGTCAGATGTCACAAGCATCAGGAGGCAGATATAGACGCACTATTCTATTCTATTCTATTCTATTCTATTCTATTCTATTCTATTCTATTCTATTCTATTCTATTCTATAGATATATGCATATATCTATATGCATATATCTATATACTATATAGATATACATAGTATATGTATACTGTATATATACACACTGTATATATACACACACATACACATGTACACACATGGATCCCATTGGTAGGAATTGATATTCAGTCTTTAAAAGGATGAGACTTTTCTCATGAGGGGGGCAAAAAAAATCCTAGTCTTTTCTGAACTGACTCATCACTTTTGCAGTCAACAGAAAGAAAACTGAAGCTCCTGGCTGTGCCAAAGCATGCTTGACTGGCAGAAGAGAAAGTGAAATTTAGAGAGAAATGCAGAGGGGAGGTGGTGGAGGGGGAGAGGGAAAGGGAGAACGAAGGAAGGGATTCCAGTTAAGAAACTTACCTGGACGAAGGGAGCCCTGAATTTTA
This sequence comes from Larus michahellis, assembly GCF_964199755.1. Lineage (NCBI taxonomy): Eukaryota > Metazoa > Chordata > Aves > Charadriiformes > Laridae > Larus > Larus michahellis. The sequence continues at coordinate 137,014,131 of NC_133897.1, read as the reverse complement.
TCCCTTACACCAGAAATGTTTTTGTGTTTTACATGTAGCAGACTTTGCGTGAGAACGCCTTCTGAGTGATCCTTGAACTACTGTAACTTCTTCTTGGATGTTTATATATCTTTATATATTTGACAAAATACACATTACCTTAAAATGTATTTTTTTACTATTAGACAGGTGAATTGATTGCTTAAAAATAGATATGCATAAATAAATCCTGTCTTTTAGTTTGACAAATTTGTCTTGATAAGTTATAGTAGAAAAGCAAACTCTCATTAGTGTTGTATAAAGAACAGTGCTTGTTTCCAGTATCTGCGATAAAATAAGCAAAAGAAAGAAAATCTCTTATCTGGTTGGCTATTTTAAAGCTTCTTTTTATGTAGGATAGTGATACAGCGTGTCATGTCCTAGCTATGGGTGTTGCGTTGTGTGCAGCGTGTGTTGGCTGCACAGGACAGACAATGCTCCAATGTGATATACGCTCCATCTTATATTGAGTAGGGGTAATTCATATCTGCACTGAGCTTTGTGAAATCTGACTGTAAACACAGTTTGGTTTTGTAAAGGAGTTTGATATCTGTCTCTTTCTCTCTTATTTTTTAAATAGTTTTTTTTTTAAAGACTTCATGCCTCCTCTTCCCTATGGAAAGATCTGTGCTGGTTTATTTCATAACGTAGGGGTTTTTTTTAGCAGTGACAGTCAAAAGGAAGAAAGAAAGGAGAGGATAATGTCAGTCTCCCCTTAGCTGCCCCTGCTTCATATTTTAATGTGTTAAGAAATATTCAAAGCTGTTCTTACAATTTTATTTTTTTTAAATCTGGAAACAAAGTTTCCTTGTACAAAGAGAATAAGCACTAAGTGTTATGTCATAAGTTAATAGACTATCTCCAGATTCTTGCTATTCAACAAGCCCCTGACCCCCTCCCCCCAAATCTAACAAGCTGTGTAGTCTGTGGGGAATTTAATTGATCTTTTGAGGTATTTATACACAATTTGAAAACACCTGCATCTTAAAAAGGTGTTCAGTAATTCTTGAAAGCATTTCGAATAATGTTTTCAGAATGTGTAGTGCTTAGCAGGTGCGAGCTGAAGCAAGTTCTACAGGTATTAGTCCAAACAGCGTTCACCTTGTTTGTTCATTAAAGTAACTCGTTATAAGCCAAGGTACGTGGACTGCATGCTGCTTAAATTGGAGTTAAGGCCTAATGAATTGTACATATGCATAGTATCCTAGAACTTTTTCCTTCTAATCTATGCACCAACCAATGACTTGCAGATGTTTTATATGATCCTATCATATTTGGAAGCCCAAAGTAACTGCTTTGTGTTGACATAATTCCAAAGTCACGTTTTCCTTGCTTGCAACATTATTAAATCTAAAAAGGGAGAGCATGCTAAAAGAATCGCTAGAAGTTATATTATTGCAATTACTAAATATATAAAAAATACACTATATATGTATGCATGTATACATATGTAACTTGGAGAGTAGAAAAATGGAGATTTGTACCCAAGTTTACCAGCTTGAATCTGGACAAAGGCACTAATTTTAAAAAATAAAAAGAGTTATTAATGTTCACAGAAGCACAGAATGGTTGAGGTTGGAAGGGACTTCTGGACGTCATTTGGTCCACGCCCCCTCGACTCAAGCAGCGCCACCTATAGCTGGTTGCCCAGGACTATGTCCAGATTGCTTTTGAATACCTCCGAGGATGGAGACCCCACCACTTCAGATGTTAGCTATGTTATGCTTTTCCTCACACAGATGCAGAATTATTAAAATATAGTTAACTGAAATTAAGAAAAACTGACAGCCAAGAGCCTTGCGTGTTAACCTTAGCTCAACCTCTTGATTGCTACGTACCTTGTGCACATCCATTCATCTTTCTGTGCTCCTTCTCTTTCTTTTTGAGGACTGTGTTTAATTAGATTGCAGATTCTTTGGGAAAGGGTTCTCTTCCATGTATTTGCATAGTGGTCAGCACAGTGTGCCATATGATCTGTTCTTATCATAATAGTGCAATACTAATGGCCAGATTCGCTCCTGTAAGCAATACTGTAATGGGAGTATTAAGATGAAGGACCAAGTCCTAAGATGTAGAATTTGCATGAGAGCAGGTAAGCTCATTCTCATTTCTCCATCTCTTCTGAGGCTGTAGCCACTGAATCTGTTGTATAGGCATAACAGGACTAAAAAAACCCCAAGTGGTCCAACAATCAATGCCTATTGACAGTTTGCCTTGTGGAGCATGGATCCAAAGACTGCCTGATAACGCATCCTCTCTTTCATTCCGTGTGTTCCCTGGGTACTTACTTGCATACTGCACAGTGAAGAAGGCCAAGGAGCAATTCCTGGCCCTAAAATCAAATGGTGCAGGCTGGACTGTGGCCATACTTCTCAGAATTGGCTCCCACTAGAGTAAATTGACCACATTTGTAGTGCCAAACACTTAGGCTTTTGTTTTGCCTGGGTCCGCTTTGATATTTCTCTCACCCAGATAAATAATTATTATTTTTGTGGGGTGGTTATTTTAGTTCAGAGCATCTGAAATAATGTGAGCTTGTATGGACAGCCAAGATCAGAGTTAGTTGAAACTAAGGGTACGTGCTGTGCAACATAGAAAGGGGGGCTGTGTCATGGTACAAATCCCAGAGGACATAACGTTTGGTGGGAAAGAAATCTGAGGTAATTTCATACGTGATGACTTTTAGGAGCAGTTCTTGGCCTGAATTATTCTTGCAAAGAAGGCAAGCTTTGATCAGTTCTGATCAGGTAGATATGTTCAAAGAATGCTTAAATACCTCGTTGCGCCACATACGTGCGCATTAAAGATTTGAAGAGTGCAAAGCCCAGTAGCCCCCATTACTTCAATCCTTAGCACAGATGCCAGTCTCACAGTCCTTTACCTCTTTACCAGAGTTCATGAACTATTTGGTTACACACCAGACACCATCTCCCCATTCACCTTTTTGGTGCAAGAGGCTGGTACTTTTTGCTGCATCATGGACCAGCTTTGAGTATGTGCATGTCCATGGGTGCCAGCTGGAGGGCCCCTTCTATCCTCTTTCTCCCAAGACTATCCCAAATTCTGGGAGGTGGGACAGTATCTTGGGAGGCAGGAGAGCAAGGATTGTTCTTCTCTGGGGGAAGTGAACATGCAGCCCTGGTCTTATACACATTATTGGGTGTTTGTGTTCTGAGAACCAAACTAATAGAAGTCTATGTTTTCTGAAACAGACATACAGGTATTTTCTTATGTCTACACACATATTTTCAGTTCATTACTTATTTTCATTTATTTGTTTCAGTTTTGATGACACTGCAAAATCTTCAATGTGATATGCAGTTATATGTATTTAATAATTTAAAGTTTTATTTTAGGCAAAAGACTGAAATCTCACTCATCTCATACCCAAAAAAGAATAGACATGGCAATAGGGACCAAACCTTAAACATGGCATTCACTGTCATTCTTGGGACTTCATCCCAGGTTGTCAAGATACTCCAGAAACAAGTGTCTGTCCTAGAAATACTTGCATTTTGAAGGCAATATGTGAGTATTTGAAACCCAGAACACTTCTTACAGCGATGATGGTTTTTTAAGATGAAAGATAAGTATCTTGGTTATGTATTGTCAAGTGACTTGGAGGAAACACTCATATAACTATACAGCAATTTCTGTTATAAATGGAAGGACATCTAGACCTTAAACTTAAGGGGTATTTTGGGATAATTATTTTTAAGGTCACAAAGTAGTTATTTGAAAGAGAAATGTGTTCTTTGATATAAATGTTCACTTATGTTGCTTACTACTAAACACTTACTCTGCATTTCTCTGCGTATTTTTCAGTGTGGAACATTCTTTCTTTAATACATGATTCTGTTGCGAAACACCAAAGAAATGTAATGTTTACTCTGAGCAAAAATCCAGCTCTGATATTGTCAGCATTCATGAAACTCTTCACATTCATTTGTTCTCTTGTGTCCAAATATTGTTCATCATGGCAATGTTCATTCCACTGGGATTGCTTTTCATAACTCAAAACAAATTCAACTTGGTACAGTACTTATCTTGCACAAACTTTTAGTTATTAGTAAAACTGTGTATCTAAGTGATAGAACGACACACTACTGTGTGCTAGTTGCTCAAAAGATGTTTTTGAGACATAGGCACATTATTACTCTAAGCAAATATATGAAATTTGGTATGTTACACAATCTTTAAAAAAATATACCTGTTGTTAACAAGAAAGTAGGATGCCTGTTTTGCTGATACAAAGCTACCAACATGGGAATGTCCTCACCATCTGAATTTGAAGCTTAAACTTGTGGGATATCAAGAAACACATTACAAAGGTATATGTACATGAATTTCCTTAGGCCACATAACATCTTGCCGTGATCTGGGGCTTAAGTTATTAAAAGAAACTTATAAAGAAATGTTACAACTTCCCTTCCTGGAAAATGAAAAATGTGACATTTCATTTCTTTTAAAGTAATTTGAGATCTACAGATTAGAAATGATAGCTAAGGAATTGTTGTTCCTGGGGAGTTCAGGGAGGTCCAACCTCTACCACAGAATATTACAATAAAGCAACTTACTCAGTGTACCAGTCTATTTGCAGTGCGAATTGGTCCTTGATTTTTTGCCATCTCTTATGCTTTTCAGGGCGCTCACCAGCATAGTGTGACATCTATGGCAAGTGGTGGTAAGATGTTTGGGGGCTACTCTGAGTAAGGGCTGTTTTATGTTCTGAGCTAGGTTTTCACCAGTGTAATAAAGCTTTCAGTGGACTTTTATTGTCATTCGTAGCTTTATTAGTCTTTTATCTGACTGTTGCTTTGGCCTTTCCCTTGATTGACTGTGCCTATAGCAGGAATGCTATGTCAGCTGAAATACTCTTCACTCTTTAATTGTAATGCTGCCTTTCAGGGAATAGAGTTTCCAGAGAACAAGTCAGCTGCTGTTATAGCTAAACTTAATGCTTTACTATAAACAGCTCCATGCCAAAATTATCTCAGATTATCTAGGATATTCTTATGTCAAAATGCTGCTCTTTTATTTGCTAATGTAGGTATTTATTATAACTGTCTTGCAATTCTTTGCTTTACAGAAGCATTGAGTTATAATGGTCCATGGTTTAGATGAGACATGTTTATACATTTAGATAAGTAACATGGAGTTTGCAGGTAACATGGAGTCTGGTTTTTCTGGATCCTTCCTACGTCCTGCTATACCGTACATATTTTTCCTCGCCACATGCTCCTAAACACTGGCATCACAGTCCCATCACCCAGGCAGAATGGCTGCTACCTTGTATGTATTTGGGACAGAGAGCTATTTGAGACATGCCAGAGTTCATAGGTTAGCAGTTAATTGCGTGATGTATTTGGTGTAGGTTTACTAATCTTAAAATTCTATAAGATTTATATTAGAACTTGTACAAATCTGTATTAATCTTTACTCAGGGCCATGCGGGAGGTGCTTCACTCCACTTGGTAAAACCAGCTGTTAAAACTGTTACAGTGGGTTGATATTTATTTCTTCAGCACCTTTTCTCACAGGTGCCTCTGCCAGGACTCCCTCCTCCCTCCATCAGCAGTTCCTGCTCTTCCTCTCCTTTCCCGCTGGTCTAAGGCTCCAAGTCCTATGTCCAGGCTCCTACTGTTCCCCTACTCATGGTACCAAACTAGATGAAGAGCCTGCTCTGCCTCCCCGCATATTTTCCACCAGACCCACAAGTTCCCAGTGAAACAACAGGAAAGCCAACTGGCTCCCAAATCCAGCTCCCTTGTAGATGCCTTTTCCAGGCTTCCCCACTGAGACTCACAGCTGACATGGATCTCATTGTCTCCCTTGTCTTGGAAGAAATTGGTCTTGGCACCAGTAGTGTCATGTGTTGAAATGCCAGAAAAATGACAGGTAATTGTGATTCTATAGGTACAGGTTGCATGATTTGGATGGGATGGAGGTACTAGGTAGTAGAGTCAGTTAATGAGACAGACTATATTATTTTAGCTGTTCTTTGTAGAAATCCAGATGAAAAGCATTTTTGTTTTGGACAGTTTAGGAACAGCTTTTGTCTTACATGACTTAATACTCCCTGGTTTACATTGCAGTGCGAGTGATGAAAGACTCTGAAGCAGCACGACCATTTATTAAAGTGCTGGAAATGATCATTGTCCCATGATCTCAGGGACAGCCCCAAAAGACACAAGTAGTCCTCAGTGCTCCCTCCATTGCCTGTGTTCCCTCTATGTTGTCTGTGTGAGGGCTAAATGAGGGCTAAATTTCCCACTGGCAGCCAAATCAGCCAGTGGGAAATACCAAAGTCAAGGAAGGATTTGAAACACCTTCTTATGCCTCTAACTCCATGCCAAATTGAAGTTATTTGCTCTTGCCAAATGTGCATTCACGTACATATAACGTATCTGAATGTAAATGATGGTATGTTCAAATAGCTTAAATTTGCGTTTACAGTCTTTTTTTAACACCATTTGATAGCTTTTTCTGCAAGAATTTGTCCAGTCACCTTTTGAATTAACATAAACTTTCGAGTGCTCTTTGCTTGCTACCGGTATCTAGGGCCGGCTGGGTGGCTTTCAGTTCTGTAAACTGACTCATGGATGGTGCCAAATGCTTTTGTGCGAAACACTACCTCCTTTGTATTCATTTTTATTTTTTAATATTTTTCTTAATCTTTTATTTTGAACCCATCACTCGGCACTGTCATTTCATCTGCCTTAGTTCTTTCATTGAAATGACACAATAAATAAGATGCATTTGCATGGCAACAGCCGGCACAAAGCAGCCCTCAAGAGGCTGTCAAGACAAGTATAGACCATGACCACATATATTACATGCCGGCTGAAGCTAGGGGCTGGTGTTCTTGGAGGGTGTCACCTACTGGGAGACTGTGGGCAGCCTCAGCTCATGCTCAGCTCAGCTGGATACAAAGAGCAATGCAGGTACCACAGCGCTGGGCACCCTGTGCCACACATCGCTCCTGGTCCTAATAAGCGGAGCAGAGATGCAGCCTGTGAGCGTGCGAGGAAGGGGGTTTTACCCCAGGGGTTGGGAAGCTGCAGAGGGAATTGTCTTGCAGCTGAGCTGTTTTTCAGACCTTGTTTCCTTTTCCTCCAACAAGCTGGTGCAATCCTTGCTTTAAAGCCCTTAAAGCAAGGGATTACTCTGGAAATGCCAAAACAGGATGACATATAGTGGCATTTGCAGACAGCGTGAGAGAAGACAATAAAATCTGTATATCCTTTGTTCCTGATAGTTTGATATTTTCTTTATATTCAAATTACAGTCGCTGAGAAGAATTCAGACCCACGCTGCTAACTTTAGTGCTAATTTTACCACATCTGGATTTGGCCCAGCCAGTCCACATGCACATCAATGCGATGAGAGTATATGGGCAGAAACCTGAAGCAAGGTACAGGATCCATAGTTCATCGGGTTTCTGCCATTTGCGTTAGACAATATCAGTTGTTAAATTCTGCCCAACCCTAAGCTCATTTCTGTAATATTTACATTGTCAATTTGTCCACAACGCTGGTGCACTAGAGCAGAACTCCCAGAACTGCTGGTTACTGGATACAAAAATTGCATTTTTTTTTTCATTCTGGCACTTAACAGCCAATGCTTTTACACAGAAACGCAAGAGCGTTTTAGTAAACAAGTGCCCTAAAATAAATGCTGTGCTATAACAGAGAGAGAGAGAGAGAGAGAGAGATTCTAACCAAATCTTTCTTTCAAAGGTGATTCTTTCCTTGGGGAGCAAGACATCTCAAACAGGTGGAAGGTTGTTAAAATCATAAGACAGATGAACAGGGCACAAATTTGTCTTGGAATACTGTGCAGGGTAATCAGAAAAATAGTACAGGTCAAATTCTTACATTGTTTGACCCCAGGAATTAAAGCAGGTCCAAATAGAAGTAGTGCTAAGGTTTCAATATTTAGCTCTGTTTGGTATAGGTCACTTTTTCATTTAGCACAAACTATACTTTACTCAAAATTTGTGTGATTAATGCATTGATTTAGCTTCCCAATGTGCACTGCTGCTAGGCAGATTCAGATATTATTTATTTTTATTAGTTTATAATATGTCAATTTTTCTTGCTTATCTGTCAGCTCCCACAAAAATACATAAATCAAAAATATAGCAATGTGGACACTAACAAGGCATAATTATTGTAGGGTCTGTCCCCTTTTAAAGAAAAATACAATTACCTACCAATATGTTGCTGGGATTAGGTCAGAATTTGCATAATACTGACTCATATTTTCTTAACAATTTTAACATCAGACAATAGGTTTTGCAAATCTATATTCCTTTCCTGTTTTTCAGTTTTATTTTTCAGGCTAAAATAATAAGAAGCTCAGTCAAAACAAGATAATTATTGCAGTCTATCCCCACAGAAAACTTTAATTACTCCATGGCATGTTTCTAGGATTAGGTCAGATTTTTATAAGGCTGATTTTTTTTTTAAATAACAATAGGCAATTAAGTCTGCCAAACTATAATTTATTACAGTTAAATTTATTCATTTTTCCACGGATAAATATTTAATAGAAAATAACTCAATCACTGCAGGAGATTAAAGAAGATTTTTACCTCAATATAATCTTAGAAAAACAGCAGACAGTTTTATGTTCTTGCCTGTAATACCAAATAGCATCAAGTTAAATGACAAGATGAAAATAGTTGGAAATTTTTAACTTCTGTGAAATAATAGCTGCTAATGTATAGGATTATAAAACCCCCAGTAGCAGACTATGTAACAAATAGATCCCTCCTGAAATACTGAAAACTATGGTTGGGATCTAGGGTTAAATAACCGTGATATATTTATAGAGGGCAAGGGATCACCATAAAATAAAGCAGCAAATAGTAAAGAAGTCAATGTAAAAGAGAGGCCAGGGATTTAGGGTATAGAGATCATAAATTTTCATCGATATAAACAGTCCATGTACCTCAGGAGCTGAGTTTTAGCTATAATTTCAGGTCTGACCTATAGGCTTTTGGTGTTCACAGTGCATGCACGATCAAGATGCCATCTGAGGAGGTGAAAAAAATGTTTCAGATCTGTGTGATTTACTCATTTAATCATCCCCAAATCCACCCGAAACACAACAATACTGTGTCGAATATCAGTACTTGAGAAGATTTTATTGTCCCACTAAATTACATTTAATTCTTACTATAACATCTCATATAAACAAGAATAGTGAATGATTTCCTCCCCAGTGTGTTCTTCGGGAGGCAGGAAAAGATTGTTATATGGAATGCATAGATCTGGAAAAGGTCACCTTTTCTCTATCCCTCAGATCTCCAGAATGCGCACAGATACTTTCACTTGCAACGGATGGTTTTCTTTTTCTGCTTTAAGGTGATATTTTCTGGTTTAAAATAATAATTATGAAACCACCACAAAGAACCATTTGAGGCTTTTAGCTTTTTACTAATTGCTCTGAAAGAGAATTCTAAATGATTTCCAAATGACTTAAATGATTTGGCTAAAGAGCATCTTATTACAAATGGGCTGAGTTGAAAACATTGTGTCAGCACTAAATGAGGCTTTTTTTCCCCCCTGCTTTTCTCTAATGGGCAGATCAGAACGTGCAAAGCACCCTCCCTGCAATGACTTTTAAATGGGCTTTGGATCAAGCCTTTATTTAGACAACGTTCTCTTTTTAATGGAGTTTACCACACTGCGTTATTTGCCATTACTGCACTCCTTGCAGTATTCCCTACCCTTCGAATCCGAAATCCGCCAAACAATGTGGGCAAACTTAGCACCGGTTTGCAATAAATACCCAGCCGTCTTAAAGCGGATGACTTCAAGCCTGTCAGTGGCCCTTCTTTGGTACTGATGACAGCTTGCTAAAGAATTTCTGACTTGGGGACTGGTTCCAGCAGCCCTTAAGCAAGAGAGAAATCCTTACACGCATCAATAATCACATTAGTTTCATCAAAACCAGTTGCATAAATTACACAACCTGAGTAATAGCCTGCCAGGCGCACCCCAACCTGCCATTTACCCTCCCAAAGTTCATTGCTTGCGTTATGCCAACTTATTAGAAAGTCTGTGATGCCAATGAGGAGACCTCTCTCCTGTGCCCGTCCTAACGAGGTAACTGAATGACTTGTAAAGAAAGAGCGTTTGATGTAAGTGCTGTTTTTCAAATGCTAAAATATCTGCAAAAGATGTCAAAACAGCTTCGCGGATGAGCGGTAGAGCTTTTATTCCGAGCCACTAGGTTGCACTGTTGTATAGAGAACAAACTCTCCTTCGACGTGCTCCATACAAACAGCCTCACGCTGTGCAGAACCTTGTAAATACTGTTTTACAGTTTTCACTAACAACAGAAGTATATGAGATCAAGAGAGGAAGACTGGCATTTGGAAATCTTTGCTTTCTCCTCAAAGGCAGGTCCAGGTCCTGGTTTCCGTTAGGTGTTTTTGTTCATGAAGATAACCATCCATATTTTGGAATTGGATTTTTTTTTTTTTTTTTCTTTCTTGTGCTGGAGGGAGCAGAAGCTGCTGGGGCACAGGTTTGGAACAGGGAACCAAGAATTCTTGAAGAATTCTTGACTTGACACACGTGTTCCTGGAGACCCGTCTAAAGCTGCCATGGGCCTTCCTATATACTTAAACTCTGAGCGCGTGCTTCCCCCGTTGTCACTGATTTGGCACTGTTCGATGGCCCAGACAATACAAAAGCACACATCAATTACTTCCCTATGTACATTACGCACTCTGGGCAATCACAAACATTATATACTGTTCACGTGTGAACAATTAATTACAGTTATATTATTTAGTCATTCTTTCCACTACCATTGTCCAAAATAAATTTTTCCTTTAAGTGTAATATGGTTTTAATTTAGGAAGCAGGGTTTCTTTAACCTATTTGACATTATGCAAACCATCTTAAAGGAGGTTTCATGCTATTTCCACTCTGTCTGCTAACATAGCTCCCCGCCCAAATGTGAGCTGTGTTTTATCAAGCAAATTACTTACAGAGGATTTTGTTCAAAAAGACGTTGGGTTCATTCCTTTGCCCGTATTTACTCAGCTCTGGTGTAAATCTTTTTGTATTTTGCTCTGTGGATTAGCACCTCTCTCATCCTCCCACTACCCTTCTCTTTAGGGCAGTAAGCTGAGACAGTAATAACGAGGAGCAGAGATGGTGACTCTCTCCGCACTGAAGCTCTGGGGGGGGAGAGGTCATCCCAAAGGACCCGAGTCTGCGCTGGGTTAGTTTAGTTGGCCTTCTACCAGTCTGACATTTGGGAACTATCTGCTTCAGGTTTTTACTCTTTCAGTAACAACGTTTCTGGCTGCTAATTAATTTTCTTACTGCTCCAAGAGCAGAAAAGACAAGCAAGTTCCCCTTAAAAGGGCACCTAGATGAAAACAAACTTCACTGATTACAAGAACATGTGTTGCATGCAATTAACCCATTACTGGGCTCTGGAAAGAAGAAAGCTGATCTGAGGGAAAAAGGGCAGAAAAGAAGGAGAGATACCTAATAGGCTGAAACAGAATTTTATCTACTGGCCTTTTTAATTTTGGGGCTGGGCGACTTTTTGCTACTGATCAGATACAGCTGCCTCTTCTACTTTTGCTCAAATGAAGCTGATGATTCTACTTCCTTTCACCTAATATTAATATAGAATTAATATTTTTTCATAGGATCACAGGCACACACAGACCTTTACTGCAGAAAATAATAGAGGTGAACAGACGTTGCGAATGTTCTGCATTGGGTTTCCCTTCATATTTAATTGCACTTGTTTTCAGATACACACGTACAATTTCATGAGCATTTTACAGTCAAGCTGGTTGGCCTGCATATTTGTGGAAAGTGAATCTGCAGTTATATTGGCAAGTATTCTCACATGAAAATTCAAATGTGCAAGTGTTTATCTTTAAACTGTATGCTCATCCAACCAGGGAACCAAAAGACTCCTATAATCTCTCTGACCAAATGTAACCAAGCACTGGGGACAGAGTGGTGGGTACTTGTAAAAAGTGATTTGTGCTCAGCCCTGGAACTTGCACATTTCCCCTGGAAATGGCATAGCACATAGTCTAATATGTCCAGTGTGAATCATGGGATGTGTTGTCATAAAACTACATATAAGGGAGGGTATCTGCTCCCTCAGAACTTTTTCTCTGTTAGCATGGTATGGGCAACATAAGAGGAGACAGCAGAATTGTGGCTGTGCAGCTTCCAGATGGAGGGAGTGCTTAGTCCCTCGGATAAAAGGAATCTTCAAATCGTGTTTATTTCAGTAGGAACTGCACGTGAGTGCAACTATCTGTCTTTACAGTTTTCTTCATAGAAACAGGGCCTTTGTTAGAAATAGCTAAAGGAATACACCATTTTTACTGCCACATCCACACTAGTCTTTGTAGATCCAGGGGTTTTATACTTTGTTTGAAAAATCATTGCCCATAAAATAAACAGTAGCATGTTCTTTTCTTTTATTTTTTTTTTTTTTGGAAAAACACTACTCACTGTTTCTGTTTTCTGAATGTCCAAAAATACATTATTCTTTTTCTTCCTCCTACTAAATTTCTTCCTTAAACAGAAAGGGACATCTTAAAGCAGACTGTATTTTAATGGTCACACGACTTTCATAGTTGAATACGTTGCCCTTATACAAATACAGAAGCAGAAATAGCACATGTGTTCACAGCCATGTTTATTCAGGGATCAGGCAGATGTCATGGCAAAGTCTTTGTCTGTATATACTGTACCGCAGGAGCCAGCTGTGAAGGACAAATCTGAGGTGAGGAATATTCCTCGCCTTACTCAAATGAAACTTCTGTAAATAAGTTTGTTTGCTTAGTTAATGCATATATGCATATAATGAAAGACTGTATTCATAGCATGTACGTCTGTACTGCCCTGCTAGCTTGGATCCTGACTGTAAACCCTAGATGGGCTGCAGTTTCTGCGCATTAGATCTTGCACTGTTTGGAGTGGGTCCAACTGTTGTTGTGAGTTAAAAACTGCATGTACCTGGTGGGAATGACTGAGATTTGAGCTCTGGCCAAAAAGGCAGTATGGATGCAACTAGTTCAAGGCCCTGGACTCTGACAGATGGAACATGGAGCCTTCAAATGAATGTAAGCTTATTCAGTGATTCTCTGTGTAAACAACCCACAGAAGACAGGGTAAAGACATACACAAACACGCACACACACACATACACACACACACACACACACACATCTGTTCCTTTTCTGTCTTTCGAAAAAAATGTGAAGTGAAATAGTCCAGCCCACACTGATGTAGAATTTGTGCTAATTAGTCTTTAAAAGCTAATGGATACCAGCAATGTATGGGAAACACATCTCAGAATATAATGGATATGAGTTTGGACAACAGCTCCTGCCTTTAATGCTGAGCATTTTTTATATAAAAAGTGGAACACATTTATGAGAAGTGGATGCAGGATCTATATAACTAATTATAGTGCAATTAATGCAACAGATCACATCCCTTTTCTCCTGCTTCCCTAGTCATTTTGATATAGTTTCTCCTGGCTGAAGGTAGTTTATATTTATTATAATAATTCTCTGTCTCTTTTGCTTTCATTCTCTTTTAGTAGAAAAATCATCTGATTGATGGTTAGAAAATTAGCCCAGGGAACTCTCTTTAGTTTGCACGCTCTTTCTTTTTCTCGTCTTGCTAAACTGGTGAGCAAATTTAACCTGTGACTCTCTCACACACTCATCATTAGGCAACCGTGTTTCCATCTCATTTCTAGAGCAAGTTTGTGTAGGATATGACTGCATTTTCATATTGGAATTCAAGAGGGCACATGTGTGTTTATAGAGTACTGTGTATATTATGCATACAAAGTTATTGTTCAAAAGATTTCTATCATCTATTCCCTTGTAACACCTCTATACTTGAAACACGGTGCTGTAATGTGCCTGTACCAATCAGAAAACTGAGCGATCATAACCTCTTGCTTACATCTAAGCAAAAAATATTTCAACTGTCGCATCAACAGAGTAAATCCCATTTTATTGAGTATACTCGGAATATAAAAATGATAAATGCTAACAATTAGATGTGAGTCATGTGTGTTTTTCAGGGCTTTCGAGTCTGAGCATACAGGATTCTGTAAGCCTGACCTTCCAGAGCCATCCATGGTGCATAAGGAAGAGCTATGTAAGCAGGTTATGGAAATGTGTGATTAACCCTTGTGAAGGTGGCTAGCCAAATGAATGCTTGCTGGATTTCTCATTAATAACTGGTAGGTCTGACTCACTTAAATATTTATTCTCTCTCCATACAATAATGACCTAGAAAAGCATTGTTGTCTCGGAAATTCTATATGTGCTTTTTTTCTTCAAGATTGCGGCAGTACAACAGCAGGTAAACATTATCTCTGAAAAGCGCTAGTTCCTCCAAAAATCAGAACTGTATTTCCAGGTCTAAAAAGGCTTGACACAAAACTTGACCTGATGAAGGCACTCCTCAGGCAAGCTACATACCTATGAACAGTTATCCCTCTTTGTTATAAAACAGACAGACGCCAAGCCCTTCAGATGTAGGTAGGAATACAGAAGACTTTCTGCTTTTTTTTCCTAGTGATCTCGCATGGCATCAGTCTGTTCTGCCTGTGACCAGAGAAAATACCTAGATCCTAGGCTTTAAAAAAACCCTAGACACCAGGTAATAGTCAGTTATTAACAAGAAGTACATTTGATGAAAGTTAGGGAAAAAATATTGAGAAATATGCCTGTCTCACAGGAGGGAACTTTGGATGCTGTCCCTGGATCCTGTTAAGCTTCCTTTAGTTTTGTATTACCCACAGGCTCATTCTGTGGAAATTTAATAATGCAGATCTTTATGTTTCGGCAATTACTTGCTAGAAAACAGAAGGATCCTTCTGTCGTACTCCTCTTCTGACTGCAAAGATGTTTCAGCACGCTGTGTCACATTAACAGCAGAACTGGGGAGCTGGCTATTAAAATAGGGGGATAGAAAAAACTGTTTATTTTCTGGCCTGGTAAGATTTTGCTGATTAAGCAAAAACAATATCTTGGTTTCTTCCATTTGGCCAAAGAGGGGAAAGCCATATACATCCCTTCCTTTCCCCTAAGCTCTGCTTTTGGACCTTCTGTGGATCATGTGAGTCCCTGTAAAAGGTAGTGACACTGCTATGATATGACTTCTCAGTTTTGCTACTGTCTACAAATGCTTTTGGTTTGTGTGTCATTATCCGTGCTTGATCCACAGAAGAAACAGACGTCAGAGTCTGTTCTGATCTGAAAAGCCTGGCTCGAGTGGTAGGGATGCATGACTTCAGCTCACTCTGCGCCACAGCCCAGATGGCAGATGTTCTGCGAAAATGTAGAACTTTAAGTCCTGCACTTAAAAAAAGTGAAACTTTAAAGGGTGTCTTTAATTTCACCCTCTGGGGCCTGCCAGGCCAGCAGCTGCCGAGGCACTTGCCCTGCTGCCTGTGGGCTGGGACGGGGCAGCCCCATGCACAGGCACCAGTGGGTGAGTTGCAACTTGCTCCTTGGCCTCTGAGCACACATAAGCAGAGCCTTGGATTATCATTGCAACAATCCACAGATACTTCCAGCTAGCACAAGGACAGTAAAGTTCCTAGGCTTGAAATCCCAGTTCCCTCTCAACCATGCTCCACTCTGAGCTGAGATGGGGTTTCGCTGTGTCTGGAGTGGCAGATCCTCTCTCTGCAGCAGCTCACAAAAATGCATAGAGGGTCCAGGTTAAGTAACTGGCTATGTCCTGAAACAGGGATTTTTCATTTGAGCATTTTGTGGGACCATCAACAAAACCTTTACACAAACAGGAGTCCAACTCTGTTTTGGAACGCGTCCAATCTCAGTTAGCAAAATCTTGCCAGACCAGACAATAAAGGTTTTTTCTATCCCCCTCTATTTTTATAGACAGATCCCCAAAATCTGAAGATGTTTTCTGTCCTGTGGGAATTAAAGTGTGTGGCTAGTGGGAGTCAGGTTGGGGAGGTGATGGATGTTAAGAGGTGAGATTTCTTGTTAAAGAGTGGGTGGGGCAGAAAGAAGCTCGATACAGACTCCAATTTGACTTCACAGTGATCAGACACATCTTTTTCATTAATAGTTACACATGAGCTAACTGCATTCCCTTTTCTAGATGTCCCTTCTTCATGCTAACGTTCTCTACCAATGAATATAAATGGCTAATCTAATCAGTTTCCCTTAACCACCTCAACATATCTTATCTTGAAATTGAAATGCCTACAGCCAAATTTATTTCAATGCTGACCCCTACCCCTTCCAACATACCTTATTTTGAAGCCTAATATGCCTTTTCTCATAGCTTTTATTTATAGGCTTTATTTTCTATTGTATGCTTTTCTGCACCTTGAAAAATACTGGATGCCCTTTTGTGTCTGCAATTCTCCTCCTCGCTTCACAGGTGCATCTTGAGGCACACAGAAGGTACAGGATTTCACCAAACTGCCACAGGATATTAGGAACAAAATCAAGCTTTCAGACATCCAAAACTAGTCTCTGGCATTCCTCTGTTTGGAAGCTGGCCTAGCGTAATATTTTATGTAAAGACTCATAATGTTTGCTGTTCAGAGGGAAGCTCAAAAGCCCCTGAAGTCTATGCTCATATGTACGATGTTGGGCTATAATAAATGTGTTTGTGTGTGTATACCCCCAGGGAATGGTGGGGACGTTATTAGCTAGGCAAAATGGTATAATAAAGTATCCAGGCAGAAACAGCCACCTTTCCAGAAGGAGTAGCATGGGGAAGAGCTGATGAGGACTTTGGGTGAAAGGACTTTGTACAAATGTAAATGCAACTACAAGGGATAGGATGACTGGAAAGGATGGAAATACCCTGTGGAGTCTTATAAATACCGTTGTCAGAGCGTGTAGTGTTAACAGAGATGTTGTGATCAACGCTAAGGTAGTGGGAGGGTGAAAGGTAATTTTTTCCTTATAAAAAGGAAGCATGTTGGAAATTATGTTAAAAAATCAGATTTCTTTGACAAGACCTGTTTTCCATGAAACTGTTAACTTTGACTGTGCTACAGTCCCTTAATTCTTTAACAGTTTCATTTTCTATCAGCATTTCCATGACTTTGAGGAAGACTAATGTTACAGTAACCTGTTCACATCTGCTGCCTAAAAAATTTTCTTTTTCTTTTCTTTGAAAATGCCTCTTAGCTATAAAAAAGGTGGGGGGTTTTTTGTGGTGGTTTTTTTTTGTTTTTTTTTTTTTTTTTACCCCGCCGAAGAAAAATATATTGTAAAGCTTGGGAATATTTTCTTGGGAATGTATTCAGCTTGTGGGGGCAGGCTTCCAGGGCCCTGCTAGTTATCCAAAACCTGTGCTCTAGCAAGGTGAGACTTCCAGCCTGAAGAGATTTGAGACTGTACATTCAGTCCCTAAGGGAATAGGTGTATACGCTTGATAAAAACCCCTGTGTGAGAACTGCAGCCTTGGACAAATGTCCCCTGAGGGGAATGTTTCCTCCAGTTCACGTACCCCTACTTAGTGTTAGAAGTTTTCGAGTGAAGATCAATAACCTGGAACTAAACCTGTGGAGTTTAGCTTTGTATGAGGTTTTGTTCTCTCTACTGAAACTCAAGAATCTGACTGTGGAGCACTGGATACACCAGATAAATATGGATTTTGTAGTAGCTCACTGTTATTTGAAAGATCCCATATCAAAACCCTGCCGTTCTCGCTTTGTCCAGACTAATTTGGATCAGTAATCAGAGTTTGAATTACTGTTAGTGCTGCTCTTTGGGTTTCTTTGTCTTCATTCACTCCTAACACTTCCAGTGCGTAGATAAATAGAGCCCTCATATGCTGAAAGCATTTGGAAAAGCTCATACATCATTCATCCAGAGAGGAGAAATGAAGTAAGAAGGAAAGGAGTGTCTTTGTTTCTTCACAAGGACTGAACACAGTCCTGAGAGACTGATAATAAGGTTACCATTTAGACAGAGACTTTATTATAAATGCAAATTCAGACTAGGAAATACTGAATATCTCTCATTTTGGAAAGTCATTTTTACCAGATTTGCTTACGAATTCGTTAGAAATGTAATCCCATTAATGACACTGCTGCTTCTTATGGACGGCAATGATAAAACACAAAAGAAGAGCTCCATCCCTTCTTTTTAAGGAATGCAGCCATGTTTTCACCCATGTATTCAGAGCTCTCATTCCGAAAAGATGCATTTGGCAATAATAACATCTCAATTGCCAGAATACACTTACAATGGGTGGCTCTGGCTCTGAACACTCAATTAAGTGCATTTTTTTCTTACATGGTCCCTGTGGTACATTAAGTTTTACTGATATCTAATAGCTTCAGCATCTCTAAGGGAACTGGCCTTGATTTTATTAACCTAAAAGATTGAAGAACAAAAGACATATATTGCTGACAGGTTAAAAATTCCTTAACAAAGGTATCTTAATTGCTTTCTTATTTCCCTTAGTATATGCTGTGGTAACCTCCACTGCTCATTCAAAAGGATATTATTTTTGGACTCAGTAATTTTCCATGAAGGATGTCTTGTTAGGTTTCATAGTTGTTGGTTGTGGGTTTTTTTTGGTCAAGAAAGATTTGAACAAAGTTGTTGATTGTGTTAGAGGTTAGAACCTTTCCCGCCCTCTTTGAAAACCATCTGTCTGTCTGCCTCACTCTCTCTCTCTGTCAGAGCGACTATTAAAGCTAAAGTAGTCTGTAGTGATACATATGTGATAACCAACAACTTTGGCCTAAGAGCTTATCTGTTAACGGTGTCAAATGCTATCTGATAATCAATATAGCTGCTCTTGTGTTATGTGCCCGTGTTTCTGGAGGCATGACTGTTTGTTTGCAGACGCGTGTTCTGCTTTCTATCCTTTTGCCTCTTGGTGGTTGTCAGCCTCCATATCTTTCACCAGGTTTCATTAAAACCTGTCTATAACAGTCAGAAGAAACCTGCGGCGTTGGAGGATCCCAAGCCTTAGTGAGCTGTGTAAACTGCATAAATCTATTTAACGCTAAGGGTCCCACAAAAGAGCCTCCAAACTTCAGCTCTGTATACTAGGAAATTCTGGAGGAAAGAGTTTTCTTGAAATGAATATGCTGCTGTTCTCAATTCCAATGACTACCATACAGTGGTCCTGCTTTTTTATCCTTGTCAGGCGCTTCTGTTCTGCAGCATACAGACTAGGAGTCCTTTGTTCCCCAGAGATGGAAATAACACCGATAAATTATCCCAGGATAAAGGAATGAGTTGTAATCTTGCCGATTTTTTAAGATGAAAATGAACTTGTGTGATAGTAAAAGCATTTCTCTTTTTTCCCTTTTGCAGTTTTAAGGTACATCAGAATAAGTGTGTATATTTACGAAGGTGAAAACGTTCTATAGGGTTTTGCAGTGATAAATACCTTACATCGACACAGCCAACTTAGAGCAGGCAGTTTGAGTGTCAGGGGAAACATTAGGTATTTCTGATATCACACCTCTGTGTGGGTAATTTGCAGGTTTGTATATATTTCAAGTTTCATTGCTCCGCTTGACTTAAATATTTCTCCCCTCACCTCTTTCTTTCTCCCTGTGTGAAAGTTTCAAATGCCAAAGGGATATGACTGAAGGGCTGTTCAGGAGATACAATGAAACATG